>NW_009648836.1:7657-21266 GCF_000708025.1 Charadrius vociferus | reverse complement strand
CCTACCAGGGCTCCTGGGAAGCCACTGGGGACTTGGGGTTCCACTAAGGCTACTGGGGTCCTACCAAGGCTTCTGGGAAGTCACTGGGGACTTGGGGTTCCACTAAGGCTACTGGGTTCCCGCTAGAGACCTGGGGTCCCACCAAAGCTTCTGGGGTGCTACCAAGGACCTGGGGTCCCACCGGAGAGCTGGTGTCCTACCAAGGCTCCTGGGAAGCCGCCAGGGACCTGGGGTCCCACCAAGGCTCCTGGGGTGCCACTGGACACACTGCTGTGGTTAGAGCAGAAGGGAGAAAGGGGGTCCCCCAGGGCACAGGAGAGGTGGCCCAGAGGGTCCCCAAGGGATGGAGGGGGTCGGGGTACCCCAGGGGAGCCCGGGGATGGAGCAGGGGTGTCCCCAGGCTCCATCCAGGACCCAGGCGAGAGCTCTCCCCATCGCCGCAGGAGAACGGGAGGCCCAAACTGGAGCTGGTCCCCAACTCGGGGGTCTACATCACCCACCCGCAGCTGGACGACCTCTCGCAGGTCTCCACCGACAAGCCCAAGCTCATGACCCGGCGGTTGCTCGATTACTTCTTCTCGCGGGAGACGCTGGCCCGCTCCTCGGCCACGGGGCAGCGCATCGCCCACAACAACACCACCATGGAGCCGCCCCTCCGCCTGCCCGTGGTCGTGGTCAACGCCATCAAAGGTAGGGGACAGCTGGGTGGGATGGGGTCCTCTGTCCCCTCTAGGTGCCGCATCGGCCACGGTGGTGGGTCAGGAAAGGCCACGGTGCCACCTGTGAACAGGGTCGGGTCCCCCTCTGACCCGCAGAGTACGTCACCAAGATGTGCGGCCGCGGCTGCAACTTCAACGCCGTCATCAACAGCAAGTGCGGCACGTCCCGGCGGGCCGTCAAGAAGATGGTCGTGAAGATGTAGTGAGCTGAGACCCATGAGATGGCCACAGCCCTTCAGTCACACGGCGGGGGGACGAGCCCGGAGCCCTCCGGTGCCACAGACGGGGAGAGGGGACAGGGAGGGACGTGTCGGGGACGGTGGGATCGCACCCTCGTGCTTACAGAGGGGCTGCGGCTGGAGCCGGTGGGCTCAGCCCCACGTCCCCATGGTGGGAGAGCCCACGGCCACGTGTCCTGCTCCCTCCCGCAGTGGGGAGCGGGTGCCGGCAGGGACAAGGGCCGGTTGGAGCAGGGAGATGCCGGTGAGGGGGTCGGCATCGTGATGCCGGGGTCCCCTGGCACAGGGGGCAGTGCCAGCGGCCGCAGAGCTGCTCCCGCACGCAGCAGCGGCTCCACGCGTCCAGCCACGGCCCAGGGCTGTTTTCCTGTAAATAAGTTCGTTTCCAGCGATATTTGGGATTCCTGTAAATAAACCCCACTTCCTCTCTGCCCGAGAAAGTCGGCAGCTCATCCTTCCCTGCAGCCTCGCCGAGCGTTTCGCCTTCAGCTCTTTGCTGCCGTTGGTCGGCTCTTACTGCGCGTCCCGCTGCAGCCGGCACAGCCCCGGTCGCGGTGGTGACCAGCCCAGCACCACGGCTCGCACCGTGCCGGCCCGGGAGAGAAAGGACCCTCGGTGGTACACGCTGCACTGGTTTTGCCTCTGGTGACTAAATTTATTTAGCAAGGAAAGCTCCTGGCTGACTCCACACCGGCCAACCAGTTACAGTTAATAAAGTATAACAGATCTGTCACGTAATCCAGAAAACAACCTCAGGCAGTTACAACTAAAAAATAAAGTGGATTTGTTTAATTTAAAAGCTCAAAAATAACAAGCCATATGTTTTGTTTTGTTTTTTTAAACATGTAGTAAACACAAAAGCAATATAATCTATGATACAATGTACACTATACACAGTGGGGATGGCGGGCAGCACACGGGGGAGGAAAAAGGGCTGAAGTCCCAAAATTCAAAAGGAAACGCCACGTCACTTGGAAACAGAAAAGCGGGGAGAAAGAAAACATCGGAGAGAAAAAAAAAACAAACAACACAACAACCAAAACTCTTCAGTATTGGAAAAGAAACGTTAGGAGAAAAGGGGGGCAAGAAGATGGGCAGCGTCTTAAAGGAAAATTAAATAAAGATTAAAAAAAGCACTCACAATACACAGTGTTTGTAATTGGGAGCGGGGAGCGTAAGGCAACGATCTCCATAGAAAAAGAGGGACCTTCCAAAGGGGGTTATATAGATATTTATAGCTATTTATAGACTTTAAATATAAAGTAGGAATGTGCTGTGGAGCCTCTCCCAGCTCGCCTGCACCAGAGCGTGCAGTCCCCTCCGTGCCCAGCTCCTGCGTGGCCGTGAGACGTTTTTGTCGGGCTCTGGGCCACCACCGGGCCACCCCATGGCCCTGGGGATCCGCAGGGAGGATCGGCCCCTCGCACCCTTCAGAAAGGGCGGCTTCTGCGTGGGGACGCAGGTGGCATCACAGGAAGGGCAGGAGGACGTTCCCGAGGGCTCCTCTCCGCGGGTGACCGCGGACGCTGGAGTGCTGCGGCGTGGCAGGCTGGTGCCCTCGCAGGGTCTGTCCGCACAGCCGGGGAGTCGCGGTCCCTACAAGTTCTTGGTGACCAGGTGGGTTTTATAGTGCTTCGTCAGGTGGTCGCTCCGCATGAAGCGTTTCTGGCACTGCGCGCACTCGAATCGCTTGTCACCTGCGGGGGAACAGCAGCGGCGGTCAAGGGGTGGCAGCCAGTCTGCCACGGCCCCGGCAGCACCGTCACCGACCTGCTTTTGTCCCTAAACCACCCAGGGTGGCAGGGACACCAGGTCCCCTTTGCAACCGCTCCACCCCAGCCCCTTCCCATGACAACTCTGTCACCACCACCATCTGGAGTGTCCTAAAGCAGCAGAGACCGCCCCCCCCCAAATTCTCCAGTCTCTCCCAGTAACTCAGTCAAATCACAAGGACAACTTGCGGTGGCCCAAGATCATCCCAGCCCTCGGCTGAGCACATCCCGTTGGCTCTCGCAAGGCTCAGGACCCCGCACGGGCTGGGCTGCGATTCGGGGGCTGCCCTGGGAGGGAGAGGACCACGTGGCGGCGCCGAGCCGTGCCCCGCGGGGCCGCAGACCTGTGTGCGTGCGAGCGTGCCGCTGCAGCTCGTCGCTGCGTGTGAAGCGCTTCCCGCAGAAAAGCCAGTTGCAGACGAAAGGGCGCTCGCCCGTGTGCAAGCGCACGTGAGCACGCAGCAGTGAGGTCTTGCGGAAGGTCCTGCCGCATTCCGGGATGTGGCAGATGTGTTTCTTCTTCCCTGGGTCCCCCGGCCTGGTGAGGAAAGCCACAGTTAACCTCCAAGATGGGTGCCAGACCCACAGCGCTGCCCCTCTCCCCCTCCGTGCTCACCTCTTCTCCCCGTCCTTGCAGTTGGGGCAGGTACACGCCATCCGTCGCCTCTTCTCCCCTGGCTGAATCTCTCCGGAAAGCGCTTGCTCCATCTGGAGCTGGATTTGGGTCGGGCTCAGGCCACTGATGGTCAGGTTGTTGCCGGAGACGTTCTGCACAGTCAGCTGCTGCTGGCCTGGGGAGGAAAAGGGGGAGTCAGGCTCTGTCCCTCCGCTGCCGGGGGGCCACGCTGCGCCCACGCGCCGGTGCCCAACGCGTCCGTCCATGCTCCTCGCGCGGGTCCTGCTGAGACCCTCCGGAGGCGGCTGGCTGGAGGAAAGACCTCCTCTGCGTGCGGGATGGGATACTCCGGGCCTCGACACCCCCAGCCCCGCATGCAGCACTGCCACGGCCCCCCCTGCCCCGCCACGTGCTGGTCCCCAAGAGGGGCCGGTAAGTCCCTTTTTTCTGAATATACTGTGCGGTTTTTCAAAGTTTTCGGTTTGACCCTTCGGGGTGGGGAAATGACCAAAGAGGAAACAAAAAAGAAACTTTGAAAAAACGTGCAATATATTGACCAAAAAAATGGGACTTACCCCAGACCCTAAGGGCTGCTCCACGCTCGGGCGCTCACGGAGGCGGCAGCCTGGGCCTTGCAGAGCACCCGGCAGCCGTGACGGGGGCTGGGAAGAAGAAGATGGGGTCAGCATCAGCAAGCGGGATCGCTGCTCTCGGGGCAGCGGGGAAGGAGGAAGGAGGAGGAGTGGGATCTGACGGCGGAGCGAAGAAGGGGTGACCGCAGAGAGGGAGGATGGGATCGGGGGCGAAGGCAGAGCAAAGGTGTTGCCACATCCACTGGGAGGGAAAGCGCGAAGCCGAGGGTCGGGGCAGCCCTTTGGCAGCACTGAGAGACAGGCGGCCGCTGGGGAGGTGGGCATATCCTGGCTGAAGCCAGGCTGAGACCCCACTCGATTTGTTTCATTCACAGGCAGCAGCCAGCAGGTCCTACCGGTCCCCTTCGCAGTCGGGGCTGCAGCCAGGCCCCCGCCAGCCTTGCAGGCGGCAGCGCAGACAGCAGCAACATCTGCCCATGGCATCTCCCCGATGCTCACGGCCGGCCCCACATTTACACGCAAAGCAGCAATTAAAAACCCCCTTAAAAGCAACCCCAGCGAGGACGGCAGCCCGCTGCGGAGCACAAAACCACGCTGGCCCATGTTTTATGCTGACATCGTTTAGTCAAGCAAGAAAGAACAGCTTCCGACTGCAAAACTGAGCCGGGACTCCTGCTGGTTCTTGCTGAGAGAGAAACCACTGCATGGCAGCAGGTCTTTCTGGATCAGAAAGCAGATAAACTTCCCTCAGACACAGCTTCCTCCCTTCAGCTCCCTGGTGGCAGCCCACACCACCAGGACCGGGCTGGGGAAGGTTTGCCGGGCAGAAGGGGAGGACAGAGCGGCTGCTGACACGTGTCTCTCCTGGAAGGAGGGAGACAAGCAGGCAATGCGGGGTCAGACATGCACCAGGGCTGCCTGTGGCTCACAGACCACTCCAGCCACTGGTCACAGCCATGTCTGGCTATTTTTTGGCTTAAGGAATACACTTGTCCCATGGAGGTGAGGGGCTGGGTTCACTCTCGGGGAATAGTGATCCCTCACTAGAGCTTGGAGGAGCGCAGAACCTCTGTGTGTGAACGCACACACGCTCTTGGTTGAGCTACTGGAAACCCAAATCAGCAGCCTTTGCCCCCAGCAGATGCGAGGGGAGATGTCCCAGCCGCGGGACCGGGAGCTGGCAGTGCTATCTGTGGTAGGGGCTGCTGGCCCAGAGGCACAGCAGGAGGGAAAGCCCCAGTGCACCGTGTCTCTCTGCCCGGCTGGGTCCCAGCTCTCCCAAAAACACGCATCTCACCCCAAGGGTTTGGGCACAGCTCAGCCTTCCTCCTGCACAGAACTCATGAGCAAACAGACATGTCCTGCAGCTCGGCACGACCGCACAGCCTGACCCTGCAGGCGGCTGTCTCCGCTAACCACCCTCCATGACACAGCTTTATCAGGACGGGCTTGGAAACACCCAGCAGAACCACCATAGAGACACCCTATGAAACACTCGGGGCCTCCTGGAGCGACGGGAGCTAGAGAAGCTGATGACATTTAACAGTCAGCAACATTCAGCTTCAGGGTACAAGGGATCTGTTTACGAAGCCCGCTGCTAGCAGAGGGGGACTTTCTGTCCTCCGGATCAAGAAGCTGCCTACGTCCTGCTGTCCCTCCCGCCCCGTCGCAGCGCAGCACGCAGCCCACCTCCGGTGTTGGTGATGGTGACAGGCACGCCCTGGACTTGCACGCCGTTGATGTTGATGGTCTGCATGGCCTGTGCCGCGGCCGCCAGCTGAGCCGCGTTCAAGCTGATGATGCCTCCGGCGGGGGCGATCTTTGGCAGAGTGCGTTCCTTGCGCGTGTCTGGTTTCTTGCTGCTGCTGCTGCTGCCCCCCGTGCCAGAGCTGCGGGTCACCGGGCTGCTGCAAGAGGTCCCAGACGGAGCCACTGTCATGGCTGGGGCTTCCTGGAGCAGCACTGTTTGCAGCTCACCTGACGGTGTTTTGAAGTAGACCTGATGGGAGGAGAAAAGAGGAATGAGACCAGCCACTGTCACGGGGCAGACCCCTCTCCACCGTGATCATCACCCTCCCCACACAACCCTGGGCCTGTGATGAGCCAAAGAGCAGGAGAAGTTGCCCGAGCATCCGAAGACCCTTTGTGGGCTTCCTGAAGAAGGTCCTGGCTTTGCACAGTAGCAAAGGGCTGCTTTGGCCCTGCGGCCTGATTTCCAAAGGCAACACTAAAGACAGTCCTGCAGGCTGTGAGCCCTGCTCCCCCCACCTCCCTCCATCTCCCAAGAGCTTCTGAGCAGGCTGGCTCATCCCAACCCCAGCTGGTGGCACAGCAGAGGTTTCAAGGACACTGTGCTCCTACAAGTCCTGTAAAAGCAGGTAGCCACCAAGAGACTTAATAAAGCCCTGCAGAGGGAACACCTGCGCTCCCAACCCTTCTTAGACATCAGAGAATCTCCACAAGTGACGTCTAAAGTGGATGCCCAGTTAGGGATGTCTGGCGGCTTACAGAACCCTTCAGCTTTTTAAAGCCTGGGTGGGGGCTCAGGAGAAACAGGGCAAAGAGGACCTTGCAGGAGGATGCAGGAGGTGGTACCTGGGTAGGAGTGGGTTCCGTCGTCTGGATCTGGAAGTTCTGGGAAGATTTTTGGGGGACGGTGGGAAGCGTGGCGGAGGCAGCCTGGACCACGCGCAGGGCCTGCTGCGGGATCTGCACTACCTGCGACTCCTGCTTGGGCTGCACCACCTGTACCTGTTGCACTACGGCCGGCTGGCCGGAGCCCGGGCTCTGCACGATGAGCAGGTTGTTGCCCGCCTGGATGATGTTCTCCGCCGTGGTCTCTATTAACACCGTCTCCACCTGCTCGGCCACGGCCATGGCGGCAGGCTGGGCAGGTGACATGGCTTTCTTTCGAGTCTTTTTGCTGGGCTTCGAGGGGCTCTCTGCAAGGACCTGAGCCTGTGTGCCCGACTCAGCGGCGTTCACCAGGTTGTTCACGGGCAAGGTAAGAGTCACGTTGCTCCCGCCGGCTAACTTGACCACGTTGCTCGTGCCCTGCGCTGGTGATGCTCCACCTTTCTGCGCCGGAGCTGGTTTGATGGGCACGGGTTTGTGAGAGGAAGAGGAAGGGGTGAGGATCGCTTGATTCGTGCCTGGAATAATCTGGATCTGGTTGGTGAGGTTGGGCTGGACCTGGATGGTCTGTCCCCCTGCAGCCTGGATCTGGGGCACCGCCTGGTACTGGATGTTGGTGGACGAGCGGGTGCCCTTGTTGATGACAGTCGGGTTCTGAATGGCAAAAACCAGCTGTCCCCCAGGGTAGGAGGTGCCGACCTGAGAGCCCTGGATCTGGAAGAGGTTCCCTTTCGACGACAGGATCCCAAAGCTGTTCTTACCGGAGCCCAGAGGGAGCGGAGCAGGTTTGATGGGGACAAGTTTGCGAGGCGTTGGCTGAGGAGGGGCAGGAGGAGTCACGGCGGCTTCCACTGCAGGGGGACCGATCTTGCTACATGTCGCTGCGAGGAGGGCAAGAGGAGACGGCTGGGAGTCCTGGGGAGCCAAGAGCGAGAGGGGTAGGTTAGAGACAGGGGCTTGTGCCAAACATCTGGAGATCAATTCAGCGAAGGAAAGGGTACAGACTATTGAAAGCAGTCCAGTCCGTGCCAATGAGACAACCCTTATTAAGGGAACTGCTTAATTACCCATACCACGTGTGCCTTTAGCTCATGCCAGTCACACTGCTTTTACCCATCAGGATGGCAACTGCCTTTTAATCGTGTGCCTATGTTCTTACAACCTCTGTAAATACCCTGCAAGTCCGCTGGTATTTACACCCAGTACACACACCCTGGAGTATTTCACGCAGTTTTAATTCCAAGACCACCTTACTATATCAGCTGCTAATGCAAGCCAAGAGATCCTTAAGGAAAACACAGAGCAGGGAGGAGAAACAACACTCCGGAAGAGTTGGCGTCGGGGCTGGGAACAAGTCCAGAGTGCGGCTCCCAAGCCTGTCCTGCAACTAGCCCTCCTCCTGACGCGGCAATGCTGGCTACGGCAGAGGCAGGAGGGGCTGAACGACGCAGCGTTTGCTGTCCTACACCCAGGACACGTCCCTCCACCCCAGCGGGGAGCTGGAAGCCTGCTGATTCCCCTGTACTCACCTGGGCAGTGGAGGCAGCTGGCTGCAGGTATTCACTGGGGCTGACGGCAGCAGTCGCAGCCATGCTGTCTCTTGATCTGCAAGGAGGGAGCAGAGAGACAGAGAAGTAAGACCAGCAGCAAGAGCCAAGACCACAGCTCCTCGACGCACCAAGCCCAAGGCCCCCATGCCCGAGGGACTCTCCCAGTGCCTCCCTGCATCGCCCAAAAGGTCACACCTCACCCACACGCCTTCAGTGGGGGAGTTGCAAAGGGGCTAGAGAAATCTCACCATCTCATCACCCTCTCCCTGCACTTTCTTTTGCCCGTCACCAAAGGGAAATGCCAATTATGGTGGGCAACCAGCTGCAGCCCTCATTCATTTGCCTGCAGCCCAGCACAGCCTTGACCTGAAGCCAGAGCTCCCCCCTGGGCTGAGACACCATCGCTGCCCTGCAGAGCCCCCCTCTTCAACACAGAGGCAGGCATGCCCAGCAAGCCAACGGCCTCCCGGTTCCCAGGTCATGCTGCCTCCCTGCCACTTGTTTTTCTAACTTTGGGAATCTCAAAGGACAGAGTTTTGGTACAGAATCATGTTTTTTCAAGGCCGGAAAAACATTGTTTCAATTATTTTGGTACGTTGTCAGTGCTGAGTGTTTGTAAGTCGTTATGTAATTAAAAGGTCACTTCGGGGAATAAAAAAAGCTGCTGGCGCTGGCTGGCAGCGGGACCTCGGGAGGCTGAGAAAAGCCATCAGCGAGCAGGGAGGAGAGAGCAGCAGCAGGCAGCGCACGGAGGAGAGGAGGCACCCGCGGGAGCCAGGGTCACGGAGCCTACAGCTTCAAAGGGATCTGCACGCCGGAGAGAGGAAAACGGCAAGGTTACGGCGGAGGAAACGGTCGCTCGAGGGCCTCGGCAGGCACAGGCGGGCAGGGTGGGCACGGGGCGAGCGGCTGTGGCTCCTCCGATGGCATGGTGGGAGCGTGGGACAAGGCAGGGCAACGGCAGGGGGATCTCGAGGGACAGCTGCAAGGACAGGGACGATTCACTGCCCCTGCGGCTTTGCCGACTTCCTCTCTCGCCACTTTCCTTGGGGAAGAGCGAGTTCACAACCTCCAACGCTCAACACTTCTGCTGCCCCAAATTCAGCAGAGCAATAACACCGATGCTGAAGCTTTTCTTGCCACTGGGGCAGCTACAATGGTTTCTTTTTAAAGGTTTAATAGGGTGAAGCCAGCAAAAGAGACTCCTAAATCCTCAAAATTTGCTAAATCTTTTGTTCTGGACTAGAAAGACATTTCATCCTCGACACTTCCTTTGGCAAATTCCCCAGTCGCCCTCATCCAGCAGTCGCTGGATGGCTCAATAGCTTGATAATATTTGCCTAGACAAGGTGCCAGGGAGAACTTGTCTGAGCTCGAGCGCTCTTTATTACCGCTGCTGACAATGTCCTGACTTCAAATGGGGAATTACGGCCGTCTGAGGAGTACAGATGCTTGGGTTTACTCAGGGCGTCTCTGAAACACAGCTCCGGCACAGGTGAGCCGATGGGAAGCCAGTGCTGTGGTATTTACGGAGATGCTTGGACGGCAGGAGCGATGGGAAGCTCTGGCAGAGGACAAGCAGCGTGATGAAAATATGAAGTCCTGGATGGCTTATAACACATCTTATCAGCCAAAAATTAACTGTTGTCTAAGCACAGTGAGTAGCTTTTTGCTGGTCACAGGGACCGGGCAAGAACAGCACCCCAGGACTGCGGCACAGAGCTGGTCTCTGGCTCTGGGCAGGCAAAGTGAAGATCTGGCACAGGCAGAGCTGCTGTTTAACGACCTCGTGCTCCTGCCCGGGGAGCTGCAGGAGATCCAGGGTTGGATGAGGGACTACACGGATGGGGAAAACTAGGTGCGGGGTTTGTTTCAAAGGGAGCAAACTCTAAGCTCCGCAGCCCAGCATGGCAAAGGCTCGGCAGCACCTATCGCAATGGAGGCGAGAGGCATCAGCACAGGCTGACTGAGGGTGACAGGGCCAGCACCCAACCTCAGAATGGGCAAACTTGACCTTCCTTGAAGTATCGTTCACTGCCAGCACGCAGCTGCAGGAGCCCCAGCCAAAAGGCACATCTGCATTGGGAAAATAAAGGGGCTCTTTTGTTTTGACGCTCTCTGGTAGCAGGGACGGCGCAGGAGGTGTACACTTTGCTGTCCAACGCAAGGGCCAGTCGTCACATCTTAGAATCATAGAATCGTCTAGGTTGGAAGGGACCTTTAAGATCATCAAGTCCAACCATAACGCAGCTTAAGGCTGGAAGAAAAGTCCTCTAGGTAACCGAGATGCAGTCAACACTCGCATAAAACCAGAGGTCAGCTCCCCCTGCATCCCTCAGCTGTCCTGCGCAACACGGACCGAGACAGACGTCTCCTCCCTGGGAACTCGAAGCCTTTCGCCAAACAGAAAGCCACTAAGAAACCGAGCGATTGGGCCCTGGGCCAAGTCACCAAGGAGCCCGCTTCCCAAAGGCAGGCAGCTTGCCCCTCACCAGCACAGGCTCCACAGCTCCTCTCAAGGCACCGTGGAGGCTTTTTCAACAGCCCTGCTGCGACTGAGCGCATAAATCCTTGGGAAGAGTCAGGTCAGAGTCCCAGGCGCCTGGGATGGCATCGCGTGGAAATTACTCGCCCTGTTCCTTAGCGAAGGGCATCCATTCCCTTGAAGCCTGGCTGCTGCTCGCTGTGGCAACCTCCCGGAGACGAAAGCATCAGACGCTCGCACCCAGCGAGCTGGCCTGTGATAAAAGGATGCTTTCTTCCCAGAAAGCCGGGAGCTTGTACGGCTGCCCGAGTTCAACGGCTGCACCCTCCCTTTCAGCAGAATTAGGGCACTGCTGAGGATTAACAGCCCTGACTACAAATAAGAGCAATGCTGAGCTGGCCAGAAAGAGAGACACATACCAGGAGAGATCCCATTAGCCCGAACAAATAAATAAGGATAATGACTCGGGGAGAAGCCCTGTGTCACCGCAGTTGCGGTGTAATCCCCCCCCCCCAAGTTTCTCACTTGAACAGTTTACGTCCAAGTCCAGAAGTGACAGTTTCACATCCTGAGGGTATAACGTGGTATAAACCTACTCAAAGAGCAGTGAAACCAAGCGGGTACCAAAGCACATGCCTTCACTCTCCGTGTGTTTGCCTGGGACAGAACTGGGAGCAGGACTGTCACTGCCTTCAGGGAACATTTTTGGATCAGCCCTGGGGTATATGGACCCTCCTGAGAGGCAGGAGCTCCCCTCCAGTACGCTCTCACAGACGTGCACCATGAAACCATCACCTGCTCTGCGTTACACACTTACTCACGCCTCACAAAGAACTGCTGAGCAGTTCAGGTCCAGTTTGCCCTTCTGTAAACCCCCAGCCAAGCCTCAAGTGGAAGAGGACTCTCCCCTTAAGGCAATTAAAGAGCACTGATTCATAAAATTCATTTTTCTCTGGCCACCTCCTTCTCCTCCACTTGTCACAAGTATGGAAACCATCTACCCACAGACTGGAAACAACAGCCACCTCACCCCTTGCCTGCCTTCACCCCTGTAAAAGGACAAAGCAATCAAAAACTCAGCGATTTCTGGCTCGAGAACTGTTTCCTTTATTATGTCCCTCAAACAAGCCAGGACTCATTCCTGGCCCAGGACACATAGACCAAGCACCCTGTGTCCCGACCAACTGTCCAGATACCCTGACGTCTGCCTGACGGCGCTTCGAGGAGCTCTCAGAGCCCGCTGTGAGCTCACGGCGCATGGAAAAGAAGTCCACAGGACCCGAGCGATGGAGCTGTAGGAAGAGAAAACTTACCAACCGCGCCAGCCCATGAGACCCCATGTCCAGCCGGAGGAAGCGCCTGCTAGCAGCCAGCTGGACCACTCACACCAGCACGATTGGTAGGTTTGCTCAGAGGCGGCTCCTTAGCTTCTCACAAGAATTTATTTACTTTGGAAACTGTGCCATTATCTTCAATATTCTACAAGAGATATAAAGGGGAGAGGTGGGTTTTTTCACTCCTAACCAGGACAAGCCCTTCTCCTTAGGGAGCTGCCAGGCAGTCCTCCGCAGGATCTACGGCTTCCAGCGTGGCAGAGGAGCCTGGCACAGAGGCAAACGCAGCTGAGAAGGTACCCACCAGTCCTCACAGCCATAACCAACACCCTGTCCTGCAGCTCGAGCAATGCAGGCACTTCTGCCCAGCTACAAAACTCCCTTTCGGAGGGTCTGCAAAAGTTTTGTACATTTTAGACCACGATTTCAAGCCCTATCACGACAACATCCTTGTTACCTTCCACAACTCCCCTCTGAGAAAGGAAATACACCAACTTACAAGACAGGGCATAGTCCAGCTATTCCAGTAGCAGGGGAGTCCCCGCTCCCCAAAATACCCTTCCCATCTGCTTGATGAATCTTTTTTGGGGCACATGGGGTAGAGGGTGAACGCGATCCTAACTTTAAGCATTCAGTCTATGCCAATAGACACACCTGATCTGAGTTACCGTGGTTTTAATTAGCACCTTGAGCAGGAAGGTGAATCAGAGTCCCCTAAAATCCATGAAAGACCTCGGCAACTGCAAAAAACTGCTCAGTATTACGAAGCTAAGCACAGTCATAGGGGAAAAAAAACACACCGATGGTAACAGCCCCATGTGTTTGTTAGGGCCACAAGCAAGAATTCAAAGTTGGGCACAAAGGAGCTCAAACACCTGCGTATTTACATATTAACAGCAGGAAATCAAGCAATGTCTTAGAATAAACTGGCCAGGATTTCTGTTGTTGTTCTTTTAACTCCGGGTCTGACTCCGACAGGCCTGTGACAACACAGGCGTTACAGCCACTTGCCAACATCAGAGTTTGTTTTCTCCTTCCCTAATGCTTGGGGGAAATTCCCTGGTGCGTTGGCTGTGTTTAAGGAGGAGGAAAAGCAGCTAAAATTAAGCGAGCCAGGACGGGTGGCGCTGCCAAGGATGCACAGGCACTCTGCAGAAGGACCAGCCTCGGGGACGAGGGAGCAGCTCCACGCTCTGCACATACAAGGAAGGAAAGGTTTTGAGGCACAGGAGCAAGCAGATCACGGGGCACCCCCAGAGCGACGAGAGGCCCTGCTGGAAATTTCCAGCAGCATCAACCTGTGTCTCCCTGAGCGGCCCAGATCCCATTGGGATCTCTGCACATCCCCACAGACCAGAGATAACCACCTCGGTCCTTACCTCCCTGCTGCACCCCCAGCTCAGCACAGCCCTGCAGCCCCCAGCGCCCGAGAGCCCAAACCCCTCTCCACATCGCAGGGACCAGAACCGGGGAGGGGCTGAAATCCCCTTCCCCACACAGACCCTCCCCCAAACACACAGCATCTCCACACTCCTCCAGCTCCCCCCAGCCCCGTGCCTCCCTCCCCAAAAACGGGGGGACCTCGGCCACAGCACCCCATCCTGCAGGGGAAGGCGCCCCCTCCTCGCCCCCCACGCGTGAGGGCTCCCAGGGACGGATCCCCCCCG
>NW_009648836.1:3065-5146 GCF_000708025.1 Charadrius vociferus | reverse complement strand
GGAGCGGGGCTGGCCCCAGGGGGGGCCCCCGGGCAGCCAGTGGCTGGCGGGAGGCAGCAGAGCCCAAGGGCTACCGCCTGGCCGGGCGCCTGCGCGGCCTCAGCTCCGCTCCCGGCGCTCCCGTCCCAGCTGCCGGGACAAGTCCCAGCCTGCCGCTCCCTGCCTCAGTTTCCCCAGGCCGGCAGTGACGCCGGCTTTCGGCTGTGAGCCTGGCGCAGACGCGAGGGCGGGCACGATCGCTGTCATCGTCCCTGGGAAAGGGCCATCCCCGCAGCCCCCACCGTGCCACCTCTGCGCAGCAGGGTGGGACGGGGACGAGGATCTGTACAGCGAAAGAGGGGACAGGGACACACGGGTTGGCACAGCAAGGCTGGGATGGGGACATGGGGACACAGGGACAAGGGTTTGTGCAGCAAGGCAAGGCACGGGGACTCAGGTCGGCACAGCAAGGCGGGGATGGGGACACAGGGACACAGGTCCGTGCAGTGAGGCTGGGATGCAGATGCAGGTGTGTACAGAAAGGCAGGGAACAGGGACATAGAGGTCGGCACAGCAAGGCTGAGATGGGGACGTGGGGACACAGGGGCACGAGGACGTGGGGACACAGGTCCACGCAGCAGGGCAGGGACCCCTGCAGAGCCAGGTTGCACTGGGAGGACCCAGAGAACCCCGAGCTGGGACACAGGGTGAAGGCACGCCATCCCCCGCGGTCCCCATCCCCACGGTCCCCGTCCCTCAGCCCTGTGCCGCCCACCCCTTGCTCCGTGCCAGCTGGATGCGCCCCGGCGCGGGAAGCGTGCCCAAGCCCACGCTCAATTACAGCAATTACGGCACCTCCTCAGCCGCCAGCCCGTCCCCGCGCCCGGCCGAGGTCGTTAACCATTCCTAATGGTTTCTCCGGAGAATTAGAAAGTGGTTTTGCGGAGACTCTTCCCATGGTGCAACGAGCGAAGGGGGGACGGTGTCGTCACCGCTGCCCGGGGGCCTGGCGTCCGCCCGACGCTGCCTCCCACCCCTGCGGTCCCGCCGGGAGCGGAGCTGCTCCCGCACCAGCCCCCGCCTCCCCCGAGCCCCGTGGGGCCACCAGGGATGGGGATGGGCTGGCGAGGGGGCCCCTCAGGCTGAGAGCGTGTGTCTGGGCTCCCCCCTGGCAGCCCCAACCCCAAAGGGGTCCCCAGCATGGCCCCGTGCCAGGGGAAGGTGGTGGTGGTCCACGACCGGGTGGACCCCATCCCTGCTGTGGTTGGTTGTCCCTGTCCCCCAGTGCAGCCACGTGTCCCAGTCCTTGGTGCAGCCACATGTCCCTGTCACCCGTGTGGCCGTGTGTCCCCAGCCCCAGCGCGGTTTCAAGTCCCTATCCCTGGTTCAGCACTGTGTCCTTGTCCCCAGTGCAGCCCAGTGTCCCATCCCCAGTGCAGCTGCATGTCCCATTCCCAATGGTCCCATCCCCGGTGCAGCCGTGTGTCCCCATCCCCAGTGCAGCTGCATGTCCCGTTCCCAATGCAGCTGCACGTCCCATCCCCAGTGCATCCCCGTGTCCCCGTCCCCGGTGCATCCACGTGTCCTTTTTCCCTCTGTGTCCCTCTCTCCTGACGCAGACGCGTGTCCCCATCCCCAGTCCAACCCATTGTCCCATTTCTGGTGCAACAGAGCATCCCCATCCCTGGTGCATCCCGGTGTCCCATCCTCAGCGCAGCTGCATGTCCCTGTCCCCCCCGCTGCATCCATGTATCCCATCCCCGGTGTTCAACGCCGGGTGCTCTCCGCCGCCGTGCCAGGCAGGTTTCCCCACGCGGTTGACTGACAGCCGGGCTGGTTGGGCGCAGATAGGCAGAGAGATTACGTGGGACTAATTAAAAGCCCTATTTTAAAACTACACCGAGCCGTCAGCTCCGTCGCCACGTCGCAGAGGTCGAGTCCCGACAGTAATTCCTCCTCCCGGTGAGAAACGCTCCCTCGGGGCACGCCGCGACCTGGCACGCACTGCGGGCAGGGGAAGCCCGTCGCGATAATCCCGGTAGATATCTCTGCCAGGCAGGCAGGTGCCCTGACTTCAACTTGTCCCCGGGGACCAGGCGGGC
>NW_009648836.1:2330-2799 GCF_000708025.1 Charadrius vociferus | reverse complement strand
GCACCCACACGCACCCGCTCCCAGCGCCCGGCCGGCCCCGTGCCCCCCACAGACATCAATTTGTTTTATGGCAGCGGAGGAAATTACCGTCCGTTCCCCCGAGCCAGGAACTGTTTGAAGTGCTCTACCCCGGGGCCAGGAGGGGCCTCGGCCATCCCTCCGTCCCCCAACATCCTCCTGGGGCCTGGGGGGACATCTCTCCTCCTCCTCCAGTCCCTGCATCCCCCTGGCCCTGGGGGGACAAGGACGTGCCTCTCCTCCTCCATCCCTCCATCCCTCCATCCCTCCATCCCTCCATCCCTCTGTCCATCCATCCCTCCATCCCCTCACCCCTATTTCCCCCTGGGGACAGGGGTGTCCCCAGCCCCCATAGAGCTGTACCCCCCAGACCAGCACTGCCCATTCCAGCCCCTCTCTTTCCCCTCCGTCACCCATTGGGGTGCGGCGAGGGCTGTGTCTGTGTGTCCCC
>NW_009648836.1:0-1480 GCF_000708025.1 Charadrius vociferus | reverse complement strand
AGTCCCCACAGCCCCCAGTCACTGTCCCGTCCAGCCGCTGGCCCTCAGCCTCCCACTGACCCCGGCATCTCCTTCCACCCAGCCCAGGAAAGGGGGTTGGGGATGGGGTCCAGAGTATCCTGGGGGGGGCCCTGGGGCCGGGGACTGACGGTATGAGCACATCGGGGTCTCCCAAGGTCCTTGTCCCCAGAGGAGGCACACAGTGTCCCATGTCCCCCCACCTCGCAGCCCCTCCATGTCCTGGGGCTGGCGAGGAGAGGGGCCACACTGGGAACTGGTGGGAGGGGAGCCACGGCAGCCGGCACCTGGGACCCCCGGGCAGGGATCCGTCTCCCTCCTGCACCACCAGTTCCCGAAGCACTGGTGAGACTGGGAGGAGACCCCAGAGTGAAAGGATGCAGGACAAGCCGCGCGTGCACAATGCATGGGGAAAGACGCATCCTTCCTGGTGACCGAGGGGAAGCTGGGGACCAAGGGACATTCAGACCAGTGTCCCCACCGTGGGGTCCCTGCTCCCTGTGGCGGCACAGCCGGGATGGGGATTGGGATCAGGCTGGGGATCCGGTGCCTGGAGCTGTAGATGCAAAGTCTGCAAACTGCTCCCTGCCCCAGAGAGCTGCTGGAGGCCGCGATACTCCGCCTGGGAGGCAGCCGGGGAGCCCAGGGCCAGCACCCCGGCCCCAATAGCCCTCGGGCGTCCCCGCGCTGGAGCATCCCCCTTCCCTACAGCCATGGGAACGGCCCCTGGCACCTCCCGGGTGGGCACAGGGGTGGAGAGATGGCGAGACCCTGGGGCTGGGGTCCCCCTGCATCCCCCATGCACCCCAGAGAGCACTTGAGCACCAAAGCTCATGTTCACTGCCATCTATAATGGTTCACCCCCAGCAGCAGCTTCCCTGCCACCCCTGCCCATCCCAGGGTCCCCATCCCAGCGTCCCCATCCCAGTGCCCGGCCGAACCGTGGGGCCATGCTCACCCCACAGGCAGCCACGTTTCGGTGGCGGCAGTGGAGCCATCCCTGGGATGATGAAAACCAGGAGAGTTTTCCCCAGGGCAAAGGAGTTCCCAGCGCCCTCCGCCTGGCCAGGCGCTTGGCAAGAGTGCCGGGGAGATGTGGGCTCCCACGCACCGGCACACGGGGCTCACGGTGCTGCTGGCCGAGGTCCGGGCATTAACACCTCTTCCCATGGGCTTTGGAGCAGGATGGGCTTCCCCCAGGGCCATGAGGGTCCCCATGGGGTTGTGGCCACCAGCAGCCAGCCCCAGGGGATTTTGGCCCTGGAAATGGGGGCATGACGCCCCAGTGATGAAGTGGCTCCTCTGGCTGCGGCATCGCCACCTGGCAGCTCTCGGGGCTTCTCCCTCCTGGCAGCACTGGGAACGTCGATGATGGGGGCACAGGAGCTGGAAGGGTCGGACACCCCCCAGCTGAGAGGGGACAGGTTCAGCCGGGACCTCCCGGACCCTTTTGGGGTGCCCC
>NW_009648835.1:305-534 GCF_000708025.1 Charadrius vociferus | reverse complement strand
AAATACCGGGTAGTACCGTCCTTTACCGGGCAGTACCGGGGCGGTGCCGTCCTCTACCGGGCTTTACTGGGCAGTACCGAATTGGACCGGGACTTTACTGGGCAGTACCGGCTCGGACTGAGGCTCTACCGGGTGGTACCGGCTGTAACGGGCTCTACCGGGACTCTACCGGGCCATATCGTGGATCTACCGGGCAGTACCGAGGCTCTACCGGGCTCTTTCGGGGCTA
>NW_009648835.1:0-284 GCF_000708025.1 Charadrius vociferus | reverse complement strand
CCGGGCCGTATCGTGGCTCTACCGGGCAGTACCGGGGTTCTACCGGGCTATATCGTGACTCTACCGGGCAGTACCGTGACTCTACCGGGCAGTACCGTGGCTCTACCGGGCTGTACCGTGGCTCTACCGGGCAGTACCGAGCTGTAACGAGCTCTACCGGGCCGTATCGTGGCTCTACCGGGCTGTACCGATCCATATCGTGTCTCTATCGTGGCATATCGCGTCTTTACCGGGCAGTACCGGCACTCTACCGGGCAATCCCGAGGTGTACCGGAGCTTTACCG
>NW_009648834.1:0-482 GCF_000708025.1 Charadrius vociferus | reverse complement strand
TTATGAGGGGTCTAATTAAAAGCTGCCGGGAGGGGAAAATCACGGGGACGGTCGGGGCAAGGAGTGAAGCCACCCGAAGGTCCCCGTTTTCCCCCCTTCAAGCATCCGACCCGCCAACCCCCGGCTCCGACCGCAGCGTTTCTGGCAGGGCAGGAGGCAGCGAGGTGCTGGGCTGGTGGAGGAAATCCAAACTCGGCCCCTATGAAAGGGGCTTTGTGTGCCCGAGAAGGAGCAGCCCTCCTCCTCCTTCTCCTCCTCCTCCTCCTCCTCCTCCTCCCCGGCCGTGGGGCCGCTTTCCCGCCCTGGGGGTGGCCTCGCCGGGGGTGCCGGAGGGAAACTGAGGCACTGGGCGGCACGGCAGCCCCGTGGCCTCCTGTCCTGCTCGGGGTCCCGCCTGCGCTTTTCTCCATCGCGTCCACCCGTGCCATCGCTGCGGGCGTACTGGTCCCTGGGGACGTGCTGGGCTCCCCCACGGGTCCCCC
>NW_009648833.1:0-294 GCF_000708025.1 Charadrius vociferus | reverse complement strand
CTGTCCCCACTGTCCTCATTAATGGGCAGCTCCTGGGGGACTCTGGGGTCACTGTCCCCATTACTGGGCAGCTCCTGGGGTCACCGTTACTGTCCCCACCATCCCCATCCCCACTACTGGGCAGCTCCTGGGGGGCTCTGGGGTCACCGTTACTGTCCCCACTGTCACTGTCCCCATTACTGGGCAGCTCTGGGGGGCTCTGGGGTCACCATTACCTGCCCCAGTGTCCCTGTCCCCACTGTCCCCATTAGCAGAGGGGCTCTGGGGTCACTGTTCCCGTTAGCGGGTATCTCC
>NW_009648832.1:6439-6804 GCF_000708025.1 Charadrius vociferus | reverse complement strand
AGGTTCTGCTGACCAATTCCTAAATACCTCAAGAACAGCATATAATTCCAAGGTTTGAAGGGAATCAGTAACTTCACCCGCCAAGCGTTGTGAATGCCATTGCCCATTGTGATGCCACACATAGCCGGCCTGATGGCTATTCTTACTAGCATCTGTAAAAACAGTCAGGCCGTTAACTGGTCTCCTAGAGAATTTTGGAATAATGTCAAAACCATAACGGAGCAAAAACTTTATTAGTCGGTGAGCTGGGTAATTAATGGTAAGATCTCCAATAAAGGCATTAAAGGCCATGGCTAACAGAAAGTCGTTTTGCAATACCAAATTAAAGTATTCTGCTGTAATAGGGACATAGATAATAGCAGGAT
>NW_009648832.1:0-5558 GCF_000708025.1 Charadrius vociferus | reverse complement strand
TTCTTCTTCTTCTTCTTCTTCTTCTTCTTCTTCTTCTTCTTCTTCTTCTTCTTCTTCTTCTTCTTCTTCTTCTTCTTCTTCTTCTTCTTCTTCTTCTTCTTCTTCTTCTTCTTCTTCTTCTTCTTCTTCTTCTTCTTCTTCTTCTTCTTCTTCTTCTTCTTCTTCTTCTTCTTCTTCTTCTTCTTCTTCTTCTTCTTCTTTTTCAAATCACAAGCAGACAATTTCAATAAGAAATTGCGCCGTACCCCACTTTGGGCGCCATTCGTGGACGGACCCAGACGCAGACCAATATGATCAATGCTGAAGCCACTTTATTAAAATACTTAAGCCATTATATACTTTTTACTACAACGTGGGCTAGCTCTGCGGCTTGTCCTCATTGGTTTCTAGCCTTATACACACAATTATTGGTTAAATGCAGCTGTAACTTATTATCTACACTTGGTTACTATTTCTGCCAAGTCAGTCTTAATTAATACACATTCCGCATCTGTTGGGGAGTAGCAGTAGTTTCAGTGTCAGCACATGATTTCCTCCTTCATGTTGACCTTCAGTACGTGTCTGTTGTTTTCCAAGAAGTTTCCCACAAAGTTTAATGTAATTTTTCTATCAATCGTAAAAGAACTATTCTCAAGCAGCTTTTCAACCTACACAGTTTGTCCAGACTGACAGCATTATGTGGACATAAGGGTTTCACAAACAAGACTTTTGCAGATAAAACCATTTCTGATCAGTACAAAGTGTTAAAACTATAACTTGACAATTCAAAACACTGCTGCTTCCTATAACTGCTGCTGTGAATTATGGTCTGTTACATGCATTGAGAATCAAGTGCCTTTATTTACTAGCAGCTGTAGAAATCATACAATTTCATTGTGCAGTACTCTCTGAAAAGGCATTCTTAAACAACAGCTTTCTGGGTTTTGTCAGTAATTTAGAAATGTCTCAGATTTTTCCCTTTTGTCATGGGTTAATAACAAATAGGAAAACTTTCTTGGTATGATTTGCAAGTTTGAAGCTACAGTGATTTTCAGCTCTTGCACCCTGTATCTTCACTTTCACAAAGACAATGCTAACTCTGTCAAACTCCCTAGAGCCCCTAAAGAGATATTTCAACATGAACATCAGAATCTCCTTCAACTTTAAGTTCTGCTGTTTAAAGCATGGAAGGTGACGTGAGAGAACATATTTGAGTCTCTTTTGTCTTTCAGTGTCTGAAGACAAACTTCCTTGAGGTGAGCAGATTAACTAGTACGTGATGCACATTAATTGCTTCTGGCCTGCACTATAATTTTCACTGTGCAAATTACTTTTAATGAAAAAAAACTTTAAATAAGTTGTAAGAAAGTAATGTAAAGAAATGTGACCTTTCTTAGATTTTTCCCTCTAGTAACTGCTTCTTTTTTTGTGCTAAGCTTATCCAGTATCATGAGTGAGAACTTGATGTACAAAGATGTATAAAGCCTACACAACACTACTCAGAAACTTATCAAAGTGTTGTCTTCATGATTCAGTGAAGAGAAAAGGCATTACTGGATTTGTGTCACAGTAAGACACTGCCAAGTTTAAGCAGTCTTCACATAACCCAGGCAGGTTTTGTATGGAAAAATCAGTGAAGGGGAAGACAGAGGGACAAGATCATCTACTTTCCACCAAGGTGGGATCACTGCAGAAGGGCTTACAGCCACGTGATTATTCTACATTTGGCCTATCAGCAACAGCCTCAGCTTCACAACTAGCCCGTGTGTGGTGCTTGGAGCATGGGTTTTTAGACCCAGCTGACAATACTCCATCCCATTCACTGTGGCTTACACATGACCATGGGCATTGCTTGAGTCATATTTGCTTTTAATGCTAATAATTTCCTAGTCAGTGGAAAATTCTAGGTACTTTGATAACCGTAGTTTAGGGGAGACTGAGGAAAACAGTGAACAGAGAGTCATCAAGAGCCGGTATGAAATATTAGACATAAGTTAGATTTTGCAGTTCACTACCTATCCATGTTTACTGACTAAGAGATATCATTAAAGACCATTCCATCGAGTAAAAATTATTGACTTGTGAATACCTATGTGCTATGCGTTTGTAATGCCACTTGTAATGTAGCATAATAAAATTAAAGAAAACCAGACTGTCTTTATTGAGCTGTTCAATGGAATGATTGCATCAAAGGATGCTTCAAGTTCTTTTTATCATATAAAGTCTGTTGTGTTTGGAGAGAATATTGCTAACCTCCAAGTTGTCATTAAACATGGAACTAGAGGGCCATTGCCACAATCAATCCAAATAAAAGGGATTAAACAGTCTTGCAAGATTGTATTCCCCTCTAATGAATACTAGAAAGGAATAAAGAGTGGGTTTTTTTTTTTTATTTCTTTATAATTCTGCCTCTACATTATTCCAAAAGGGAAAACAAACTAGACACACAGATGTTTTCTCACAACAGGCTCTCAGAGATGCACGGTTCTGGAATAGCTTTCCATAAGGAGTAATGGGAATCAGAAACAACTAGTTTTAAGTTGGAGCCTGACCAATTTACAAACAGGATAACTGCAAATGCCTTTGACAGGACTGGAACTGGTGACTCAGAAGCTCTCTTCTTTCCTGAACCTGCCCTGAACCACTGCAAAGTATATTATCCCAAAGTGGCAGCACTTGGTTTGTCTGTGTATGTAACCATACATGACAGAGAATTGGATACTTTAATACTTGCATTGTCTTACAGGGAAAATATACCTTTTCTGTGTGCTTAGACCTCATATTTTATATCCATCTTCCTCTGAGTATTCAGAAAGAACTGAAAGATCTCATAAGAGACCCACAGGCAGTCCAGCTCACCTCTCGCTCTAGCTTTTACTTTGCCACTAGTCCAGTTCTGGGAGTAACAAACTACAATTAAGCATTTTTCTCTTGAGTGCAGTTCCACCTCATCTTGCAGCAACCCTTTCTGTAACCTTGAAGGTATGTCTTTCACATATTTCTCATATCCTTCTCAGCTGAGCACCAGAGTCTACATATTGACCAGATATTGTTTTGTTGTCAAGAATCAGCATCTGAGGAGGAAATGGATTGCTAAACCATTGATGTTAATTCATTATGTAAATGAGAAAAAGGCACAAAGATTAGATCCAAACTTCCCCAATTTCAGGGTTGCTTATACCCTCTTCAGTTTTGTTTTACTTTTTGGCATGTCATTTCACTCTTAATATGATTTCTGTTTTCCTGTCATGCTCCCTCCATGGCCTTCCCTCCCTTTATGAAAAAAGGAGCTTGCAGTTATGGCAATTACGCAGACTTTCACTGGCTCCTGTAGCCACTTTCACCTCGTGTCCCCTATCACATTGCTTTAAGGTTCTTGCTCAGAACTCCTAAGGTTAACCCACCAACATTTGACAGATCTAAATTCATCCTTTTTCCTTCAGAAAGCAGAAGAAAATCCTATGAAAATTTTCAAAGCAAACTTTTTAAACTGGAGAGAGACAAGTAGGTTTTGCATTCTTGAAAATGGGAAAGGGAAATTTGCAGAGGGCAGTTTGGCATTAGCATATCGTAAGGAAAAACAAGTAGCTTTGCTTGAAATGTTTCTTTTTTATCAAAGATATCCCTTCATTTTTTTGTCATCATGTTGGTTTTTGTTTGGGTTGAGTTTTTTGGAATCAAAATGCATTTTATACATATAGGTTAAACAGCAGGGCCATGCCTTCACCACTTTGTTAGGGGTCCTTCTGCAACTGTGTCACAGAGGTGCATAGTGCTTTTCCACACTCTTGGCATGCAAGTGGAGGATGCTCAAGCTGCAAATTGCCCCATAACCATGCAAGCCCTCTCTCCTCCAGATCCTTGCCGCACACTTGCAGACAAGCCCAAATTAAATTCTGACCTCTGGATGCCATTTCACTCTCCAGCATCCAAATCAGCCTCACTGTGTTGGTATGTCATAAAATTCAGAGAACCTGTCAGTTTGAACCCAGCCTGTTACACTCCTTGGCTGACCACTGAAACACACTTCCACTCATAAACGAAAGCATGACCTTTTGTGATCAGCAGGCAGAGACTTCACCCTGACACCTTTCCTAGCCAAAGGAGATAAAGTAGGAGCAGCAGCCTAAGTGAGTGTTTTTCTTTGATGCTATTTAATTAGAGATTCAGATCTCTAATTCAGATTAGAGATTAGAGATTCAGATCAGAGAATCAGACTGTGCAGAGAGAGGCTAATGAGATAATCAGGAAAATGGAATATTTATCATGTAATAATAGACTAAAAAAGAATAACTTGTTTAAACCTAGCAAAATACAGGCTGATAATCAGTATGGGGGAGGAAAGAAAATATTTAGAGTAAAGTAGGCACAAAAAACTTACAAATATAATCCAGCCTGGAATAAATATAAAGTTGGAAGCTAAAAGGAAGTCTCACCAGGGACTGCTAAATTCAGGAACAGCCTCCAGTATGAGTGGTGAAGACAAAAAGTACACTACTCTTAAGATGGAACTAGTTCAGTTCGCAACAGAGATTGCAAGTTGTTACCCATGATAGCAGGACATAAAATGCAGGCAGCCACAACACCCCTGGTGTTTGTTTTCCTATCAGCAAACCTAAGCTTGAGGCTAAGTGTGAGTGTGAACATTCACACTGCATTAAAAAAAAAAAGCCAAGAAATTCACAAGTTCACAGAGTTTATGGACAGACAGACATTACCTGACTTAACGCCTGCCTTTTAAGTTATTTCACTACTATTATCCCTGACTCAATAGGCTTGCAAAGCTCGTGAAGAGGGCTTTAAACTAAAGTTGCTGGGGGAGGGAAACCTCAATCCATCCCACCCCTAAAGGTCCCTTCCAACTGAACTATTCTATTTCCAAATGGGCCATTATCAGGGTTCTGTGAGTAATCTATTGGCAGTCAAATCAAAACAAAAGTTACAAAAATGTTTAGTTCAGATCTATATTCTTATCCAGGCATACAAGAAATCTGGATCTACTGAACCTGGAGTGCAGAATAAAGGTACACTAGCCAATCCAGCCAGTAAATTAGCTTAATTGGGGGCCCAACTTAAATGCCTCTATGCAAATACACATAGAATGGGGAACAAACAAGAGGGGTTAGAGACGTGTGCACACCTGCAGGGCTATGATCTTATTGGTGTCATGGAGACATGGTGGGATGGTTCCTATGACTGGAGTGTTGGAGTGGAAGGATACAGGCTCTATAGGAAGGACAGGCAGGGGAGATGAGGAGGGGGTGTCACCCTCTATGTCAATGACCAGCTGGAGTGCATGGAGCTCCACCTGGGGATGGATGAGGAGCCAACCCAGAGCTTATGGGTCAGGATTAAAGGGAGGGCACGGACAGGAGAAATTACAGTGGGGATCTGATACAGGCCCCCTGACCAGGAAGACCGAGCGGATGAGGCCCTCTACAGACAAATAGGAGCAGCCTCACGTTTACAAGCCCTGGTCCTCATGGGGGACTTCAACCACCCCAATATCTGTTGGAAGGACAACAAAACAGGGCATAAGAAAACGATGAGGATTTGGTCTCTTCAGGGATCTGCTTGCT
>NW_009648831.1:9149-9364 GCF_000708025.1 Charadrius vociferus | reverse complement strand
CTGGGAGGCACTGGTGGGTGCTGGTTCTACAAGTCACCCCCCTGCCTGACCCTCTCCTGGTGCTGGGAGGCACTGGTGGGCACTGGAGGGCACTGGTTCCACCAGTTCCCCCCATACCTCACTCTCTCCTGGTGTTGGGGGGCTACTGGGAGGCACTGGTGGGCACCTCTCCTACCAGTTCCCCCCTCCCTGACCATCTCCTCGTACTGGGGGGG
>NW_009648831.1:6187-7449 GCF_000708025.1 Charadrius vociferus | reverse complement strand
CTAGACCCACCCAACTGGCCCCAACCTGCCCCCAACCATGTCTGGGGTCTCCCCACTGTCCCCAACCATGTCTAGGTTCACCTGACTGTCCCCAACCATGCCTAGACCCACCCAACTGTCCCCAACCTGCCCCCAACCACGTCCAGGGTCTCCCCACTGTCCCCAACCGTGCCTAGAGCCATCTGAAGGTCCCCAACCCAACTGTCCCCAACCCCAACCATGTCAAGGAGCACCCAGCTGTCCCCAACCAAGTCTAGGTTCACCTGACTGTCTCCAACCCAACCCCAACCATGTTTAGGATCCAAACAACTGTCCCCAACCCAACCTCAACCACGTCTGGGGTCACCCCGCTGTCCCCAACCATGTCTAGACCCACCTGACTGTCCCCAACCCAACCCCAGCGACGTCTAGGATCTCCCCATTATCCCCAACCATGTCTAGGGGCACCCGACTGTCCCCAATCCAACTGTCCCAACCATGTCTGTGGTCACCCTGTTGTCGTCAGCCATGTCTAGAGCCACCTGACTGTCCCCAACCCAAATCCAACCATGGTTGGAGGCCCCCAAATGTTCCCAACCCAACTGTCCTCAACCCCAACCATGTCTAGAGTTGCCCAACCGTCCCCAACTGTGCCTAGGGTCACCCTACTGCCCCCAACCGTGTCTAGAGCCACCCGACTGTCCCCAACCCAACCGTTCCCGTCCCCAACCATGTCTACACCCACCCGACTGTCCCCAACCAAACCCCAACGGTGTCCAGCGTCACCCAAAGGTCTCCAGCTGTATCTAGCCCCACTTGACTGTCCCCAACCCCCCCGTCCCCAACCCCAACCCCGTCTAGACCCTCCCCAGATGTCCCCAAGCCCCGTTGTCACCCGCTTTCCCCCACAGGAGAAGGGCTCCACCTTCCTCCAGTTGGGTTCCTCCACCGAGCAGCAGCTGCAGGTGATCTTCGAGGTGCTGGAGGAGTACGACTGGACGGCCTTCGCCGTCGTCACCACCCTCTTCCCCGGCTACGAGGACTTCGTGGACTACGTGGAGGTCTTGACCGACAGCAGCTTCATCGGTTGGGAACACCGGGGCGTCCTCACCCTCAACTTGACCGACGACCCCGAGGGGACGCGGTTGCGCCGGCAGCTGCGGGAGGTCAGCGCCCAAATCCGCCTCCTCTACTGCTCGCGGGAAGAGGCCGAGGCCATTTTCCGAGCGGCGAGAGACGCCGGTTTAGCCGGACCCGGCTACATCTGGGTCGTGGTGGGCACC
>NW_009648831.1:3970-5727 GCF_000708025.1 Charadrius vociferus | reverse complement strand
GGGGTGACGACCGCGGTGACGGTGACGCGTCCCCACAGGTACTTCATGAACATCACCTGGGGGCAGAAGGACTTCTCCTTTAACGAGGACGGTTACCTCGTCAACCCCTCGCTGGTCGTTATCTCCCTCAACAAGGAGCGGAGCTGGGAGGTGGTGAGCGTCCCCGATGTCCCCGCGGCGGTGTCACCGTTCCCCCGGGACGCCCGTCTGCTCCTCGCGGTGTTTGTCATTCCGGTCACGGTGACGGCCGGCTCCTCTCGCCGGCGCGGTGTCCCCCGGGGGCTGCGGTACCATCTGGCGTTCGCGCACACACACACACCATGGGGGTGTCTGCACCACCACAGGGGTGTCCCCACCACCCCGGGGGTGTCTCCACCACCTTGAGGGTGTCCCCAGTTCCACTATGGGGGTGTCTGCACCACCACAGGGGTGTCCCCACCACCCCGGGGGTGTCTCCACCACCTTGAGGGTGTCCCCAGTTCCACTATGGGGGTGTCTGCACCACCACAGGGGTGTCCCCACCACCCCGGGGGTGTCTCCACCACCTTGAGGGTGTCCCCAGTTCCACTATGGGGGTGTCTGCACCACCACAGGGGTGTCCCCACCACCCCGGGGGTGTCTCCACCACCTTGAGGGTGTCCCCAGTTCCACTATGGGGGTGTCTGCACCACCACAGGGGTGTCCCCACCACCCCGGGGGTGTCTCCACCACCTTGAGGGTGTCCCCAGTTCCACTATGGGGGTGTCTGCACCACCACAGGGGTGTCCCCACCACCCCGGGGGTGTCTCCACCACCTTGAGGGTGTCCCCAGTTCCACTATGGGGGTGTCTGCACCACCACAGGGGTGTCCCCACCACCCCGGGGGTGTCTCCACCACCTTGAGGGTGTCCCCAGTTCCACTATGGGGGTGTCTCCATCATCGCAGGGGTGTCCCCACCATCACAACGGGTGTCCTTACCACCTTGGGGGTGTTCCCACCACCGTGACAGTGTCCCCAGCGCCCAGGGGGTGTCCCCACCACCATGAGGGTGTCCCCACCATGACCATGATGGTGTCCCCACCACTGCAAGGCTGTTCCCACCACCATGACAATGTCCCCACCACTGTGAGGGTGTCCCCAGCGCCCGGGGGATGTCCCCACCATTGTGATGGTGTCCCCACCAGCACCGTGATGGTGTCCCCAAAATTGCAAGGCTGTCCCCACCACCGTGACGACGTCCCCACCACCGTGAGGTTGTCCCCAACACCCTGGGTGATCCCCACCACCTCCCTGAGGCTGTCCCCAGCGCCTGGGGGGGGTCCCCACCACCATGACAGCGTCCCCACCACCATGACAGCGTCCCCACCACCATGACAGCGTCCCCACCACCATGACAGCGTCCCCACCACCATGACAATGTCCCCACCACTGTGAGGGTGTCCCCAGCGCCCGGGGGATGCCCCCACCATTGTGATGGTGTCCCCACCAGCACCATGATGGTGTCCCCACAATTGCAAGGCTGTCCCCACCTCCGTGACGACGTCCCCACCACCGTGAGGGTGTCCCCAACGCCCTGGGTGATCTCCACCTCCTCCATGAGGGTGTCCCCACCACTGCAAGGCTGTCCCCACCACCATGACATCGTCCCTACCACCATGACGACGTCCCCACCACCGTCATGGTGTCCCCACCACCGCAAGGTTGTCCCCAACGCCCTGGGTGGTCTCCACCTCCTCCATGAGGGTGTCACCACCACCATGAGGGAGTCCCCACCCAC
>NW_009648831.1:3087-3940 GCF_000708025.1 Charadrius vociferus | reverse complement strand
CCCCCCCGTGGGGTGCGCCCCTGCTCCCAGCCGGTTTCCCCACCATTGTGAGGGTCGCCCCTCCACCATGACAGCGTCCCCACCACCATGACAGCGTCCCCACCACCGTCACGGTGTCCCCACCACCGCGAGGTTGTCCCCAACGCCCTGGGTGATCCCCACCACCTCCCTGAGGCTGTCCCCAACGCCCGGGGGTTGTCCCCAGCGCCACCGCGGGGGTGTCCCTGAGCGTCCCCGTCCCCGCAGCCCCACGGCGGAGCCGGCGCTCTTCGAGAAGAAGTGCTGCAAAGGGTTCTGCATCGACATCCTCAAGCGCCTGGCGCGCACCGTCGGCTTCACCTACGACCTCTACCTCGTCACCAACGGCAAACACGGCAAGAAGATCGACGGCGTCTGGAACGGCATGGTGGGAGAGGTGGGGAACCCCCCCAAAACCCCCCAAAACCCCCTACGGGGGGGGTGTGTGGGGGTGTGGGGCCAGGGAGAGACCCCCCCACACACCTTTGGGGGACTCAGAGGTTTGAGGAGAGACCCCACCACCATTTTTGGGGGACCCGGGGGTTCAGGGAGAGTCAACCCCCCAGTTTTGGGGGGCTTGGGGGTTGAGGGAGAGACCCCCCCACACCTTTGGGGGGCTCAGAGGTTCGGGGAGAGACATCACCCCACACTTTTGGGGGGCTCAGAGGTTTGAGAAGAGCCCCCCCCCACACTTTTGTGGGACCCGGGGGTTCAGGGAGAGACCCCCACACAATTTTGGGGGACCCGGGGGTTCAGGGAGAGACCCCAACACTTTTTTGGGGGGGGCAGGCATCTGGGGAGAGGCCCCCCCCCTCCTTGGGGGGTTCAGGGAGAG
>NW_009648831.1:0-591 GCF_000708025.1 Charadrius vociferus | reverse complement strand
GCCCCCCCCCCCCCCCGGGGGCCATCGCTGTCACCCGAGGAGGGGGGGGACAGGACCTGTCCCCACTATACCTGTCCCCGCTGTCCCTGTCCCCCCCATCCCCGCGGTGTCCCTGTCCCCGGGGTGACGCCGTCCCCACTGTCCCTGTCCCCTCCTCGTTCCCGGGGTGATGCCATCCCCGGTGTCCCCGTCCCTGGGGTGACGCCGTCCCCACTGTCCCTGTCCCCCGCCGTCCCTGTCCCCGGGGTGTCCCCGTCCCTGGGGTGACGCTGTCCCCACTGTCCCTGTCCCCGGGGTGTCCCCGTCCCTGGGGTGACGCTGTCCCCACTGTCCCTGTCCCCGGGGTGTCCCCGTCCCTGGGGTGACGCTGTCCCCACTGTCCCTGTCCCCGGGGTGTCCCCGTCCCTGGGGTGACGCTGTCCCTACTGTCCCCATCCTTGGGGTGATGCCATCCCCGCTGCCCCTGTCCCTGTGGCGTCCTCACCCCGGGGTGACGCTGTCCTGCTGTCCCTGTCCCCACTGTCCCCATGATGTTCCCACCCCAGGGTGACGGTGTCCCCTTGGCTGTCCCCGTGTCCCCACGGTGTGACG
>NW_009648830.1:11690-14394 GCF_000708025.1 Charadrius vociferus | reverse complement strand
CGCAGCCGCTAGTGAGTGCGGGAGGGACTGGGGGAGCCCCACGGAGCCACCCTGGCACTGAGCGGGGAGTTTTCGGGGGTTCAGGGCTCCCGCCAATGTCTCCTCGTTGTTCCCAGCATACCCTACGGGCCACGGCCCAACCGCACGGCCAACATCCACATCACGGTGAGACGAGATCTTCCCACCCCGGAACGAAGCGGCGGCACCAGCCGCGACGGCGGGCGCCGGGACTGGTTCAAGATCACCGTGAGTGGGGCGGACAGCACGGGGATGTGGATGGCGGCCGTTGTCACCCGCTTTTCCACAGAATCACAAAATGGTTTGCATGGGAAGGGACTTTTTAAAGGGCATTTAGTCTGATTCTCCTGTCATGAGCAGGGACATCTTTAACTAGACCAGGTTGCTCCGAGCCTTGTCCAACCTGGGCTGGAGTGTTTCCAGGGATGGGGCAGCCACCACCTCTCCAGGCAAGTGTCTCACCACCCTCACAGTAAAGAATTTTTTCTTAATATTTTACCTAAATTTCCCCTTGTTTAGTTTAATACCGTTCCCCCTCATCCTATGGCTCCACTCCCTGATCAGGAGTCCCTCCCCAGCTTTCCTGGAGCCCCTTTAGGGACTGGAAGGGGTTCTGAGGTCTCCCCGGAGCCTCCTCCAGGCTGAACACCCCCAACTCTCCCAGCCTGTCCTCCCAGCGGAGGGGCTCCAGTCCTCGCAGCATCTCTGGGGCCTCCTCGCCCCTACAACTGCCTGAAAGGAGGGTGGAGCGAGGTTGAAGGGGGGAGATCTCTTGTCCCAGCTGATGGGATGAGAGGAACTGGCCTCCAGTTGTGCCAGGGGAAGGTTAGATTGAAGCTGAGGAACAATTTTTTTCCCCCGAGGGGGTGTCCAGCATCGGAATACGCTTCCCAGGGAAGGGGTCGAGTGCGCTGGGCTGGTTGGGAGAGGAGGAGGAGGCTGAGAAGAGGCTGCGTCGCGCTCTGCAGCTCCGGAGGAAGGGATGTGGAGAGGGATCCGGGGAGAGGAATGGCTCCCAACTGCGCCAGGGGAGGTTCACACACGCCGTTAGGAAGTATTTTCTTTACCGAGAGGGTGATCAAATGCTGGAATGGGCTTCCTGGAGAGGTGGTCGATGCCCTGAGCCTGTCGGGCTTCCAGAGGTGTTTGGATAATGCGCATAACAACACAGTTTAGCTTTTGGTCATCCCTGAAGAGGTTGGGCAGTTGGACTGAATGATCATTGTAGGTCCCTTCCACCTGCAGTAGTCTGAAATCTTTCTCTTCTTCTTTCTCGTTTCTCTTCTCCTTTCTCCTTTCTCTTCTCCTTTTTGATTTCTTTTTTCCTTTCTCCTTTCTGTTCTCCCTTTTGATTTCTTTTCTCCTCTCTTTTCTCCTGTCTTTTCTCCTCTCTTTTCTCCTCTCTTTTCTCCTCTCTTTTCTCCTCTCTTTTCTCCTCTCTTTTCTCCTCTCTTTTCTCCTCTCTTTTCTCCTCTCTTTTCTCCTCTCTTTTCTCCTCTCTTTTCTCCTCTCTTTTCTCCTCTCTTTTCTCCTCTCTTTTCTCCTCTCTTTTCTCCTCTCCCTTCTTGTCTTCCTTCTCCCTCTCCTCTCTTCTCACCCTTCATCCCTCCTTGCCTCCTCTTCTCCTTCTCTCATCCCTTTCCTCCTTTCTTTTCCTTCATCCCTCCTCTCCTCATCCTTCTCCTCATCCCTCTCCCCTCCATGACCATACGTAGAAGGCGGCTGCATCCCACCCAGCTGCGACACACGTGGCCCGGGCAGCGCTGTGGCAGCTCCTCCACGAACGGCCAAACCACCTGCGTCGCTGCCAGCCCTGCCCGCGCCCCACGCTGCACCCTCACACCGGCCAAATTCTCTCCTAGATCCCCTACGGAAAGAAATACGACAAGTCGTGGCTGCTGAGTTCCATCCAGAACCTTTGCAGCGTCCCCTTCACCCCCGTCGAGGTGAGCGGGCGCCCGTGTGTCGGGGTTTTGCTTTTGCTTCCCGTTTCGGGGAGGTCAGGGCAGGTCGGGATAGGGGATCGCGCGCCCCCCCGGGGTGCCGGGCTGTGCTCCGACCACCCGGACCCCATCCCATCCCATCCCCTTTTTTTTTCCAGTTCCACTACGACCACAACCGGGCCCAATTCTACGTGGAAGATGCCACCACCGCCAGCGCTCTCAAGCAGGTTTCCCGTAAGATCACCGACAGGGACAACTACAAAGTGGTGATAATTATCAACTCCTCGGCTCCACCTCAGTCCCTGCAGAACGAGCTGAAACCGGAGGAGATTGAGCAACTCAAGGTGAGTGGGATGACCGGGTGCGGGCTCTGGGTGGAGGGGGAATGCGGAAACCCACTCGTTTTCATCCGCATTGCCTTGTCCCAGCTCTGCATGAGCAAGAGATACGATGGTTCGCAGCGGGCATTGGATCTCAAGAGCCTCCGCGTCGACCCCGGTAAGCGTTGCTCGCTGCCCCCGGGGAACACGAGGGGCGGGAGGGGGCTGCAGCAGGTGACGCTTCACCCCCTCTGTTTTCACACATTCTCCCCCAGATTTGGTGTCGCAGAGCATCGACGTGGTGCTGAACCAGCGGAGCTGCATGCTGGTCGTGCTGCGCATCATCGAGGATAATATCCCCGAGGTGAGGACGGGACGCCTCGTCCTGCGCAGCTCCCCCCCCCCAAACCCCCTCCGTATCCC
>NW_009648830.1:9958-11434 GCF_000708025.1 Charadrius vociferus | reverse complement strand
ACCCCCTTCTCTTTTCCCCCTCAACCCCCGTCCCTATTCCCCTCCCCGACACCCCCTTTCTCTTCCCCCCCTCTCAACCCTCCCCATCTCTCCCCACAGCTCCAGTCCCTCAACCTGAGCAGCAACAAGCTCTACCGTCTGGATGACCTCTCCGAGCTGGCGCAGAAAGCCGCCGGCCTCAAAATCCTCGACCTCTCTCGCAACGAGGTGGGTGCCACCCTCCACCGACATTCCACGACCCCCACATCTCTCCCCTCACCCCTTCTTTTCCCCCACCCCACAGCTGAAATCCGACCGGGAGCTGGACAAAGTGAAGGGACTCAAACTGGAGGAGCTTTGGCTCGATGGAAATCCTCTTTGCGACGCTTTTCGGGACCAGTCCACCTACATCAGGTCAGTGTTAGCCTTGGGGCGGCCCGAGGGGCCCGTGGGCCACCCCTGCTCCGACGGGGGGCAACACGGCAGGACGAAGAGAGGCCGCCCCCCAGCCCCTACACACCCACCCACCCCCTTCCCCGTACCTTCTGCTCGCCGGACACCCCCGTGTGTGTCCCCAACCCCACCTCAGGCTCCCACACAACCCCTGGTCGTGGTGCGAGGCCGCGAAGGGCCGTCGCACGCGTCGGCCGTCCTCCGGCAAACGTTTCAGCTGCTCGGAGCCCTGCTTTCTTCCTCCTCGTCCTCCTTCTCGCTCTTCCTCCTCCTTCTTCTTTTTCTCCTCCTTTTCCTCCTGGTCTTCCTCCTCCTTCTCCTTCTCGTCCTCCTTCTTCTTCTCCTCCTCCCTTGGGGTCCGCACGCTCCCTACCTGCCGCTCGCACCCCTCTGCCGCGCAGACGGGGTTATCGACACCGCTCTGCCCTTCCACGGGCTTTTTTTTTTTTTTTTCCCCCGGTGGCGGGGGGAAAACTACAGGACACGACACGGGGCGCCCCGGCGTGTGTGCCATCCCCTCCGCCTCCCTCCTCTCCTTTGCGCCCGCGTTTGGCCCTCAACGATGGCTGGTTAGCCAGAGACGGGTAAGATTCCTCACGGGAGGAACAACCTAAGACAGGCACAGCCGTGCAGTGGCCAAAACGTTACCGCTCAGCCGCGGCCGGTGGCGCGGGGAGACTTTTCGGTAGCTCCAGGCCTGACGCAGGCCCTTCCAGCTCGCTCCGAGCAGGCCCCCCCGTGACACCCCTGGGTGAACCTGACGCCGGTCCCCAAGCGCGGGTGAGGGTCTCGGCTTCGGATGCGACCGTACGGGGAGTCCGACCGTGCTCCCCGGGACAGGGAGGGAGCGGCACGAAGGAGAAGAGGCTCTGCCCTGGGGGTCTCCCACCTTTCTGGTTACCTCCTTCCCCTACTTTTCCTTCCCCCCCTCTCGCTATTCGCTCGATTGTGGCCCCCCCACCCCATCCCCGAGCCAACGCAGGGGCTCCGCAGCTGTAAACAAGCCGGGTCGTGCCAAGGGTTGTGCCACGACCGGCGGGAATT
>NW_009648830.1:5013-6645 GCF_000708025.1 Charadrius vociferus | reverse complement strand
TCTTCCTCCTCCTTCTCTGTTTCCTTTTCCTCGTCATCATCATCTTCCTTCTCCGTTTCCTCGTCATCATCATCTTCCTCCTCCTTCTCTGTTTCCTCGTCATCATCATCATCTTCCTTTTCCTCCTCTTTCTTCCTCCTCATCTTCCTTTTCCTCCTCTCTTTCTTCCTTCTCATCTTCTGCTTTTCTTCCTCCTTCTGCTTTTCTTCTTCCTCCTCATCTTCCTTTTCCTCCTCTCTTTCTTCCTCCTCCTCTCTTTCTTCCTCCTCATCTGCTTTTCTTCCTCCTTCTGCTTCTTCTTCTTCCTCCTCCTCTTCATTCTCTTCCTCCGTCTTCTTCTTCCTCCTCCTTCTCCGTTTCCTCCTCCTCCTTCTCCTCCTCGTCTTCCTCCTTCTCTATTTCTTCTTCCTCCTCATCGTCCTCTTCCTCCTTCTTCTCCGTTTCCTCCTCCTCCTTCTCCATTTCTTCCTCTTCCTCCTCCTCCTCTTCCTCCCCTCTCATCCTCCTCCTCCTCCTCGCAAGCCTTCCTCCCCTCCATCTCCTCTCCCTCTCTCCCACAGTGGACGGCAAATCCCGGGACTCGGTGCGCGCCTTCACCCGGATGTTCATCGCCGTGCCGGCCGGCAACACTGGGTAAGCCACGGACATCCTTCACCGGGACGGCGGCCGCAGCCTTCGGCCTCGGAAGGGCTTCAGGGAGAAGCTGGTGGGATGGAGAAGACAATTTAGGGCTCCGAGTCGACTTTTCCACGCTCTGGCTCCTCATTTGGAGGTTCTGGAGTGGCTTTTCCAGGGACCCGCTGGTCCCTTGGGGCTCTGGGTTGGTTTTCTGGGGTCTGGCTCCTCATTTAGAGCTTCAGGTCAGCGTTTCTGGGGACCGGCTCCTCATTTTGGGGCTCTGGATTGGTTTTTCTGGGGTCTGGTTCCTCATTTGAGGCTCCAGGTTCATTTTCTGGGGTCTGGCTCCTCCTTTAGAGCTTCGGGTCAGCGTTTTTGGGGACCGGCTCCTCATTTTAGCACTCTGAATCAGCTTTTCCAGAGTCTGGCTCCTACTATGGGGCTCCAGATGAACATTTTTGGGGTCTGGCTCCTCATTTTAAGGCTCCAGGTCTGCTGTTCTGAGTTCTGGCTCCTCATTTGGAGGTTCTGGAGTGGCTTTTCCAGGGACCCACCGGTCCTTTGGGGCTCCGGGTTGGCTCTTCCCCACCACCACTACCACCATCACCTCATTCCGTCTTCTGAGCCGAATTTAATTATTGATGGGCCACCGTAAGTTCTTCCCTGGAGTTTTCTCCAGGCTGAACGATCCCCGGAGGTTCTCCGTCCCGGTGACCTCCTGGTCCTGCTCCAGCAGGTCTTCGTCCTCCCCACGTTGGGTTGACCATGGCCAACGCTCGCCCCATGTCGCCCCTTGTCATCCATCCTCCGGCGCCGTTGAGTCCTGGGTGACCTCGGAGGTGCAGGGGGGACACACCGGTGGCGCTCACCAATTCTGTTTTCTCTCTCTCCAGGCTCTGCATCGTTAACGACGAGCTCTTCGTTAGGAACGCCACCACCGAGGAGATCCGCAAGGCGTTCCTCATGCCGGCGCCCACCCCTTCCTCCAGCCCCGTCCCCACCCTCTCCGCCGAA
>NW_009648830.1:2677-3837 GCF_000708025.1 Charadrius vociferus | reverse complement strand
TAGCGGCCGGCGTCCTGTTCCCCCTGCGCGCCGTCCGGCGGGTGACATTATTACGGGGGGGCGCGGAGGTGTCCATCAGCACCCACGCACCCTTCGGGTTGGGTTCAGGTCCCACCTTCACCGTCCCCTTACGCCACGTCTCCTGTCGGGCTCATCGCTCCGAGGTACCGGCTGCCCTCCCCCTCAAGGTGAAGGGACGCCCCTTCTTCTTCCTCCTGGACAAACGGGGGCAACTCTGCAACCCCCGCCTCTTCGACCTCACCGTCGGCGCCTACCGCAACCTCTAGGGCTTTTTTTTTTGGGGTGGTGGAGGAAGCCAGGATTGGTGTCATCCCCCCTCCTCTCCGGGCTTTGTCACCTCTAAATAAACCCCTGAGCTGACCGCGCGTCCGGCTGCTTTGTGGGGAGGGGGACAGAGGGACACACGGACGCGCAGCCCCCGTCGGTTTTGGGCGCTGTGTTGGGGTGGCGCCGCTGGTTCGGGGCTTCTTGGGGCCACCATGGCGCTGCAGGTGCTTGTCCATGGAGGGAGCGCAGCCCTGCTTCCTCCTCTCTCGTCCTCTTCTTCCTCCTCCTCTCTCCTCCTCTTCCTCCCCTCTAGTCCTCGTTTACCGCTTTTTTTCCTTCCTCTCTCATTCTCTTCGTCCCCTTCTCTCATCCTCCTTTTCCTCTTCCTTCTCCCCCGTCTCGTCCTCTTCTTCTTCTTCATCGAGCCCAGGACTGAGCTCTACCTCAACCCTGACACCTTTGGCTGCAGTTTTGGGGCATTTTGAAGTCATTTTGGGGCTGTTCCGTCTTCACCCTTCTCCCCCCTCTTCCGCCAGAGTGGCCTGGGAAAAAAAAAACCTTGTGGGTTGAGAGAAACCTCGTGGGTTAATAGAACGAGATCAGAAAAGGAAAACAATAATAATAATAAATAATAATAAACATAAGGGAAGCTGGGGGGGATGTCCTTGGAAAATATAAACATCGCCTAGCAACACCTGAGCCACTACGCTTTACTGATGATCCTTCCCCAGCAAATCTGAGATGCAGCAGCCGCTCGAAAGAAAATTAACTCCGTCCCAGCTGAAAACCGGACGTTTTCCACCCCTTTTCTTCTACCCACATGACCACGGTGTGGGGCAATGCGGCTGCATTTGGAAGCAATTAACGTCTGC
>NW_009648830.1:0-1055 GCF_000708025.1 Charadrius vociferus | reverse complement strand
GTCGAAGGGGAAGCTGGGAGCTGTCGGGACGAAGAATTCGGGAAAATACCGGGAGTCGTGAGGGCAGATCCCGATCGAACCGTGCGGGAATGGTGGGGAACAGAGCGGGGAGTGGGGAGGGTGAGGAGGGTGTTACCGTGGTGTCGAGGAGGGAGGCGAGTGATGGGGTGGCGTCCGTGTGAGGCAGAGGGTATCGCTTCTCGGCCTTTTGGCTAAGATCAAGTGTAGTATCTGTTCTTATCAGTTTAATATCTGATACGTCCTCGATGAGAGGACTTTATATTAAACGGATTTTTGGGCTCGGGAGTTGGACCCGGAGCTTGCTCCCTCCGCTCCGCGCATCGTCCCGGTATTGCAGTGCCTCCGGGAACGGTGCACCCCCTCACGGGGAACATGTGCGGTAAAAAATAGAAGAAAATCGGTGCACGGCATCATCCGCTTCCGGTCTACAGCCATTTACACTGAATCTCCTCTTCCTACTGGTCGTTGTCTGCACTCTTCCCTCTCCCCCCGCCAGGGGCGAGACAGATAAGTGCCTGACGGTCTCCGGACAGAACTCAAACCGACCCCCTCGGCCGCCACCTCTCGCATGGCTTCGCTGGTGCCATTTCGGCTTTTACATGATATGAACAGGAATAATTAATCTTTACTCGTAATACGGCTGTAACTTTTTTGACGGTTCATTTAGAGGTAATTGAATTTTTCGCAGTCTGGCTGAGTTTATCCTAATGAAAAAAAGACCGACTGGGAAAGCTCTGTCCGCGTTAGTTTCCGCCTCCGCAGCGCCGAGCCACGGCGGCTCCTCCCGGTGAGTGTCTCGACCTGCGCCCGGCGTTTCATCAGCCTCCGCAACTCACAGCGGCTCTACTAATGCCCGCGATCTCGCCCGGTTTGACTTTAAAAAGAATAGCGGTCCATTGAGTGGTCTCACAGGAGAGTCCGCTCTGCAGGATCCCACTCTACGTAAACTCCGTTTTCCCTGCTCTGACTATTCCTCGGATAATGAAATCTGTCTTTTACTGCATAGAGTTCCCCGTGAGGGGGTGCACCGTTCC
>NW_009648829.1:0-519 GCF_000708025.1 Charadrius vociferus | reverse complement strand
CCAGACCATAACAGGAGCTCAAAAGTAAACAGCTCTGTGTGTGTGTTTATGGGAAAAGAGCATGACCAGAACACTGGTTGTGCGTGATTGGATGTTGTGAGGAACAAAGAGTGTGAAGGATGTAAACAACCTGTTTGGCTACATAGTTGAGATCCGTATCTGTAACTATATAATAGCTGCACATGCTAATAAACTTTGTCTTGATTTACAACACTGAGTCCGTGCTATTCAGCTGGCCGCAACTTAGCAGCACTTCATCACCCCACAAAGGCCGAAAGTAATGGTTACTTGCGAAGATGAATGCCATAACTCCAAATGTCCCCCACTTCCTTCTTCTTCCCCCAAGCTTTTATTGCTAGGCATGACATTATACGGTATGGAACATCCCTTTGATAATTTTGGGTCAGCTGTCCCAGCTGTGTTCCCTTACAACTTCTTGTGTACCCACAGCCTACTCACTGGGAGGACAGTGTGGGAAAAAAGAAAACCTCAATGCTGTGCAAGCACTGTTCAACAATA
>NW_009648828.1:1672-3992 GCF_000708025.1 Charadrius vociferus | reverse complement strand
TGGCCCGTTTGGGCCACCAGGTGGGTCTGCGCGTCTTGGATGCCTTGGTGGCCCGGGAGAAGAGCGGCCGGCGTGAGACCAAGGTCCTCAACGTCCTACTCTTCGTGAAGGGCCCCGTTTGGCGGGCCCTCTTCGGCAAAGAGGCCGATAAGTTGGAGCAGGCCAACGACGACGACAAGACCTACTACGTCATCGAGAAGGAGCCCTTGGTCAACACCTACATCTCCGTCCCCAAGGAGAACAGCACCCTCAACTGCGCCGCCTTCACCGCCGGCTTGGTGGAGGCCGTCCTCACCGCCAGCGGTTTCCCGGCCAAGGTCACCGCTCACTGGCACAAAGGCACCACCCTCATGATCAAGTTCGAGGAGGCCGTCATCGCCCGTGACAAGAGCCTGGAGGGGCGCTGAGGGGACAAGGAGGGGACACTCCTTGATCTCCCGCGGGGACATTGGAGGTGGTTTGGGTTCCTCATCCATCCCTTGGTCCTCGGGATGGTTCTTGGCCGCTCGTGGGGGTGTTGGAGCTGGGTTGGGTCGCTGGGTGCCATCCAACATCCCTCCTGACGGCCCTTGGTCTCCCTCAGGGACAGTGGAGCTGGTTTGGGTTCCTCACCACCATCTCCTGTCTCTCCTGATGGCCCTTGGCCTCCTCTGGGGACACTGGAGCGGGTTTGGGTCCCTGGGCACCGTCCAATGTCCCTCCTGATGGCCCTTGGTCTCCCTCAGGGACACTGGAGCTGGTTTGGGTCCCTCATCACTGTTCCCTTGTCCTCCATTGGTGAGGCTGGGGTCCCTTCCTGTCCCCGGACACCATCCCTTGTCCTTCCTGATGGCCCGTGGCCTCTCCTGGGGGCGTTGGAGCTGGTTTGGGTCCCTCAGCACCATCCCTTGTCCCTCATGGTGGCCCTCCGTGTCTCTTGGGGACGCTGAAGTTGGTTGGTGTCACTATAAACCATCTCTTGTCCCTCTGATGGCCTTTGGCTCTTCTTTAGGGGTTTGGGGACATCCTGGGGCTGGTTTGGGTCCCCGGACACAGTCCCTTGTCCCTCCTGATTGCCCTCGGCCTCCATCAATGACACTGGTGTCCCTTTGTGTCCCTGGACATCATCCCTCGTCCTTCCTGATGGCCCGTGGCCTCTCCTGGGGGCGTTGGAGCTGGTTTGGGTCCCTCAGCACCATCCCTTGTCCCTCATGGTGGCCCTCCGTGTCTCTCGGAGACGCTGAAGTTGGTTGGTGTCACTATAAACCATCTCTTGTCCCTCTGATGGCCTTTGGCTCTTCTTTAGGGGTTTGGGGACATCCTGGGGTGGTTTGGGTCCCCAGACATGGTCCCTTGTCCCTCTTGGTGGCTTTTGGCCTCCCTTGGGGACACTGCAGTTGGCCCAACCCCCTCATGGTGGCCTTTGGCCTCTGTTGGGGACACTTGGTGTCCCTCACCACCATCCCTCTTCCCTTCTGATGGCCCTTGTCCATCTCTGGGGACACTGGGGCCAGCTGGTGTCCCTCAGTGCCATCCCTTGTCCCCCCCAATGGCCCTTGGTGTCACTTGGGGACATTCAGGTTGGTCCCCGTCCCTCCTGGTGTCCCTTGGCTCATCACTGGGGGCTTAGGGACACCCTGGGGTGGCTCCCGTCCCTCTGCAGTGTCACTGTCCCCCTCTGGGTCCCTCAGGGCCTTTGGGGCTGCAGTGGGGACAGTTGGTGTCCCCAAACCCTGTCCCTTGTCCCTCCTGGGGACGTGGGGTTGTCCCCTATCACCTTGGGGACACCGGGGCTAGTTCCTGGGGACATGGGGGACTCCCCGTTTCCTTGGGGACACTGGTCTGGTTGGTGGGGACACCGAGCTGGTCCTTGGGGACACTGGGGGGGTGTCCCTTCCCCTTGGGGACACCAGGCTGCTCCTTGGGGATGTGGGAGTGTCCCCTTGGGGACACCAGGATGGTCCCCGGGGACTGGGTTGTCCCCTGTCCCCTTGGGGACACCAGACCTCATCCTTGACCAGGCTGCTCCTTGGGGATGTGGGAGTGTCCCCTTGGGGACACCAGGATGGTCCCCGGGGACTGGGTTGTCCCCTGTCCCCTTGGGGACACCAGACCTCATCCTTGGGGACATGGGGGTGTCCCCGTCCCCCCTGGGGCCACCGGGCCCTTGGGGACCTGGAGGCCACCCCCACGTGCCCCCGCTCTGTGTCCCCCCCCGGGTGCCATCGCTGTCACACTGGGTGGCTGCACCCTGTCCCTCCGTGTGTCCCCCCCAAAAAAGCCACTTCCTCCCCCCAAAGTGCTGCGGTGGCACCCGGGTGCCCCCCCCTCCCCGCTGGCC
>NW_009648828.1:406-626 GCF_000708025.1 Charadrius vociferus | reverse complement strand
ACCCCCCATGTCACCCCCCTGTGCCCATATCCCCCCTGTATCGTCTCTGTCACCCCCCCACCAGTGTCACCCTCATGTTCCCCATGTCCCCCCTGTGTCCCCATGTCCCCCCTGTGTCCCCATGTCCCCCCAATGTCCCCATTGTCCCCACGTCCCCCCCAGCTGCAGAGACAGCCGCTCTCCTGGGGGTGCTGTCTGCCAACCAGAGCGTGACCCGCAT
>NW_009648828.1:0-378 GCF_000708025.1 Charadrius vociferus | reverse complement strand
GGGACACATGGGGGACATGGGGACATAGGGACACGGGGGGACACGGGGGACACAAGGGACACGGGGGGACACATGGAGGACATGGGGACATAGGGACACGGGGGCATGGGGGACACATGGGGGACATGGGGTCATGGGGACACGGGGACATGGGGACACGGGGGGACATGGGGGGGCATGGGGACACACAGGGACATAGGTACACATGGGGACATGGGGGAACATTGGGACACAATGTGACATGGAGGACACAGAGGGACATGGGGTGACACAGGAGACATGGGGACGTTGGTGACATGGGGGACATAGTGGACGTGGGGACACATGGGGACTGGGGGGAGATGGGGGGAGATGGGGGGACAGGGGGACATGGGAGAG
>NW_009648827.1:0-209 GCF_000708025.1 Charadrius vociferus | reverse complement strand
ACACCGTGGTGACCACGACCAGCCTCCTAACAGCATGGGGCTTCTGAGCTCCAAACCAGGGCTGCCAGGACAGCCTCCTGCTTTCACAAACAGCCCTCCTCTGCCTGCCTTCATGGAGACCCCCAGGAACGTCACCGAGGGAGCACAAGCAAAAACAGGCAGCCTTCATCCTCCCCAAAAGTATCTTACCAGCCAGAGGGGGACCAAGT
>NW_009648826.1:0-790 GCF_000708025.1 Charadrius vociferus | reverse complement strand
GCTGTGGAACATCTGGGATGGATGCTGAGCGGCGTTGGATGCTGTGGGGCATCAGCAGAGGATGCTGTGGAGCATCAGGGATGGATGCTGCGGGGCATTGGGGATGCCGCAGGGCGTCGGGGTGGATGCTGAGGAGCATTGGAGATGCTGTGGGGTGTCAGGGATGCTGCAGGGCATTAGGGATGGATGCTGTGGGGCATCAGGGGTAGTGCAGGGCATCTAGATGCTGTGGGGCATCAGCAGAGGATGCTGTGGAGCATCAGGGATGGATGCTGCGGGGCATTGGGGATGCCGCAGGGCGTCGGGGTGGATGCTGAGGAGCATTGGAGATGCTGTGGGGTGTCAGGGATGCTGCAGGGCATCAGGGATGGATGCTGTGGGGCATCAGGGGTAGTGCAGGGCATCTAGATGCTGTGGGGCATCAGCAGTGGATGCTGTGGAGCATCAGGGATGGATGCTGCGGGGCATTGGGGATGCCGCAGGGCGTCGGGGTGGATGCTGAGGAGCATTGGAGATGCTGTGGGGTGTCAGGGATGCTGCAGGGCATCAGGGATGGATGCTGTGGGGCATCAGGGATGGATGCTGTGGAGCATCAGGGATGGATGGTGGGGGGCGTTGGGAATGCTGCGGGGTGTTTGCAGGGCATCAGGGATGGATGCTGTGGAGCATCAGGGATGGATGGTACGGGGCGTCGGGGATGCTGTCAGGTCTCAGGGACACTACAGGTGATGGGGGATGGCTGCTGTGAGGCATCAGGGGTGCTGCGGGCTGCAGGTCACTGCTCATCCTT
>NW_009648825.1:0-1292 GCF_000708025.1 Charadrius vociferus | reverse complement strand
TCCTCATTCCCCTACAGGACAGGCGATGGCAAGGGAAGGAGTATGTCTTGGACTGGAAGAGTGTGGGAAACTTTTTGGAAAACAATGGACACGTACTGAAGGTCAACATGAAGGAGGAAATCATGCACTGACACTGAAACTACTGCTACTCCCCAACAGATGCTGAATATGTATTAATGAAAAGACTGACTTGGCAGAAACAGTAACAAAGTGTAGATAATAAGTTACAGCTGTGTTTAACCAATAATAGTTTGTGTATAAGTCTAGAAACCAATGAGCACAAGCCGTGGAGCTAGCCCACATTGTAGTAAGGTATATAATGGCTTAAGTATTTTAATAAAGTGGCTTCAGCATCGATCATATTGGTCTTCGTCTGAGTCCGTCCACAGAAGAGGAAGAGGGAGGTTTATCAGAAGAAGTGGCTTAAGGCACCTTACTTTGTTTCAGACAAGAAAATAGCTAGAAGCGGTAGAAGCACTATTTTTTTTCAAGAATATGACTTTAACTATTGACAGATGAAGTATCTGGATGAGCAATGCCATTGCATTCCTTCCCTTCAGCACATATGCTGCAATATCCTAATTTTACTTCAATGTAATCCCAGTAGCATATCGCTGAGCAGCAGATTGCAACCAGGGGTTTATAGTCTTACACTGAACACATCAGGCTGCAGAAAACAGAAATTTTCAGTATAGTGCCAACATATGCCTAGTACAAAAGACCTGTCAAAATCTTTTATTTTACCAGAGCTTCCATACAATTTCAGTGCATGTAATTCACATGCTACTGTGGGGTTTGCAAGGGTGTAGTCATGTTCTGTATCATATACTTAGTTCTAGAGAGATATCGTATATCCAACAACCCAAAGCGGACACAAATATGACATGAAAGCCAATTCAGGGAGAATTTATAGAGGGTCAGAGTGTCAGGGAAGCACTGGAAAAAAATATGGTATGACATCCGATTTAGCATTTGAAATCCAGCAGATGGTAGCCTGTGTGTAATTAGAATGATTAGCACACCCATTCAATCCAGATACATATGTATTTTTGTGTGTCTTTGAATATAACCTATATATAAAAATATCTCTAAAACAGATAGACATTTCAGTCTATTTTTAGTCAACAAAAGGAGGTTTCTCTGGTTCCTTTGTATGATGAACTCTTTTGGCATTTGGTTGAATAAATGTTCTTTCACAGAAGCCTCCTAGTGCATCATCCTATTCATGGTCTCTTGTTCTTCAGAGAATTAACGATATTCTCTTATGCTTGTGCTGGAGAAAAATTAGGATG
>NW_009648824.1:0-912 GCF_000708025.1 Charadrius vociferus | reverse complement strand
TTTACCTCAAACCAGGACACTTCCCTAGTAGGCTCCCGCACTAGCTGTGTCAGGAAGTTATCTTCCACACACTCCAGGAACCTCCTAGGCTGTTTCCTCTCCACTGTATTGTACTGCAGACATCTGGTAAGTTGAAGTCCCCCATGAGAACAAGTGGTAGCGATTGTGAGACTTCTCCCAGTTGCTTATAGAATATTTTGTCTGCCTCTTCATCCTGGTTGGGCGGTCTATAACAGACTCCCACCATGGTATCTGCCTTGTTGGCCTTTGCCCTGATTCTTACCCATAAACACTCAACCCTACTGTCACCATCATTAAGTTCAAAACAATCAAAACACTCCCTAACATACAGGGCCACTCCACCACCTCTCCTTCCTGGCCTATCCCTTCTGAAGAGTTTATGCAGCATAAACTCTTCAGAATAAACTTCTGAAGAGTCCAATGCAGCAGTCCAGTTATGCCAGTTATCTGACCATGTTTCTGTGATGGCAACTATATCTTAGTTTTCCAGCTGCAGTTCCTCCTGTTTGTTGCCCCTGCTGTGTGCATTGGTGTAGATGAACTTCAGTTGGGCTATTGATCCCGTCACCTTTTTTGGGAGGAGAAGCCCTAATTCCTACCTGACCATTCCCAGGTGCATCCGTGATTTTTAGCCCATCATATCCCTTGCATCTTTTCTAGCACATGGCACTCCATCCCCTACTTCCACTGGGATAGCAGACCAAAGGACCTTGCTGTGGCGATTGAAAGGCACGGACTCCAATATGCAGGATCGAAAACAACTTTATTAAGCAAGCGTGCTCTTTATATACTTTTCTACCAAGGCCAGTAATTTTCTATTTTGCTTGTTTACACCATCGCGTAGTCTAAAAGATCATGTTCCCGCCGAAAAGGGAATCTCTCTTCCTTGTG
>NW_009648823.1:40998-41520 GCF_000708025.1 Charadrius vociferus | reverse complement strand
GGACGAGCGGATGAGAGGGGACAAAGTCCGCCCCGATGCCCCGTGTCCGGCTCGGAGCCGCTCGTGGCCGAGGACGTTCCCGGGTTTATCTCCCAACTGGGGCCAAACCACAGTCCCCCCCAAAACCCTTCCGGACACACTTGTCCTTGTGCGGAGCAGCCACCACCACCCAACGCCTTGAGAAGCAGCCCGGGAGAACGCAACCACCCCAAAATCGGGTTGAACCCGCTGGAGAAGGGTGTCCCCGTCCCCGCAGACGCAGGGGGGACCTGTGCCCACCGGCAGGACTGGGATCCCCATCCCGAGCTCTTATTTCCCCCCTCGAGAGCTGCGGTGAGGCTGAGCAAACCTGGGTGGGTTGTCCCCAAGGAGGGGACGGAGGACATGGGACAGGGATGGAGACACCCAGGATGGGGATGGAGGACATGGGACAGGGATGGAGACACCCAGGATGGGGATGGAGGACATGGGACAGGGATGGAGGAACCGAGGATGGGGATGGAGGACATGAACACGGATGGA
>NW_009648823.1:37628-38585 GCF_000708025.1 Charadrius vociferus | reverse complement strand
CGGGGGGCGAGCGTCCGTCGGCGGACGAGGACGGGGCGGGCGGCCCAAGGGCCACGTTGGCACCGGAGCGCACGTCCCCTCCTGCCGCGCACCTCGCTCCTCACCCCATTGTGCAAACCCCCCGGTTCTCCCTCTCGTCATCTGTCCGTCCATCCCCCCCCCTCCCCGGCCCTGACCTATCGTCCCGCTCGCATTTACAGCCCAAGCGTCTGCTGTGAAAAGTGACTTCATGCTGAATTTGGGCACCGCTCGGCGTTACCAGCTCTCACGCTGCAAGCCCCGGCCCTCCTTTTCTTTCGCTCGCTTTCCCACACTTTCCCCCGCTCATTGTGCGCCCGCTGCTTTTTTTCTTCCCCTATTCAGCCCAAATTAGTCACGAGCAGCCCCCAGCTCGCAGAGGAAAAATAAATTAGGTGGTGTTTTAAACACAGTGTGATCGGAACGATTCTCCCCTTATGCCCGGTGAGGGGAAAGCCCGGTGGGGGAAACATGCAGAGTCCTCTACAAAACAGCCCCCGGCACCTCCCCGGGGGGGGACGGAGTGAGGGCAGCGCTGACGGCACGGGCTGGGGACACCACCGGCACGGACTGGGGACACCGGTGCATCCACACGGAGAGGGAGGGAGCGGAGCTCATCCCAGTTTTGGTACCGGGACCGAGGGTAACTCATCCCCAGCGAGGGAAGGAGATGGAGCGAGGGATGGAGAAGACGCCCACGGCGCTTCCCCGGCCCCGGGAGGAGACCCACCGCGGCAGAGGCACCACCGGGACCCCCCGAGCGGAGCAGAGCGCCCGGGGGAGGAGGATGTGCAGCCAGGCAGGGCAGAAATGGGGCTGGGACCCCCCCGCCGCTCCGGTCCCCAAGGCAGCGGTGAAATCGGGAGTCCTCGGTGCTGCCGGTGAAATCGGGGGTCCTCGGTGCTGCCCTCGGCTCAGGGGGAGGGTGACGGTGACCCG
>NW_009648823.1:31220-37332 GCF_000708025.1 Charadrius vociferus | reverse complement strand
GTGCCCCGACCCGCGGGCGACGGCTCGGCCGGGCAGCGTCTCTGAGGAGCGGCAGCGGCCAAGTCTCCATCTGCTCCGGCTCCCTCCCGGCGGCACGCTCCGGCCCCGAGCCTCGGCCGCGCCATGCATCAAAGTGACAGATACCAGAATCGCCTCGGAGAAGCAGTTTTATTATGAAACCGAGAGTGAAATGCAGTGTTTGCCCGGGCACACTACAAAACGTTTCAAGCAAATAACCAGCAAAAAGAGCGTGAGCCAAATAGAAAATGCATCTTTACAAAAATCTGACATACAAAACAAAAAAACCACCCCCAAAACGTTAAAATAAAATACGGGAATAACCTTATTACATCAAGTCAGGGAGGAGCAAGGGAGCTTCGACTCACTCAGCCACTGGCAACCCAAGACGACGTCACCCGCACCCCGTGGCTTTTAGCTGCCCTTTGGGAAAGCAAACGAACGTCCAAGGTATTGCTTAGAGTCACCGAGGGCACGGGGACGCAGTCGGACTGCAAACATTAACAGAACAGAAGCAGTTTGAAGACTTCTACGTTAAAAAATATATATATATTGCTTATTAAGAATCGGGTACAAGCCTCCGAAAAGCTCGATTTGTCCCCGCTGTTCTCTAGCGTCTCAAGGAACCAAGCGCGGAGAAGGCAGATATCGCCCCGGTAAGAGGTGACAGTCAGAAATCAGAATCCCGGGATGTCAAGTCTTCGACCAAGAGAAGGACCTCCGCCACAAAACCCACCGACGACCCCCCGCAGACTGCGGCTCCCGCCTGGGGCGAAGCCCCACACGGGGCGGGAGATCGGCCGCGACCGAGGAGCGAGCGAAACCAATTCTCTGGGCGGGCAAAGGAGGGAAGGGCACCCGGCAGCTCCTCTCTGCCGGCGCTGCCGCTCCAACCCCACCGGCTTCGGGGTCCTACGCTTCTCCACCGCCACCACGTCTCCCACCCACACAAGCCACCCCGGGGAACGGCTCTTTACAGCCCCCCCAGGAACAACGGTGCCGTCTGAGACGCTAAAACAGCGAGAAGCGCGTCCCGAGCTGCGGCAGCGCTGCCTTTCGCGTGACTCGGCCAAAATCCCGTTCCGTAATTTCACCCAAAGGGTTGCGGCTAACGCAGCAGAAGGAACCGCGCTCCTGCACAGCTACCGAGGACCTCCACACTCAACACACGCGTCCCAGGACAGCGCCGGTGCTCTCCCGCACCGCCGGGCAGCTCGGGGAAGACTGCAGCTTCTTCGGCAAGTCTGCGAGTTAAACCAGGGTGGCAGCTACTCTGGGGCAAAGAGAGGACAAGGTAAAACGCAGCCTGAGAAGAGACACGGGCAGCGCCACTCCGCTGGTTTGTGGTTTAAGGAGAGGAACGCGTCACCGACCTTAGGGGAACCTGCGCAACGTACGGGGAACGCCACGAGGCGCAGAGGGCTGAAGGAGGCGGGATAAATGAAGCGGTGAGAAGGGGCTCCGTTTGCAAATGCATTGCTACGTTTTCCTCCTCGTTTTAGGACACCGGTCTTGATCTAGGGTTAATCGGCAATTCTTGCTCTGACAATTCCCATTAGCCTCACCCGGGGAGGGAAGGCAGTCGGGAACCTGCCCCGCGCGTCGGCTATCACACACGCCACTTCCATTTTTGAAAACGCGAGACAATATAATTGAGAAAATCCTTCCCTGACGTTCAACCTGTCAGCTCCCGGACGAGCCAGGGGTAAGACGGCAGAGAGCCAGAGCAGGACCGGTGTAACGCAGCGTGCTCTCCGGACGAGCCGCGTCCTCGTCCCGGCTGCTGGGAAGAGACCCGGATACAGCGGAACCCTGGGGCCCGTTTCCACAGGGAGGAGGAAGAGGAGGAGGAGGAGGAGGAGGAGGAGGAGAGGACTGGCGACGGCGTCGGACGGCAAACAGACAGCGCACTCCAAGCCGCTCCTCGCTTCAGCAGCGCGCCGGGAGTCCTCAAACTGGGAAAGCGACCGCTGAGGGCAGCGCGAAGCCCGCTCTGTCTTCCTTCCTCAACGCTTTCCCTTCCTCGTGGCAGGGCAGATCCCGGTCCCCTACCGTTGCTCTATCCACCCCTCTATTTTCCGGGCGGAGTTTGGCTCTCCCCTGCACAGGCGTTTCCCAGCGGCGCTGGGAGAGCACCGGGACACTCTCCATCTCTCCCCGCCGGACGGTACCTCCGGTGCGAGCCGCTGCCAATGACCCACCGGCGGCTGGGAAACCACCGGGTGCCGGAGACGCACCGAGAACAGTTTCTTCTTTTTGCTCAACTCTTCTTCATTTTTAAACTTCGTAACTTGAAAAAAATAAGTAGCACAATCATACAACTACGGGGGATTCCCTGTCTACTCATCACTAAAACCTAGAGAAACAGTGCGGGAGTGAGAGAAAGTGGGGGAAAGAGAGAGAAAGAGTATGCACGCACTCGAGAGGCACACTGCAAATGGGCTGAAGCGAAAAAGGACCGGCATCAGACGATCCCAAAGCGTTCTGCTCTTTTCCTCTTCTTTGCCTGCGAAGAGGAATTACAAGAAAAAAAAAAAAAATAAATCAAAACCAAAGAGAAACAAACGAACAAGTTCTTTAAAAATCTCACACACGACCCGACGGGAGGATTTATCAAAAATTTGGCATCGGTAATGCCAGAGCTCGGCGGCTCCGGCCCCTTCCTGAGCGCACCGACGCCGAGTTAAGCTCAAGGCAGCTCCGAAGTTTTTCCTCTAACAAAGAGCACCCCAAAATCAAGTAGCAGAAACGTACAGTGCCCGAGATACAGTGCGGCTGAAGTCACTCCGTCTCGCTGGCAAGGCGCTACAAAGGGGCTGAGCCGGGAACAATGCCTACTTCAGAGGCCTGGAAACCCTTCCAGGCAGTGGGGAGGTGGGAAATGTAAAAGGGCAAAGGGTTAACACTCTCCTATTCATGGAAAAGGTGAGAGGGACACACTAAAACGCATTAAATATACTATTGCGTCTCTCAGATATGCCTTTAAGCCGATACACGAGGGGCGTATAAATCTTAATTTTTAGCAGGATAAATAGCCCGGGGGCAACAGAAGCCCTAATCAAGAATCTCCAGGGGAAAGGTGCATTTGAGTGCACACAATACCAGTAAAAAGACCTTTTTGTTCCAGGCACAATCTCCAAGTGACCTAACGGAAAAGCATGGAATCCCTCGCCCAGCCGCCCCCTCCGCGCCGGCCGGAGGGGCTCATTCTCCCATGCTCGGCAGAAGGCTGGGAACGCCGCTTCACGCGGGGCAGCGGTTCTGCAGTAAACCCAAAACAAAACACACACACAACACAAAAAAAAAAAAAAAGCAAAAAAAAAAAGCCCCTAAACCCCACCTGAATTGCTGAGATCGCTCTTGGGAACCAAACAAAACCCACTCCTCGCCTGCCGAGCCCAGGAGCCATCTGGTTAAGCAGTTTCGGAGCCCCAGCGCTCGCCCTGCCGCAACCTTTGCCATTTGAGTGTTAAGGCAGGAGTCCCCCGCCCCGAGGGGTCCCTTTGTCCCCAGGAGAGGGGTCCCCGACTCCGGCCGATCCGCGCTGGAGCCGTATTTACGTGGCACCATAGGTGTGCGCAGCGCTCCTCGCCTCACTTAATGCAGGAGCTACGGCGCCGCAGCACAGCCGGCCCGTGCCGGAGCACAGCCTGCTCGGTGACTTGGGAGGAATTTGTAGCAGAAAAAAAGCCTCAAAGTTCACAAAAGAGAGCACAAAATTGCCCTGAGCAGCTCACAAATTTAAAAGATGGGCCAAAACCACAGAGGACAGAACAAAGCACGGAGGAGGAAAGCTGGAAACAGGGTCAGCGTCTCAATCCTCATTACGCTGCGGAGTCTCCGGGGATTTACTGACGAAGCCCTACAATAGCATCCGAGGGGAAGCAGAGGGTCCAGAGGCATCCAGGAGAGAGGGGATCACAGAGCAGGAGGAGCAGAGGGCGAATCAGCTCGACCCGCGGGGAGGGGGAACCGGGGCGGGAGAAACTGGAGTAGAGCAGATGTGCCCCCCGCCTCTTCTGGAAGCATCCGTGCCATCTCCAGACCAGCCTATTTCCAGCAGGAGCCAGGGGAAAAGCGGCGACAGGTCGGAGGGCAGCGTTTCAACGCTCGCTGCCAGGGCTGAGCGGCCACGGGAGCGCACCCACCCACGGCTCAGCTCAGCCGGGGACGCGGCGCCGAGCGAGGTGCCCGGTGTGGGGAGCCACGCTGCCACCCCCGCCACCGTCACCGCTGCCCTCGGCATCCTCGGCCTCTCCCCACCCGCTCAGAAAAGCTTTTACCTCTGTGTCCTCTGTAGCTCCAGCTCCGGCTGAACTCGTTACAATGCCAAACCGCTCCTTCCTCTTCTTCAGTTTCTCATCTTCTTCACTCTGGCACAAAGAAGGACAAAGATTTATTTTGCCGGCAGTGCCCCAGGGTGCTCCTTAAGGGTAAATCACGTTCCTCCCACCCCCACTCCTCCCGCAGTCGGTACCAGAGCACCTGCTAAAAGTTGGAGCGGGGCAGCGAGAGGCCGAGAGCGGAGCAGGCGTCTCCTCCGTCCTCGGCAGAGCGCTGCGCGCAGGGGATGCGCCGCACGCGCTGGACAAGAGCTCCTGCAGAGCACGCCAGAGAAGGACCGCGGCTCCGCTCCTTCAGCGGCGATCGACGAAGACGCACAAGGGCAGCGTCCACCTCCCATCCCGCGGGTAAACGCAGCCACGGCCCCGCTCAAACCTGCCCGTCGCCGTTACCGCATCGCCTTTGCTCTGAAATTCTTCACGCTCAAAGCCGAGCTCGAAGGAGGGCGGAAGGAAAGGACAGACGCCCGTCGCAGCTACTGCCACGGGGCGCGGGTGGGCACGTGTGACCGAAAACGCAGCCTTAGCAGCCAGAGCCTCCCACCTTTGCCTGGATGGGGTCCGGGAAGGATTTGGGGGAAGCGTTTACGGATTTGGGGGAAGCATTTACGGATTTGGGGGAAGCATTTACAGATTTGGGGGAAGAGTTTACGGATTTGGGGGAAGCATTTACGGATTTGGGGGAAGCATTTACAGATTTGGGGGAAGAGTTTACGGATTTGGGGGAAGCATTTACGGATTTGGGGGAAGCATTTACAGATTTGGGGGAAGAGTTTACGGATTTGGGGGAAGCATTTACGGATTTGGGGGAAGCATTTACGGATTTGGGGGAAGCATTTACGGATTTGGGGGAAGCATTTACGGATTTGGGGGAAGCATTTACGGATTTGGGGGAAGCGTTTACGGATTTGGGGGAAGCGTTTACGGATTTGGGGGAAGCGTTTACGGATTTGGGGGAAGCATTTGCAGCTGTTGCAGGGACCTTCGTAAGGCCCTTGGGAACAGGAGCAGCAGGAACACGGCCGTCACCCCGAGGGACAGACACCACGCCGCTTCTCTCAGAGACGTTCTCACTTGGAGAGGGAGGCTCGGCACTCTCCCCACCCCCCTAAGCCCCGTTTATTTCCAGCCCGAGTGAACAAACTTCTACTGACATTTCCCGGAGCCTTCCGATCCCTGCTTCTCAAGGTTCTCCAAAAACCTGGAGGCTTTTTACCTCCGCTGCCATCACCCACGCCGATGTCCTGATCGCCAGTAATAGCCAAACCCATCAGCGCCCGTAAAAGCCTCGACGCATCCATTTTCTGCGGATTTATTCCTACCTCCGGCTGTTTCGTGCCTCTTTCAGGCCATTTCTACAGTTAAGGCCGCCTGATTACCTCGCCAGGCTCTCGCCGCTTCGCCCTCCCCTGTCATTAAGTACATCTCGGAGCTCTCACCCCCATAATCCCATCCACTTCACCCCGTTACGCAGGGGCGTGCGGCTCACCAGCGGGCTCTCGCTCACCAGAGCGTCCCTGGTCGCCACCCCGGTGCACGGCTTCCCACCGCGCCAAGGAGCGAGAGGTACCAACGCCATCCCCTGGGGTTGAGAGCGAGGGGCACCGGGCGGAAGGAGAACAAGGGCAAGAGAATGCCAAGGAAATACCCTTCAAGCCCCAGTGCTCCACCTGCATCCACCGGCATCACCCGGCCAAGCCGAGGAATCGAGCTGGACGCTTATCCGTTGAAGCTCGAGGTGAAACCACACC
>NW_009648823.1:25828-31015 GCF_000708025.1 Charadrius vociferus | reverse complement strand
CGGCGCGTCACAGCCCCTCACCGCAGGGACCGCCGCCGAACACCACGGCGAGCGCTGGCAGCCCCCCGAACCCGCAGTTTAACCCTCCTTCGCAGAAACCCTCCATGTGGGGCTGCTTGGACGACGGCTCCGTCATCAGGACATCACCACCTTCACCCACCGGCTCCGTTCTGCCCGTCCTCCTCCCCACGGTTTGATACCGGAGCCGCCGGCAAAGGTTTAATCACTCCCTGTCCTCCCCGTCCCCGTCCCACGGAGAAGGATGAGGGGACAGCAGGTACGGATCCGTCCTGGGCTCCCACGGGGAAGCGGCCGAGCGCCCTCCCCCAGCCCAGCGCCCACTCCGGGTCAGGAGGATTCCAGCTTTTAGGAAGAGGCAAAGTCCCAGAAAAGCAGCGAAACTCAAGGGTTGGGAACAAAGGACGTCGGGAGGGATTATCCTCACGGGGACAGGGAAGGGAAGGAAAAGTTGCTCGCTGGAGCAGCACGACGTAGGCACAAGCTGTGGCCACACAAAGAAAACCCAACGCGGGCATGAGCGACGTTAAAGAGCCTCTTAAAACCCATCGCTGCTGCCCGCCCGGATTAAACCCCACCAGCAAGAGGACGGCCCCAAAGCCACTTCCAAGAAGGAAAGCGCTGTGTCTTTAATAAAAGGACGCGGGAGGCTCCCAGGGACCGCGCCGAGCTGTGGGTTTTTATTTATTTTTTCGGTAAGCCACCCCCACGCCTCCCGCCCCCACCACTGCCCTGCAGGGAAAGCACATAACCGTCCTACTAAATCAACACGGTCCTAATGATCTCGCTCACTTGACCCCCTAGCACGACAGTGTCAGATGCAAACACGCGTACAATAAACTTCACTCCATCTTTAGCTTCTCGCTGACAGGTTTTGATTCATGGGGTGCTGAAACCCATCTGAGGAAAATTACCTCTATCACAACGCCGCTATCTCTGCATCTATCAACCCCTGGCAGTGCCCCGGGGCCGTGCTCCGGCGTGCAAATGGGTGCACCAGCATCTGCAGGGAAAGCTGACCTTTCTGGCAGCATGGCAGATTTATTTTCTAACCTGACTACTCCTAGGCTTGTTCCCTTCGCACTCGCGCCACGATAGTTATTTTGTAGGTTGTCTAAAAAAAACGGGGAGCGGGGGAAAGGAGGGGAGGGGGGGAAATCTTTCAGGAAGGACTCCGAGCCGTGACGCTAAAGTCTTCCCTGCGATCTGGTAACAAGGGAGCGTTTACAGCGCAGTATCGCTACATCTGCGCTGCGTGCGATCCCAAAGCTTCGATTTTGCCCCCCTAAATTTCACGAGCGGGGCGGCAGGGCGCTGGCACGGCTCCGCTGTCACAGCATCCCACCACCGTGGGCATCTCCCCTGGGATGCGATTCCTCTCCGAGGGAGATGCAGGCTCCCAGTCTAAACCCCAGGGGCCGCCAGGCTCCGACGGGGGCGGACTCTGTACCACCCCAGGCAGGATCAGGCCCCTCCATCCCCAAGGCCGATGTCCCCAAGCTGCTGCCCGCCCTCTTCCGCGCAGGGAAGAAGGGAGCGAGGGGAGGGGGCTCAGCCCTCCCCGAGCCCCCAGCAGCATCCAGGGGAACCTCAGCCTCCCAGTAAGCTTTTTTTCCCCCCCGACACGAGTGGGGCAGCTCCCTGGTGCGCCAGGGCAGAGGTCCCGAAGGGTAAGAGGGGCTGCGCAGCTCCGGAGCGGCAGAGCGCCTGTCAGCACTGATTAAACCCAGGTTTAACGGCTTCTCCGCTGGCTCGTATCGCTTATTCCCAAAGGAGAGAAGGATCCATTTAAAAACTGGCTCGTTCCCTCTCTCCCGGGAAAAGCAGAAGTGCTGGTGCGGGAAGAGTTAATGCCAAAAGGCATTAATTCATGGTTTCCATGGTGCGAAGAGCTCTGGCACTCACCCTGCCCTGCCAACAGCAGATCCCCCAGCTGGTTACCTCCGAGCAGGACACCCAGCTCCTGCCCCGCTCCCCTCTCCCACCGGAGCTCAGCTCGGAGCTGGAGCTCGGCACGCAGCAGCTACCGCAGCGGTGGAGGAAGGAGCCGCGGCGGCAGTGCGCCGGTGCCACCAGTTCTGGTTAACTTACCTGCAGGACTCAAACTTTTACAGAGGGGAAAACCCCACCGCCGGCCTCGCTCTTTAAGGGCGGACAGAAGTTGATCCCCGGTCACCTAAAAGCATCGCACCGCCTTTGGTGCCCAGGGCGAGAAGCGGGAGAGCCGCCCTCGGCCCCCAGCGCCTCTGAGCTCCTAATAAATGATTCACCACGAGCGTCTCCGCTCTCCGCACGGAGCGAGCTGCTGCAGAGGAGGAGGCCAGCAAGGCCCCACCATCCATCAACACGTCCCTCTGCGCTCCCAGCACGCAGGTCTCGGCCGCGCAGATTGAACAGCAGTCGCTCCGCAGGCGTGCTATGAAACGAGATTTTTGGGAGCAACGGCAGGCTCACCCCGAGCAGGGAGAAGGACGAAGAACCCGGCCGGCTCTGCAGGAGACCCTGGCGCAGATTCAGGGTAGGGGAAAGGCACCGGCGCACGGGAGATGCTCCACGTGTTCAGCTGCCGCCCCGCTTTGGCCGAGCTCGTTGTACGACGGCCGCCACGTAAACGCTACGGCAGCAGAGCCTTCTCCGCGGGGACGGCTCCCCGAGGCGCAGGGAAGCGACTCGCTGGGTGCATCCGCTCTGCGGTTCTACAGCCCAAGGTCGCTATGAAACCTCTGCCCCCGAGGCCTCGTTTCATGCCGCACGGGCAGAGCCCCGCTTTCCCCGCGGATTAAAGCGTCCCCAGGAGGAAAGTGCTCTGGATTTGCAGATGAAGCCCCGAGTATCCTCATCACAAATGCAGAGAGACAGACACGAGCCTCCGTAATCGCATCCTCCGTGTTTTCGTTCTCGGAGAAGGGAAGGGCGCGTGCCCAACGTGTGTATAAAACCGGACCCTTCTGGTCACTCTCCCGTATCTCGCTGCAGCATGACGGATGGCGGGATGAAAAGCAGAGCCCCGAGGCTTTCAGGCGATGGTAGATTAATGATGACATGGCCTTGACCTCCAAAAGGTAAAGGTTATGAAACACTCAAGGGTAACTGGGCTTCCAATTTCATACCCGGAGGGTGAATGACAGCAACCGATGGTTTTATTCTCAGAAACACTCCAATCCTCGGACGCACAGCTGTCACCCACCACCTTTTTGAAATTCATCTCAGCGTATTTATTCCTCCCGTTTCTTTCCCCTCGCAGGCTCCGAGCACTGCTAAGTCCTCCCGGAGTCGATGCCGCCGTACACGGGCAAGCATTCAGCAGGCGCCGGGAAGCGAGAGGGAAGCCCAGGGTTTACACAGAGATATTCCACGAGTGCCTTACGCCCCTTCCCGTCCCCGTCCGCAACACTGCCTTTCGTGCGGGAGATCTTCTCCCCACAGCACACGTGCAGGCTGCGGGAACCGGGAGCGATGCCGGGTTTCTGCCCGACACAACGCAGGGGGGGGGATCTCGAGCCACCTCTTTCCACCCAAGTTGTCCCCAACGCCTCCCAGAGCTCCCAGCCAAGGTCTGGAGCCGGGCGCAGAGGGACGCGCGCTGCGGGTGAGCCAGCAGAGACAGCCACAGCCCTTCGCCAAGGTACCACCGGCACGAGGACTCCCCTTAGATCAGACGCACGCCGCAGGAATACACATGACAGTCCCTATCGCTGTCCCTCCACGGACAGCGTGTCAGTGGCAGAAGGACCCTCTACGCTGCGGCCGTGGAGGAATGACTTCTACCCAGCACGGCTCATACAAAATCACACCACGTCGGCGGGTCCAAGGGCCTCCACGCATTTCAGAAACATCAAACGCAGCTTCACCTCCGTGGAAAACGGACAGCAAACCCCCAGCGCCAGAAGCTCCGCTCGGGGATTCAGAGCAACGTCCCGTTTGCCCTCTCGGGGCATGACGGCGGCGATGTCCAACGCAGGTGGGTCACCCCCGGCCTCACTCAAAGGCAGCCCAGGCCGCCCTACGCCCTCCCTGCTCTCTCTTCTGGAACTAGATTACAGAATTAGGCCACGAAGTCACCTGAAGTTAGAGCAAAGCTTGATCTTCTGCCTCACTTCATCTGTTAAAAACCTCCTCTAAGTGCCTGGGACGAGTCTAGTGCAAGAACAGACCAAGCTGCAGGTCTCCACAGACCTTCACTGATATCAAAGAAGATGGGAAGCATAAAGAGCTGTTGGAACACCGTGCCCGTTCTCGTTGTACACCAGAAAGGTCCCGATTTTCTCTTTCACACCCACGAAGCCTGAGCAACACAGGATCAGGGACGGGCCGCTTTCTTGGCCTAACTCACCTTCTCAGCAAGGTTTTTTCTACACCAGCTAAGGGAAACGGGCACCCCCAAGCTTCCTTGTCCTTCCTTCCAACAGACGTCGTGGCAAACGGGTTGGGAAGGCAAAAAAAAGTCCAGCTGACGTGTTTTTCTGTACATCACATTGGGCAGGGGCCGCCACAGCCGGCAGTTCTGAGGTTTCTCTGTGTCAAGACATCACGGCTTTCACAGTTAGAGGTTTATGCTCGCCCCAAACGGGATCAGCAGGGGAGGAAGAGAAGAAAGTCACAGACATGTGCTAAGAGTACACCTGCAACTCTCCCAGCGCCGAGTTGAAAAGGCTTCTTCGGCTTCGACGTCAGGGATGAAACAAACATGTCAGGAATGCCGCACGGCCGAGCGAAGGAGACACGTTTCAGGTGCACCAGAAGGCAAAAGGCCTCGGAAGGGGCTTTTCATCTCTTTGCACCCACCGAACGGCATCTGAAATATCACGTGGCATTTACGGAGGCTCTTCCCCCCTTGGAGTTCGCTGCCCCGGCGCGGGAAGGCTGGGAGGCGACCCCCCCGCGCTGGGCGCAGCCCCCGGCACCACGTTTAGGAGCGACACACCTGGCTGTGGAAGGGGAGACCCGCAGAGCTGCAGCCGCTTGGCAGAGCAAGAGAGTTTTCCCTCGAAGAGTCCAGCTGTTATTAAAAAGAGGCAATCGGGCGATGACTGAGCACGATTTGAATTGCACATTAGCCCCAGATTTAAAAAAAAAAGAAAAAAAAAAAAGAAAAAAATCCATTCTATTCAAACCCAACAAGCGCAAAAATGGCAACGCACCGCGGCGCCGTTAACCCTTCCCCGGCAC
>NW_009648823.1:22461-25747 GCF_000708025.1 Charadrius vociferus | reverse complement strand
AAGCCGTGGTGGCGCCGGCGCGCCCCTGCCGCTGCAGCAGCTAAACGATGTCTCTGTAAACGGAGACGAAACCACAGCGAGTTCGCAGAACGGGAAAACTCTCGGGTGCAAAGGCGCTCACTGGAGCCGCGCACATCTATTCCCCCCGCGATCCCCGGGAACGCAGCTGAATTCTGGCTCAAAGGTGGTTTTGTCTCCAGGTCCGTACACGTACCCGAGGGCACGGGGAGCCCGGGGAGCGCTCAAACCCCAAAGGTAAAAGATTTCTCAGTAATAAGCGAAGGAAGTTTGGAGAGAGACCGAAGAGTTTCCCCCCGCTGCCCCGACGCTCCCGTGGCCTGTGGACTTTGCGCCCCACGGACCGCCCGCTGCCGAGACGTGCCAATGGCTCACGGGAGCGGAGTCGGGGACCCGTCAGTTCAAACGCGACCAGGGAAAACTAAACCGGCCCGCAGGAGAAAACCGGCACCTTCCGGTGCAACTGCACTGCCCGGAGCTTAATGACCCGAAGTTTGTGCTGATCCATAAACAACCTCCAGCACGAGCCGCCACGCAGAGCCGCACAGCGCTGCCCTAACTCAGTCCTTCACTCGCCGTTTACGCCCGGATTTTTGAGAAGTGGCAGAGCGAGGGCTGGATCATCAATTCTCGCCGAGACCCACGCTTTTCTCTCTGCCAAATAACTCTGTCCCGAGCTGAGGACGTGCCTGGACCCCGCAAGGTCCCCGCACCAAGGGGCCAACCCTTCACCCGGGCAACGCCGGGGGATGGTCCGTGTTTGACTTCCAGGCTGGACACTTGGTTTCTTGGTGGCCGCCCCATCCCTGGAGGTGGTCAAGGCCAGGTCGGACGGGGCTTGGAGCGACCTGAGCTGGGGGCAGGTGGCCCTGCCTGGGGCAGGGGGGGAACTGGATGCTCTTTAAGGTCCCTCCTGACCCAAACCCTTCTGTGGTTCTCAGCTTCACCCCACAGCCCCGTCTGACAGCAGAAAGGCAAAATCCCGCGGAGGGAGGCCCTGGCGTAGAGGGTCACTCGGTTAGATTTTGGACAGGGAACCGAACTCCAGCAGTCAGCTGCCCTGTCCCTGCGAACGGAAAGAGGTGACGTCCACGAGCGTCCCCGACTGCCTCCAACCCGTGAGGCACCACGGCAAAACCGAACAGGGGACGTTCGAGCAACGGACTGACCCACGCAGGCGGCTTTGATCCGCACGCAGCCCAGCGCCTCTGGAGAGTCAGGATCCACGTGGACGCTCGTCACTTCCACACGTACAAAGTCTTCAGACCCCTTTCAACCAGAAGAGATGAAAGGCGGCGGGTAAAGCACTCAGAGAGCGCCTTATGTTTGATCTTTTATGGTCACTTAATGTGGTTTCTCTAATATCACTAAAAGCTCGAGATTCTAGCGGAGCTCGAAGGCAAAGCTAGCAAAAGAGCTGCTGCTCTGCAAATATTTGACTAACTAAACCCTAATAATCGTCAGATCTGAGCATTTATTCCTCCAGGATGGCAGCTCGAGTGGCAGTGAGCCTCCGCTGGCCAGCGGCACGCCAGAGTCGGCACAGCCTCGTGCGCGGGGACCCCTCCTCTCCCGCCCGGCCAAACCTCCCGAACAAACACCCCCTCACTCGCTTTTATGCCTCTTAAACAACAGGAACAGCCAGAGCCCCGGAAAAGGTACATTAGCCACTGAGTTATCCGTGGAATGAAGCTGTTCCATCCCAACCGTTATCGTAAGAGCTGATTTTTAAAGAAGCTTCTTTCGGGTGAGCCTGGCTGCCTAACGGCCCCCACCCGCAAGGGCACGTTGCGCATCTGCAGTTAAAACATTAGAAAACCCAAATCTGTGTGTTCTGACAAATCCCGGCCTGGGAGACACCCAGCAGCCTCTCCCCAGGGCATCCGCTCCCGGGCGCCTCGGTAGAAAAGGCATCGGAGATGGTCCTGGATCTGGATCTCGATCTACATTCGAGGGTGTCGAAGCCCCCACGAGCGCGGCGCTCACCAACCCCGCGCCCCTCGGTGCCCTAAAGCACCTTCTGGAAAGCGCAGAGCTCCCCGATCAGCTCTGCTCTCCAATGACTGCATCGGAGAGGGTCTTCTCAGAAGGTCGGGGCTTTCCACCTCCAAATTAGTAAGACTAGGAAAACCTTTTAGGGCCCAAGGCCCGGGATCGCTTGCCTTTGAAGAGATTTTTCTAACGCTCCTGCAAAAGCACGGGCACCGTGCGCGCGGCCCGGAGGAGGAGGAGGAAGCCGAGTCCCCCTCAAAAGCCGCAGCCGCAAACCAAAGACTCGGTTGCACCGTCACCGCAGAGCCCAGCGCTGCCGGGGGACGCGAAACCGTCGAGTCTTCCAAGAACAGAAAGAGCTGCTCGAGTTAATCTTAATTGAGAGGACGAAAGGGAAAGGAGGGAGGGGATCCTCGGCAGAACCGCGCAAGGTTTTAATTCACCCGCGGACATTCCCCGCGGTCCCCCGGGGCGCAGCGCACGCACCCTCGGCGCGGTTCGCAGGGGGGGTTGGGGCTGGTTTTTACTTTTGTCCTCCGCGGTGAAGAGGGGTGAAGGGGAAAGCTGACTTTGTTTCTCCGGTTGAGACTGGAATAGGCTCTGGAAGGCCGGAGCGAGAGCCGGGTCTGCCATTCTTCCCCAGCCGCTCCTCCAAATTCCTGCAGCCAAATGGTTCAAGAGCCCCTGAATGGGACATAATGACATCATTGATTGAATCATAATAGAGGGGGAAAGGGGGGGTGGGGAAAAGATGTATTTGTGTTACAGACAAAAGCGAAGTTCTGTTTCACAGCGGGGACCAATGAAGAACCAGATGACTGGGCAGAGGGAGGTCAGAGAGTCCCCCCGGCATTGTCCCCCGGGAGCGAGCCCTGCGCCACTCCCCGAAGGTTTGTCCGGGACGCGGAGCCCTTTCAGGCGGCGCCGGGATCAATGGGCGAGCAGGAGTCCCCCTGACCCCGCGCAGCGCTCTCGTCATTTATTTTTAAAATGACATCGCGGGGGTGTGTAAGTGCGCGTAAAGGGTTGGGGTTGGAGGGGGAAGAGCTTCCAAAGGAATCGTGGTAAACACCAAATCGCTCCGGGAGCCGGCAGCGCAGCGCTGAGCCACACAGTCACCGCTCGTTTGTTTGTTTGTTGCACAACAGCTTCTTCCCCTTGCGATAGGGATGTGGCGAAGACGCAGCCGAAGTCTGGGGACCGGGTTAGGCGAGCCACGACGGCGGCAGCCCAGCGGAAGACCCTCCAGCCCTCTCGGAGGGGGGCCGGGCGGCGG
>NW_009648823.1:19659-22429 GCF_000708025.1 Charadrius vociferus | reverse complement strand
TTTCTCCACCCGCTCTTTCCTCATCCCGCCTAGGCAAAGGCGGGAGGAAACATCACACGATACCCAGTAAGCACTGAAAAGATAACGAAAGCCACAGCCTTATCGGGTGTAGAAGGGTGTACGATGTTCTCCTGCGCCAAACCACAAGAGTTTCCAGTACAAAGAGGACAACAACAGAGCGTACGGATCCCACCACCAGTCCCGGTGACAGCTCCGTGTGTAGCGGAGCCAAGGGCGCGCTCCGGGTACCCTGCACCATCCCCGGGTGGGCACAGGGGCTCTGGCTCTGCGCAGCACCTTCCTCCCCTCTTTCCTACAGCCCGAAACCTTCAGGACCGGGTCACGCACGCCCCAAATTCCCACAGCACCAAAACCGCAGTCGTTTATGCCCTCACCACAGTAAGGAGCAGCTCTACCTTCGCCTGATGTGGAGCTTATTCGTGGGGAAGGGAGGACTAAGCCCTTGCAAAGCCCCTGGTAAAACGCAAAATCAGAAAGTCCAGAATTGAAAATTCAGGAAAATCCTGGCAGATAAGGAACAAAATCCCCAGCAGAGCCCGTGCGAGAGGGACAGGAGAGTCTGCCTGGAAGGGGGGTCGTGAAAGGCTCCGAGGAGATCGGGAAGAGCCTGGTCGTGGTGACGCCTGCTCACGGATGGGGCAGGCAGCAAGCAGCCGGCGTGATGGGAGAAAACACAACCAAGAAATCCCCAGGGCAGCGCTGCAACTGCAGCACTCGCCACAGCACCCTCCGGCCATCACACCAGCCCTGCGCTGGCCGAGAAGGGGAGGAAGCCGGTGGCAAGATTTACATGTGCGTGGGTAGCTGAGGCAGCAGGAGAGGGAAATTATTTTGGATGTGCTGGAGAGGAAATGCCAGAGGGGAGGAAATAACAGCAGCTGAGAGCACAGGTGACGGAGGGTCACAGCACAGGCACCACAGAAGGGACGCTCCGAAACGCTGGCTCTCCATCTTTCCAACCCCTCGGGCACAGCGACTCACCCACCGCACGGCTGAACTTGAACCCTTCTGGCACAACCGAGTTCCAGGGGAGCAGCAGGAAAGCACCGGAGTTTCCACTGAGGCACCGGGACGGGCGTCCTGGGAGCGCTACGCTGGCGTTCCTCTGCGGTTATGTGCCCGCAGGCACACGGTCAACCTGAAACCACGAAATTATGCTCCCACCTGAAAAGCGTAACGTGCAGTTTGCTACAACACACCGGAGGCTCCTCGCACCTCGCGCAGCACGACTGAGCTTCGCGTCTCATTAACTCCACTACTTCCTATTAACATGACTTATTCACAGGAGCAGAGAGTATAACCTTTAGAAGAGCGATGAGCACTATGCCACTAAAATAGCGGAGAGACTGTGGAAGGAGGAAACTTGGGGTGTATTTCAAGCTTTTAAGATTTGCCTGCTCCAGAAAGGGCAACAAACCCCTTGAAAGGCGTCTCAATCCAATACTCGTGTTTCGAATTCATCTTCGCTCTCCTGCACGGCGATCGCCCCGCGCGGTCAGGCTCGCGGCAGCCTGCGGTACGTGACCGTTGAACACACCAGTGCAGAGGCCGCCTCTCCCCCCGCAGAGCCACTGCAGCTGGTGAGGTCCGCGGGCACACGTCGCCTCGAGCTCCTCAGGGCTCCTCGAGCTCCTCAGGGCTCCGGGGAGGTTTCTGAATCTCGGTTTGCCGCCTCTTCCCTGCATACCAGTCTAGAGTTCTTTGCAAGGGCCAAGGCTGCCTGGACAAAAGTCCTGACTTGCCTTCTAGGAAACACAAGACTTTAATTTCCTTGCACAATCCCAGCGTATGCCAGCTGGATCACCGGGGGATCGGGGCTGGGAACCACAAATCCATCCCTCTGGGAAGAGGAGACTGTTGCATTGCCTTTGGCCAGAGCGCATCGGGCCAGTGAAGACCTCCACCGCAGCCCTCATGGGGAAACTGTTGCTTTGTCTTAAATGAAAAACACAAAAGGGAACAAAACATTGAGGTCTGTTAAACATTTACATTTGTCTTCTAACCTCAGGTCTTATCTTCCCCGGGGTTGCAGCCCTGTGAAGGTCTGGGCTCATCTTCAAGCACACCAGTAAGCCACGTGCTGGCTCTGCTGCGCCGTCCCTTCCTCTGCCCATGTCTCCAGCAGCGGCTGCTGTGCCCCACATCTCACAGCCCCGATCAGAGCCGGGGCCGGGCTGCAGCCTGCGTCCGAAGTCCAGGGCGGGGCCGGTGAGGGCTCTCTGGGCGCAGGAGTGTTAAAAACAAGACTACAACCCCTCCCCGGTACAAAGGGCGAGCATAAACATCCCACCCGCCCTGCCCTCCACCCAGGGATGCTGCCCACGCCGGCGATTCGGTCGACAAACCCCTTCCCCAAGCGACCCGGGAGGGGGCAGGGGCGGCGGGAGGCCTCGCTTACAGCACCCTTGTGTTAAAACGTCCATGACTGCCAGCACTATTCTTCACCTTGTCACTTCCCATTATCCTAAACCAACAGGCCCGCATTCAGCAGCTCAACTTGGAAAATAGTGACGTCGCTCGGTTAGGGGTTGGGGGAAGGAGAGGCGGGGAGGGGACAGTCACCGCGGCACGCAGCTAACGCCGGCGGCGAGCTGCGCGGGGACCTGTGCGGGGCTCCTGAACCGCAGAGAAAAAAAACAAAAAACAAACAAGTTCTTTAAGGATTAGCGCTCGATTTCTCAATTTCTCTCAAGACAGGAGCCAGCTGGACGCTCCCCAGCATCGCCCTGCAGAAGCGTTGAGGCTGGAG
>NW_009648823.1:6021-19602 GCF_000708025.1 Charadrius vociferus | reverse complement strand
GCAATACGGCCGCTGTTCCCTCCCGGCTCAGCAGCAGCGAAGGCAAAACAAGGCAGGAACCAGCTCAGCCTTCCGCGGGTCCTCTGCTGCTGAGCCCTCCGCAAGCGCCGCCGCGGAGAGCGTGGGCCAACGGCTCCCCGGGCTCACGCAGCCGCGTCTCGCCAGCTTCCACGCTCCGCGCTCGGCGCGTTAGTTTGTACCTGCATCTTCCAGCTTTGCTTTGCGCACCCACGCAATTCTAGCCGCATTCCGCTATTCTGACCTAGCTCCTACTTTCTGCAGCGCTACGGAAAAGTTTCTGTAATAAGCGAAAACACAAGAGGTGTTTTAGAGGGCTCTGCTTGCATTTGACTCTTTAAACCAGGGTATTTTTAACCTCCCTCTGTCTACCCAGCTGCCTTAGTTCCCGCTAGTCCAACTCAGAGGGAGACCGAAAATCCCGTAAAAATTACCGAAAGCAGCTTTTTTAAATACCTAAAAATATTAAGATTTAAAAGCACAATGTGATGGGAACTTCAGGGCACGGGGAAGAAGCCCCGAGCGCGGCACCGGGACTCTGCCCACCGAAGCACTCTCATCCATCCCGTCGTCTGTCACAACGTACCAACTCCTCTGCATCCAGCACACTACCCTGCCCGTTCCCCGTGTCATCGTGACACTGCTCCGAGGGGGAAAACCTCCTTTTTCATGGCCGGTTTAAGCAGTGCCAAGCGCTCCATCAACCCACGCGAAGGGCAGAGCTCGTGCAGCGGCCCTGAGGAGGACGGACGCGCAGACAACGTGCGGAGGAACCATCAACTTCTCAGGACAAAATACAACCCCACTGCAAATTTAGAGCACGGTGAAGACAATTTGCTGGGCCATCTTTTATATATTCTAATCACAACACACTCCGAAAGGTAAAGGAAGGGGAGAGAGAAAGAGGAATCAAGGAGAAGCACACGGAAGGAAGCGGCTGGGTTGTAACCTGGAGGAGACGGCTCTCCTCCGCTCTGCCACAGCGGAGACTGGGTGGGAAGCGGAGAGGACAGCAACACATCGACACAAAGCTGACGACAGCCAGAAAAAGTGAAGTTTGGAAAAGAAAATAATATTCAGGGGCACGCGCCCTTTCAAACGATGCAGGAGCCGTCTCTTCAAAGTGACGGCAAAAGGCATTTCTTGACGACCAACCGGCCACATAAGCCGATGGCGCTTCTCAAAAACGCAGGCGCATGCCACCATGCATGACACGTCCGTCCCTGGCGCTCGCTAGAAACAACCCTCGTCCACGAATCCCTTTTCCCTGCCAACAGCAGCATGTCTCCCCCCCTACACCACCACCCTTTGCTTCCTTGGTGGTTAATAGCTTCTCATCCGGGGCTGGCGGGGGGTGGTTGGAAAGACTGCAGGCAGAAAAATTACCCAGGAAAAGGATTCCTCCTCAGCACGTTATTATAAGCTTGCTGGAAGCCAAACAATTAAGTCAATTGTTTTCTCTCTCTCATTTAGCTATTTTGTACACACACAGACTTTCTGCCGGTCCACTGACCCCTGCTCTCCTCCACCAGCACACGAACGTCACGCAGTCAGCCTGCCAGCGCCGGCCAGCTGATCTCAGGCGAGCGCAGCTCTTATCTGCTCCACGTAAAACACACTCTCATTAACCGGAATTAAACCAGCGTTAATCTAGAATCATGACTGACGGCCGCATTAAAACATTAACTCTTCCTGTCCGGGAGAGTCAGCACCTTTTGATCAAGGGGATACTGTGCCGCTACCGCTGCTCAGGATCCAACCTGGGACGCCCGCAGGGCTCTCGACGTGTCTTACGGTGACCACGCTGCAGCTGGAAAATGGGAGACTTGCAACCAGGCAAAGAAAAATGAAGTTATTCAAGGTGACACGCGGCTCGGGAGCTGTACTTCCCACTCGGCCTCGCTACAGCCGGGTCGTTCCATCTCTCAAGAGACACAGAAACTGCCCCCCGCCCCGAGAAATCACCGAGGTGGTGACGGGACGAGTGCCCCGTGAGGAGGGACGGGAACGCTAGGCACGCGTACGGAGGTTTGCGGCAAAAATCCTTTGTTTCAGCCCCAGCGGAGGGAAAGGCGCTGGGGAGAAGAGGGCTCCGGGTGGGGACCCCTGACTCGGAGCGACCTCGGAGCAGAGTCGCTTCACCTCTCTGCTCCCAACCTCCGAACAGCTGAGGGTTAATCAGCTAATTGTTCGTAAGGCAGTTTGAGACCTCCACGTTACAGAGGAGATAAAAAAGCCAATTATTTTAGTCATCTGTTCGGATGGGGAAAGGTATTTGATAATGTAATACAAAGGTGGCAAACAGAGCTTTTATGCTGTCCCAAGGGCTCTTGCTGTCCATTTGGTGCCAACACTTTCTCAGCAGGAGACTTACAAGGCTGTTTTATACATAAAGAGCAAACCACCCCCTCGGAGAAATGCTTCTGAATCACAGCCACGGCGCAGGCAGCTCCCTCTGCGGCATCAAACCCTGCATATAAAACACGCAGCTAAACACCCTCCCCTGGGGAGCGGAGAGTTGGAGTGTTACAGGGAGCAGCTGCTATAGAGAGGGAACATTTACAAGTGTGGGGGGTTAAGTACAACTAACAGGAGTCAAGGGATGGTAGCTTTAGGTCAGCGAGCGTGTGCTTTAACAGGAGGCCTCGGAGGGGAGAGTCGGTGCTACAGGGAGATAAACGCTTGCTTGATTTATTTTAAAAATTAATTTGATGGCCCCGTGCCGCCTCGAGAGAAATGAGCACCTGCCTCTTCTGCTCCGGCACCGCCAACCTTTCGGTTCGCCCCTCTCCTCCCGGCGACCGGGGTCTCGCTTCCCCTTCGGGCAGAGAGGAAGAGGATTTTAAACTTGAAAGATTTCTACCCCAGAGGGCTACGGGGCGGGGGGGAAGGGGGGTTCAAAGCTACAGATGAGTTCACAGCCACTAACGCAGCTCTGCATTTGCTCCCTGCTCACAGCAGGTCTGAAATCCCCCTCAGCTACGATTCTTCCCCCCCTACATCCCTACCCCTCCCCAAACCAATTTGAATAGGAAATGAAGTGTGGCTCCGCGGAGACAATGGTTTATTGTAAAGTTTTTGCTGCGACGCACGGTATAAAAACCTGCCAAGACACACGTAAACATTCGCAACTGCCAGGCTCCTCCGTAATGAAAAGCTATAAAGAACACCCAGGTGGGAAGCACAATACTACCAGCTAATTAAAGTAACCAATAATATTCCTCCCAGGAATGCAAGAGTGCGTTCCGCTCAGTGGGAGAAGCCACTTCTAAGCCCATGAACTCGGCTTCCCGGTGGAGCAAACAAAAAGGAGACACGGCCAGGCGAGCCCTGCCGCCGGACACCGCTCCGCGCGCGCGCACGGCCGGAGCACGCAGGGGACACAAAGCCCAGCGTCGGGCAAAGCGGAGGCTGGGGGCGGCCCCCCCGCCGGCGAGCTGCGTCTGCCGGCGAACGGCTCGGGGAGCTCAGCCCTCGCATTTCGGCGGGTTCGGGGTTTTTTGCCACGCACGGGGGCCACGGCGCAGCCCGGGAAGCCGGTTCCTTCCATAAGCCCCGGTTCGATTAAGCTGCAGCCACACGATCCTACCCAGGGAAGGCCACGGCCATAAACATTGACAAGGCATATATTCCTCCTGAAAAATGGGAGCTCCTAGTGACAGGGTTAATGATGTTTGAGCAGCCTCTCACCCTGAGCTCCACATATCCCAGCTTTAATGCACTGGCCTCCTTCCCCCACCCCCAAAGGGACAGGGGAGGGAAGGGGGGGGAACAGCGACCTCCAATGCCAGATATTTTCTACATCAGTGAATTCCCAGGGCCAGTGGAATAAAGCAGAACACTCGTACGTGGAGAAACAGGCAGCAAAAAAGGTCAAATCCATCCCCCCGAGGAGGAGAGGGGCTTATTTCACAGGGATGGAGAGAAGATGAACCTCCCCCGGCTCTTACCCTTTTCCGCATGGAGAGGAGAGGTCTCCATGCCAACATCACCCAGCTGTTAGAGCTGGACAATTCTTTTTCACTCCCCGCTATTTCTGAGCAGCGCTGCAGCACGAGGTTCATTACAGCCCAGAAGAGGAAAAGGCTATTTTCGTTTGGGACGCGCACAGGATGTTGTAGTAATCTCAGAGTATATATTTATCCTTTCTTCTGTTTTCCCCCCCAAACATGCTAAATTCATCTTCTCCCCCGTTTGCTACAGAACACATTTAGGCGAGGGGTTATCGCACCGCTAAGCACACCGTTCTCCGGCACACGTTTACCTCCGAGCACACCCCGTGGCCCCCCCAGCACAGCCCCCGCTCCCAGGAGGAGCCAGAGCGCGGCTCCGTCTCCTGCCCCACCGCCAGCTCCAGCGAAGGCTGAGCTCAGTCCGTTGCCACGCACGAGGACCAGAAGAGGGGATACGCTCAGAACCTTGTGTATCTCTCTCCCCTGGAAAAATAAATAGTTTTAAGACCAAATCCATCCCCCTAACGAAGCTCATCTCATTTGTACTTCAAAGAGTTATTTCCTACCAGGGAGCTCTGGACGCCGTCTCTTCAGAGAGCTCATTACCTTGGTCTTTACAGACTTGGCTCCTGCCCCAATCAGAAACGTGCGCTTACACAGCGCGAGTCAAACGCCTGGAAACAGAGGGATTACACAGCCCGCTACACGGTGTCTCTCCCCATGTTAAAATCTGGAGGAGTTACCTCCGAGCACACCCCGTGGCCCCCCCAGCACAGCCCCCGCTCCCAGGAGGAGCCAGAGCGCGGCTCCGTCTCCTGCCCCACCGCCAGCTCCAGCGAAGGCTGAGCTCAGTCCGTTGCCACGCACGAGGACCAGAAGAGGGGATACGCTCAGAACCTTGTGTATCTCTCTCCCCTGGAAAAATAAATAGTTTTAAGACCAAATCCATCCCCCTAACGAAGCTCATCTCATTTGTACTTCAAAGAGTTATTTCCTACCAGGGAGCTCTGGACGCCGTCTCTTCAGAGAGCTCATTACCTTGGTCTTTACAGACTTGGCTCCTGCCCCAATCAGAAACGTGCGCTTACACAGCGCGAGTCAAACGCCTGGAAACAGAGGGATTACACAGCCCGCTACACGGTGTCTCTCCCCATGTTAAAATCTGGAGGAGCAACCTTAAAATTCAACACCTCCGTTCAGCGGCGGTAAGTCTCTCAAAACCATATCAAGAGTCACACACACAAAAACAAACAGAAGGAAAGATGAAGGAAGCAGTGTTGACAAGACTCCCCCGGGGTCCGGGGCCCATGCCGCTGCGCTAATAACAAGATGTAAAACCTCAAGCAGCACGAAGGCTTTGAACGGCCACGGCACGCTCCGAGCTGGAGCACCGGGCTAATCCGGAGGGGCAGAGTGTCCTGGAGGCCAAGGCACCTTACCTTCTTGGAGAGCGAGGAGACGTTCAGCCCAAATCTTTGAGCCCTTTCCTTTAATTTATCCATGTTTACCTACAAAAACATAGGAAAACAATTTGTATTTTAAAAAAACCCTAAACGTCGTCACTCAGGTTAAAGGGACAGAGATGTGGCCGCCTCCGGGAACAGATCTGTGCGCTGCCACCAGCCCTGGGGAAGCCGCAGCAGCAGCTCCTGCCAGCACCGAGGGCCGCGAGCCGGAACCGGTGTCCCAAACGACACAGCCAGAAACTGCCAGTCCGCCCCTTTCGCTTCCTCAAACCACCCGAAGGAGAAACACCCGGTGCTGGTCCCCTCCTAAAAGAGCAGCTGTTTCAGGCTGTTGCTGTGAGCCACCTGTACCGGGTACCTTTCCTGCTGCCGTCTGGTCAACACAAACAGAAATTAAACATCTCTGTAGGCAAACTTGCCAGTACTCCCCCAAATTATCACTGCTGTCTTGGCCGCCACCGGTTTACGAAGCCATTGCTGCACCCTCACCCTGCCAAAACTGCTGGGTCACATCTAAGCAGGTCCCCGGACCGAGCAGCTTCCCAACACGTCCCCCAGCCTGCCTGGGTTCCCGGAGAGGCGTCAGCCACCGTTACGGCACCTATCCCTAACCAACACAGGCTTCGGGGACAAGCCTTCCACAGCTCCTAGTTCTGCAGGGGAAACCCCGGTGCTGTTCTGCCTGGCAGATGTTCACGCAAGATCTTTTACGCCGCTGGCACCAGAGGAAGCCAGAGCCTTGCCCGGTGACAGACCTCGGCGTCGCTCTGTTCCGCTCACCCTCGATGCAGCACGCAAACACCGAGACGCGGAGCCGGCGGCTCAGCGCGGCAGTCTCAGCCCTGCACACTTCGGTGCCTCCTACTTAGACCTGGAAGTCAGATGGGCCATTAAAAGCAGAGTGATTTACTACAGGTCATTCGTCATTTCCATTCCTGAAGCACCGAATTATATTCAAACAAACCAAAAGAACGAAAGTCAAAAAAAAACCCCCCAAATATCCATCTTTGTTCTTTTCAGCGTCTGATTCTAAAATCAGCTCATCCGAGAACACTGTCACCAAAGCAGCCGAACGCTGCAAAGGGACGGGAACGCGCCCAGGGCAGCGCAGGCGCGACACCCCGGCGGGCTCCGTCACCAACCCACGCCACGCACGTCGTTCCCACCCGTTCGGGTGGTTTGTCCCCGCAGACAGGAACCTCCTTCTACACATTACAGGGCCTGACCAGCAGCAACTCAAGAACAAGAAGCATTTCTTACCGTGGGTTTGCTGTCTGCAGAGAGGCCTGAAACGAGGAGGCAAGAAAAAGAAAAGCCAGTTAGAGATCAAACACGGGGAGCAGCACCTTATGAAGGAGGTGCTGTAAAGCCGCAGCCCCGCACCCGTCCCACCATAGACCAGTGGAGAACTGCTCTCCCCTCTTCCCCAGCTTACATCTCCGCTTGCTACAGAATGAGTCTCCCAGTTTCTTTTCCACCTTTAAATCAGCTTCTCCACCCGCAAACCTGCTGCCGTCCCACCTCGCCGGGACAGCTTTGGCAACTGAACCCCACATTTTATGAAGCCAAAGGGTGTCAGGCGCTCTGGTCAGGGTACCGCAGGCAAATCTGGCTAGCGCCTTCCCGTTGCGCTGGGAAGGAAGAGACGCTGGGAAAAGCGTCTGAACTACCAAGGGAACAACACGCGTCCTTTTCTTCCCGATTCTACAATTCCCGCTCGGAGCTCCCAGGTGTGGTCAGGCAAAGGGACAGAGCTGAAAACAAAGGGAGTCCCACCAGCGATTTTCCACACACACACACACCCCCCCAGGAATAATTAAATATTTGCAGTACGGTCAGTCCCTGGATTGGTTCTGCTTCACCTCCTCACCTTTAGTCGAAACTGTGGCCAAACCAAACCTGCCGAAGGTAAACAGAGCTTAGTCAGGGACTCGGGCAGAGATGAGGTCAGCCAGTACCTGACGCGTCAAGTCTTAGGTGCGAACTTTTCCTTCAAATACTTTTCACGAGTGTACTTGAGTCAAACTGGTTTGAGGGCAAGATTAACTGGAACGCGCTATTATTGGCTCATGTAATTACTGCAGCGGCTCCTGCGCTTGCTCTGCGCGCGGCGATGCCCCGCTGCGTGAAGCCACCCTCGCAGCGCAGGAGGTTAACCGCGGCACCAGCAGTCCACCGCTCGTCCCTCTCCTTCCAGAGTAACCGTGAGAGCTGCCAGGAATCTCACCGCTATTTTCGCCCAAGCAACCAGTACGGTATGCGTTGAGCACCCCACAATCAGGCACGGCCCAAATTTGACCCATTTGGGGGCTCTCCGGCCTCACGAGGAGCACCACCACCCTGCAGGTGTGACCCTGTCCACCGTTTGCTCTGGCTGGGGGCCACCCCCACCTCATCCCCCAAATTCCTGCCCAGCGCGGCTGTCCCACCACCCCAGCACAGCCCGGAGCCACGTTCACCTCCCGCCAAAAGGCGGGCAGACGCGTCCGGAGAGGTCTTCTCGCAGGCAAGGAGGAGGAGAAGGCTGCACACAGACTCACCGAGCCGCCCGCGCTGCCTTCTTGCTCTCCAGGCTCACGGGCACGTTGAAGCGCTCGGCCCTCTTCTGCATTCGCTGGAGGGAGAGAAAGGAACCGGCTGAGGAAGAGCGAAGATTTGAAGGGTACAGAGAGGAGGTTCTGCGGGTGGAGAGAGGCACACAAGCTCAACACGTGGTGGGCTAACGCTCCTACGTGCCCTGCTAGAGCGGCAGCACAGTCTGGGAAGGGGAAAACCATCCCTCTGCCCCCGCAGGCGAAGGGAGAGATGCTGCAGGCACCTTCCTTTGGCTCGGGCCGTCCGAGAAGCCATCCCACAGCCCCCGGGACGTACGCTTGACCAAAAGGCTCTGCCACGGTTCTGAGAAACACGGGCCTTGTAAAAAACCTAATAAAAAAAAAAGGTATGCCATTGCCGCGCTGCTCAGGGAGCGCTCCGAGGAAAGGAGAAATGCCAAAAGAGCACGGGGGCGGGGAGGTGACAGAGAGTGTTAGAAGACGGTACAAGGCTGCAACTGCGCTGGGGGGTGGCATGCCAGCGCCCAAGCCGGAGTGCCGCACACCTCGCCCGGGGAAGCCCTTGTGCCGGAGGGAAAGGAGCAGCGCTCCTGGCAGGGACTACAAAGGGAACGGCCCCGACTTCCCTCCCGGAGGCAGGAAGCAAGCAGTAGGCACAACCGGCTTCGGCTGATTTGCAAGAAGAGAGGCAAACAAGATTTCCTTTTCTTCCCCCCTAAGCAAAAGGCCAAAGAAATATTCTAGAAAAGGGGATGGGGGCGGCGGGGCGGGGGGAGCTGTTTGTTTTCAGGGAACTTATTTATTTGGCACAAGTCTTTTCACGAGAGACCGACGCTATTCAGGCCGTTGGCTCAGCCTCGCGAGCAGAGTTTGCCATTAGCGGTGCAATTCAAGACGAAATTCAGCTACGCAGAAAGGACCGCAGAGCACGTTGCCCCGGGCAGGGAAAAGCCTGGAAAAATCGGAAGCGCAAGGGTTTGCACCTCCGAGTATTAAATCCCCTTAAAAGCTTAAGGGAAATATTTAACATTTTATTATTACACAAGGGCACAAAAATGTGTTTGGTGTTTTAAAGGTTAGAGAAACAGACATTATTTTAATGGAAACATTTACTTTAGCCAAAAGCACAGTGAGGAGCGTAATAAACATTTGCATCAAAACATAAATGTTTAGAAAAGATGGATTGGGAATAGCACTCCTAACGGTGTCGGCACTGAGGAGCTTTTACTCAGCTCAGTAGAAACAATAAAGGCAGAAAACCGTATCCCTCAGGTCAAAGCACATCTCCTTATTCTGTCTGACACTCTGATGAACATCCAGAAGATCCACCTGAAGGGGCAGCTTCTGAAAGGACTCTCGGCTACGGACAGCCCACGCCGGATCAGCGCAAAAGCCCCGCTGCCCCACGGCCCCGCCGGCGACTGCCGCAGTCAGAGGGGTGCTCTGCCTCCTTTGCGCCCTCCCAGCCCCACAGCACACCACGGGCTGGATTTCAGGCTGCGCTCACGTTTGCATTCGTTTATCCCCGACGGTCGCCCTTCCTAGGAATTCGTCTCCTCTCTTTTTGAGCTCATCTGTACTTCTAGCATCCGTAACAGCCCACACTGACAGCCTCCAGCGTTCAATTATGCATCGTATGGGAAATAATTCCCTTTTATCTTCAAAAAACATCTACGACACGGTTTTGCTGAGACACGATTCACACTCAATCAAACGGGCTCTGGGGAGACCCCCTGCAGCGCTGCCTCCAGCTCGAGGGCCTCAGCACAGGAGAGAGATGGACCTGGTGGAGCGGGGCCAGAGGAAGCCCCGGAGATGCTGGGAGGGCTGGAGCCCCTCTGCTGGGAGGACAGGCTGGGAGAGGTGGGGGGGTTCAGCCTGGAGAAGAGAAGGCCAAAAAGGGGAGAGCTCAGAGCCTCTTCCAGTGCCTAAAGGGGCTCCAGGAGAGCTGGGGGGGGACTCTGGATCAGGGAGGGGAGCCACGGGATGGGGGGGAACGGTTTGACACTGACAGAGGGGAGATTGAGATGAGATAGGAGGAAGAAATTCTTTGCTGTGAGGGCGATGATCCCCTGGGGCAGGTTGCCCCGAGAAGCTGTGGCTGCCCCATCCCTGGAGGTGTTCAAGGCCAGGTTGGACGGGGCTTGGAGCAACCTGGGCTGGTTTTTTTTTAAAAAAAAAAAAAAAGTGGTTTTCCTGCAAACAGATTTGGCAGAATTTGGAGAAAAACAAAGGGCAAGAGCGTAACTTCAGCAATTTCGCTTAATGAGCTCTTTAACCAGCTACAGCCAAGGGCAGCCCCACCTCGCAGGGGACATGGCTCCTTCAACAACGCTTCCAGCTCTCATCAGGTACCGTGTTTCTCCTCATTACTCCCTCACTGAGGTCATAATCCTCCACTTGCGACATCACCCTGGTTGCTGTGGAAATGATCGTGTCCCAAACAGAAGATTAAAACTCTAAAGTAGTGGTGAACAGCAGGGAGACAAGAATCATGTTTTCATAGTGATTTCTTTCTTACGGAACACGAGCAAAAAAATAAGGGGGGGGATTAGAGAACCACAATCAGATTCCTGAAACTCAAAAGTTTCGCAAAGTTTTCCCAGAGGAATCGGCAGCTTCTAAGCGTGTTTGTTTTAAATAAGCCCAGCAAATGTAAGTGACAAAGTCAGAGAAGATAAAGACGAGATGATCTGTTAGCTCGTATCAGTCCCTCCCCAACTGATTACTCCCTGAAGCGCAGCCTCAACAACGCTTTGTAGTTTTACGTGTCTGAAGCAACGGGGCTCGCAGCAAGTCCCGAGGGACGGGGATGTGCCACGGCCTGGTGAACTCCGCAGCGGAACTTTTCATGTTCGCAATAGCAGGAAACACGAATTTATACACCAGAGTCATCACAGAGACGGTTCAAGTCTATCAGCCTTTATCATCCAGAGCAGAGGATGCTACGGGGCAAAGTCCATCTTTGTCTGCGAGGGAGCGACGCGCCAGGAACGGCGCAGCTCGTCGCGGCTAAGTTGGAAATATTGAGGTAGGGCCAACGGTGGTTGGTGGCGGAAAGCACCGCAGCGGGGCAAGAGGCGTTAATGGAGAACTGAGAGGAACGGGCCCCGAGATCTAGCGTCAAAATGAAACGTGCCACGGGGTCACCATCCCTGCCAGGTCAGCCCGCAGCCAGCGACCCGTCATTAATATAAAATCAAGGCAAAATAAAGCAGGTTTACAATGGAAACACTGACACAGCCCCAGCCACACACAAAAGAGACTCTGCACGAAGGAATAAGGGAACCGACACCTCGGAGGATGCAGAGGCAGAAGGAACCTTACCTCCATCTGTGATATTTCTGATGTTATTTTCACTACCTTCTTTTCCGTAATCCTAGAGGTGTTGGGAAAGAGAGAAATCGGTCAGAACGGCTCTCACGGCTTTCACAGGGGCGCCCCGGCGGGAGAGGTGTCGGGGGTCTCCTCCCAGCCGCCCATCCCTGGGAGCACCACCACCACCTGAACTGAGGGGCTGCTTTTCAAACGAGAGCAGCCACAAGCTAGCACCCCCCTCGGGAAGTTTAGAGCCAGGTACTCATGCTAAGGTGAAGTATGAAGCTTGTGAAACTTATAACCGAAGTCTAGGGTGTACTAGGGGCAGGAAACACACGATGCAGTGAAGGCACAGCCGTGGGTTCTCCTGCGAGCCTGACTAGTGCCTTCAGCACTCCCAAATTCCTTTGGCAACGATCGGAAGCAAGCTGGAAAAGACACAAGAACCAGCCACGTTCTCGCCCGTTCTCCACACGGGATCAGAGGAATAATTAACTCCGTTTAAGGCAAGAGAAATGTTCTGCAATTTTAGTGGGGCGCTGCAGATGCATCTCAAAATGCCGGGTGGGTATTACAGCAAGAGGCCGCAGACCTACACCCCCCCGCCCACCTTAAGGCTCTTAACAGTAACATTCAGCTCTTGTTAGAAGCCCAAAGCCTCGACTGCAAGCCCCAAAGAGCTTTATTCCTTTATGGCCCTCAAATACAAAGGATTGTTCTGTTCTAGTTCATGGGACAGCCACAGGCAACTTTCCCCCGGTCAGCACCAGCACCCCGAGCCCAGGCTCCATTTCAAACACACACTTCCTGAACAATGCGCAGCTGACAACAGCGGGACCGGTAAAAAGACTGAACGAAAATATAATGGAGTGGGCGTGCTCCAAAGTTTATGCTCCAAAAACAGAGCTCAGGCTCGAGGGGGGAAAACAAAAGAGGAAGAGACAAAGTTCGGAAGTTCCCAGGCTAAATGAAATAGCATCCTCCTCCTCCAAACAACTCCCATAAAACAGTGGGTCACAGCCAGCCTCATTAAGGTCTCCCATTTAGAAAAATGCACTGCTTTTGTTCCAGATTCCCGGACAGGTTTCTCATTTTATGCCCTGAAAGGTAGTAATGGTTTAATGGCACTTTCACAGGAAGCAATTCTGCCTGGGACCTGGTGCTGGCCGGCGCTGCCGGCGCAGCTCGGCGGGTGCAGGACGCCCCCTCCTGCCCACAAGCCCGGGGCTCGCTCAGGGCTCGCCTCGTCCTTCGAGCCACGGAGGGGAGAGCGGCCACGCAGACAGACAGACCGATCGACCGACCACTGCATTATCACACCGGGCTGAGGCAAGGGCCACAATCCTGCTCCGACATGTGCTGCAGCCTCCTTCCAGCCCAAACTCCAAAACGGGGCTGTATAGGCAGCTGACCCGCGCCGGCCCTCGCACCCCCCGGGTTTGCTTTGTTCTACTCGGAAAGGATAGTTACACGTCAGGCGATTTTACGGGAGGCTCTTCTACTTTGACAGGCGGCTCTACCGGCTTCTGCTCTTCTTCCTGCAAGTCAAGGAGTTGAGAGGAGGTCAGATAATAAAGAGCCGAGCAAGAGAGAAACACCTCAGCGGGGACGTTGTCAGGTCTTGTGGGTTCTCACTGCTTTAAGAGGCAGCGCCCGTCGTTCAGCCTGCGCACGCCTACAGATTTCCGCACTGTGCACTGAACTCGGCTCCCTAAGGTGAGGAGTGCCGCAAGAAATGCTCACAGCCTCGGCCCGGCAGGGTTTGAACACCGGCTGTCACGGACAGAGACTCTGGTTTTATCCAACCCCCTTACCAGACAGTCTGGGCTTCACGAGGCTTAGGAAGTAATTCCAATGAAACACTCTTCAGCCCGCAAGCGGAGCCAAAGAACAGCAAAACTACACAGCGCTCACACTCGATGCCCAGCACCGATCCGGTAAGACCCACCTCACTTCTCCCCAAATACTTTTTGTGAGACTGGGGAGAAAGGTTCCGCATGCTCCACCCGTCCTCACCGAGCGGCAAAGCACCCAACAGCTGGAAGAACTGGTTTCCGCTGGCGTTTTCAGCACAAAAAGCGCTTTCCCAGGTCAGATCTCCTCACCTCCCTCCGAACAAACCCTCCTGCTTTAAGGCTCGCTCCCACAGGCCGGGCAACTTTTTCTTAAATGTTTTCTTTCCTAAAAGCACACCGCGCCCCAGCCACGTTTGCTGCTCAGTTCGTGACAGAACCGCAGGGCGACGCAGTGTGAATCCTGCTGCAACCGGCC
>NW_009648823.1:4512-6000 GCF_000708025.1 Charadrius vociferus | reverse complement strand
GGTTACACACTCTGCCAGAAACCTGTACCGCGCGTCCTGCAGGCTAACATCGAGCCTTTGCAATAAAAAATAGCGGGTTTACACCCAACAAGGAATGACAACGGTGCTTTAAAACAGCCCCGGGTATTGCCTTGGTCCTTGCACAGGGAACCACACGATGCAGCTGGCAGGAGGACACACGCTGCCAAGCAAACCAGAATTCCCCACATAAGCTGCTGGCAGGACAGGCTGACCAAAAGACAACTTACCTCTATTTCTTCTCCCAGAACATCTTCTTCATTTGCTTCTTCTTCAGCTGGAGGAAAAAACAACAGAGCAATTGCAGCAGCAAATCACTTCAGCGGTACCTTTGGTTTCTTAGATAAAGTCTGCTATGAGACTTTTACTGGGGAAAGCAGGGAGCAGAGGCAGATGGAACCACGGAACAGTTTGGGTCGGGAGGGACCTTAAAGCTCATCTCATTCCACCCCCCTGCCCCGGGCAGGGCCACCTCCACCAGCCCAGGTTGCCCCAAGCCCCGTCCAACCTGGCCTTGAACACCTCCAGGGATGGGGCAGCCACAGCTTCTCGGGGCAACCTGCCCCAGTGTTATTGTCTTCTATTGCCAGTCTACCAGGTAAGAGGACCCTAAAGTACTTCCCATCCCGGTGTGGTAGCTCCTGCTCGGCCACGGACTAGTCAGAATAGACACAACACGAGATGCGTGACTAAACATCCCATCTCTTGTGTTAAACTTCAAGCTTTTGACACGCAGGCATCTGGGCAGAGTTTTCCAGAGAAGCCACTTTTTCTTTCTGAATGTTCCTACTCTAAAGTTTCAGGGAGTAACTTGAGGAAATCAGGTATTTCTACCCTTTTATATAAAAATCTCAGGCACTTCAGATATTTTAGATAGCATTTTACTTCAAGCGATTGCTGCATCTCAACCCACGAGAGCTCCGCGGTGAGCGGCACGCGGCTGCAGCCGCGGTAAACGGTCACGCTTGTGCTTATTACTTTGATAAACGCAGGTAGAGCAAAGCACCGGGAGCAGAGCTCTCCTCTCCCACCCGGGAGATCCCCCACCGCCGAGAACTGCCCCCCGGCCGGCGGGAAGGCGCCGGCGGAGCCCCACAGCACCCACCGTGCTCCTCCAGGTACGCCTGGAGGCGGTTGATCAGATCCTGCTTGTTGCCCTTCGCCTCCAGGCCGCGGGCCAGGCACTCCTGCTTCAGCTCGGCCAGCTGCGCGACAAGGAGCCCCCGGTTAGTGCGCTCAGCGCGCCGCGAAACGAATGAATGAAGCAATTAAAAAGCGTATAAATAAACAAGGCGGTTTGCTCTTTTTTTTAGGAGCCACGAAGGCGGCTAAACGCCCCGGGCTGCCGGGTTTTAGCCCGGACGACCCGGTTAACCCAGCGGGCCCCGGGGAGGGCGGCTCTCCCGGCACAGGCCGGGCCGGGCCCGGCGGGGAGGCGGCTCCCGGGGGAGGTGAAGGCGGACCCGGGCC
>NW_009648823.1:1551-3886 GCF_000708025.1 Charadrius vociferus | reverse complement strand
GCCCTGAGGGGACAGGGAGGGAAGGCTGGGCTGTGGGGGGCCGAGGGTGAGAGGCCGTGGCGGCAGGGCCGGGCTGTGAGGGGACGGGGAGGGAGGGGACAGGGCTGGGGGGGACAGGGCTGCGAGGGGCCAGGGGCCCGAGGGGACAGGGAAGGAGGGCTGGGCTCTGAGGGGCCGGGGGTGCGAGGCCATGGCGGCAGGGACGGGCCGTGAGGGGAGCAAGCGTACCCGGCCCTGGGGAGGGCAATATTCTCCTCGAGGACAGGGATCTGTGGTGCTTTCCCGGCCCCACGCGTGCCTTGGGGCCAAGGAGCTGAGTTTATGGCGCAGGAGGTGCCGGGGAGAGGGGAGCCCTGTCCTGGAGTGGTTCTTCCTTTATTCCCAGCGTTTCTGGTGACTGGGGGTGAGCTCCTTTCTTTTCTCGTTGCCCTTGTGCTCCTGTCCTTAAGGCTGAGATGCAGAGTCGCTAATTGGGAGCTGGGATCAGGGATGTGTTGAGGTCCGGCATTTGGGAAGGACAGGGTGAGAGGTGCTGCAGGAAAATCGTGGATCTTGGGCTACACCAAGAGCCCTGACTGGGTTAGGAATTGCAGAGATTTGGGAAAACCTCTCTGAGGAGACCTCTGGAAGCCTTCGTTTGTCTGCTGCAGGATGAACGTCGGCGTGGCACACAGCGAGGTGAACCCCAACACGCGGGTGATGAACAGCCGGGGCATCTGGCTGGCGTATGTCATCTCCGTGGGAGTCCTCCACATCGTTCTCCTCAGCATCCCCTTCTTCAGCATTCCTGTGGTCTGGACGCTCACCAACGTCATACACAACCTGGTTAGTGAAAGCTCAGCTTTCTCCCAGGGCGGGAGAGCACGCAGGCTGGCCTTCGCTGGCTACAGTCCCGTGTCCCTGCGCTACGAGGAAGCCCCTGGTTCCTGCGGGGCACCCGGGGAAAGGCTGGGGGGTTGGCACTGAAAGGTCGTGAGCTCGGGAAACAGCACAAAGCACGTTTCTGTCCCAGCAGCAGGCTGTCCTGGGCTTGCTTTACATCTCCTCTCCTGTGAAACCTGCAGGTCATGTACTTGCTGCTGCACACGGTGAAGGGGACCCCATTCGAGACCCCGGACCAGGGCAAGGATCGCCTCCTCACGCACTGGGAGCAGATCGACTATGGGACGCAGTGCACTTCGTCGCGCAAGTTCCTCAGCATCTCCCCAGTAGTGCTGTGAGTGCCGCTGAATGAGGCAGGAGGGTGTTTAAGGGTGCATGGTGCAACCGCTGGGCTTCTGCCGGCACAGCCACCCTGGCAGGGACAGATCCTGGGCTGGAGAGGGCTCCCCTGCTGCGAGGTGCTGTTTTGCGTGGGAAACACCTGCGAGACACCCGAAATTCCCCCCAGTGCTGGCAGCAGGGAGGGTGGGAGTGGTACAGAGCTCACCCGGTGTCTCCCTCTCTCCCCCAGGTACCTCCTCACCAGCTTCTACACCAAATACGACCCCGCGCACTTTGTCATCAACACAGCCTCCCTGCTCAGCGTCCTTCTGCCCAAGCTGCCCCAGTTCCACGGCGTGCGGGTCTTTGGCATCAACAAGTACTGAGGCCCGGCGTGCCCACCGCCGTGCGCGGCACTTCCAGCGGAGCCGGGGACGGAGAGGGGACACCAGGGCAGCGCAAGGCACCAGCTGGAGAGCAGGGGCGAGACGTGAGGAGGGCAGGGACCGCTCTGGCTTTTAGAAAGGTTCCTCCGCCTCAGAGGAGCTCCTCCCTGGGGCTTCTATCTCCTCGGTGAAGAGAGAAGCGGCGCTGAGCGGTACAGAGCAAGCAGTCGTGTCACTTGTGCATGTTTCCTTCAAGCTAACCTCCACATAACCCTGCAGAAAGCACCTATGAGGGGAGAACTGCTGACTAGTGGGAAGAGTCACCCACCTACACCTCTCTTGTCCTCATGTTTTCTATGTTTCCACCATAATAAAGAACTTGAGAGCGACCGGAGCAGTGTCCTCACAGTGGGACCAGCTCGCGCCTCCCGCCCACCCGCCCCCCGCACAGACCAGCCAGACTCCTTCAAACCGTACTTTTAATTTAACAAAAGTGATAAGAAAGAAGTACACTACCATTTAAAACCCAGCTGCTCCGCTCTGGGAGTACAAAAAGGTTAGTGGAAAGCAATTGTGACCTACAGCAGCACTTCTCAGGGCGTTTCAGCTTGGCAGGGGCCGCCCGGCTCCCCCCGAGCACCCGCTGGGGCTGGTGGCACGCTGGGGACTCTCACGCAGCCCCCGAGGGCTGTTACTCCCCACCAAGAACCGGTGCAGCCGCCGTGCCGCTGGCTGGGACGCCGCGC
>NW_009648823.1:0-300 GCF_000708025.1 Charadrius vociferus | reverse complement strand
GCCGGTCACGCCGCCCTGGCGCAGGGCTGACGGCCGGTGGCCCCCTGGCACGGTCCGGGGAAGCATCACCCACCCGTGATGTCGTAGATCTTCCCGTCCATCATGGCGAAGTAGGTGATCTTCAGCCCCAGCAGGCTGGACTCGGCCCAGAAGTCGCCCTCCTCGGCGGGGTGCAGCACGCCGCACTCGGCGCAGTACCGGGCGTTGAGGGGGTCTCGGTCCATCTCGAACCTCCTGCGGCAAGGGCAGGCGTTTCCGACCCCCCTCCTCACCCCAAAATGGCTCCAGGACCCCCCCAGG
>NW_009648822.1:5951973-5972682 GCF_000708025.1 Charadrius vociferus | reverse complement strand
AGTGTTTCACCACCCTCAGGATAAAGATTTTCTTCCTAATTTCTGCTCTAAATCTACCTGCTTTCATTTCAAAACTGTGACCCATTGTCCTATCACTACACTCCCTGACCAAGAGTCCCTCCCTCTCTTTCTTGTAGGCCCCCTTTTAGTATTAAAAAGTGCTATACGGTCTTGCCGGAGCCTTCTCTTCTCCAGGCTGAACAATCCCATTTCTCTCAGCCTCTCCCATCTTCACAGAACGGGTGCTCCAGCCTTCTGATCATCCTCACGTCCCTCCTCTGGACTGGCTCCAACTGGTTCATGTCCTTCTAATGTTGGGATCCCCCCAGAGCTGGATGCGGTACTCCAGGTGTGGTTTCATGATAGAGGACTAGAGCGGCACAATCAGCTTCCTTGACCTTTTGCCCACATTTCTTTTGATGCAGCTGAGGACATGGTTGGCTTTCTGGGCTGCCAGCGCACTTTGCCAGCTCATGTTGAGCTTCTCATCAGTCAGCACCCCAAATCCTTCTCTTCAGTGCTGGTCTCAATCCCTTCTCAGTGCAGCCTGTATTTGTGCTTGGATTGCCCCAACCCACATGCAACACCATGTAGTTGGACTGGTTGAACTTCATGAGGTTGGCATGGGCCCACCTCCCAAGCCTGTCCAGGTCCCTCTGGATGGCATACCGCCCCTCCAGCTTGTTGATTGCACAGCTTAGATTGGTGTCATCGTCAAACTCGCTGGGTGTGCAGTCATTCCCACTGTCCATGTCATCAACAAAGATGTTAAGCAGCACTGGTCCCAGTACCGACCCCTGAGGAACGCCCCTTGTCACTGGTCTCCATTTGGACATCTAGCCGCTGACCGCAAATCTGTGAGTGCAACCATCCAGCTAATTCGTTATCCACTGAGTTGTCTGTCCGTCAAATCCCTGTCTCTTAAATGTAGAGACGAGGTTGTGGTGTGAGACAGTGTCAAATTCTTTGACCAAGTCCAGTTTTGTCACAGCTCCTCTGATTATAGCAGTGGCCTGTATCTAACTGTGTCTTTAAGCTTGTTGACGGTCTCTTGCTGATTGTAAAACGGGACAGAAAATACCTCATCTTCCCAACAGCATTTGGATGCAGCCAAGGTACAGAGAAGAGCACAAAGTCCATAGCAAAAAGTCGAGGGCTGATGGCCTGTAACTCCGCGCCAGGTCTGCCATTGGTGCGTGCTCCTGGGTGGGTGCCCGGGTAGCTGCTGCCGGGACACAGTGGTCAAAGCTGAGTCCTGGATCTCATCATGAGATCCTCTGCACACCCATATTCACTGCTAGTGCTATCTCCAGATGCAAAAGAAACCAAAACATCAACAAAAAAAACAGGTGGAGTTATTTGCCTAATTGGCATGATTTTAATTTTAATAACCCCAAAGGAGCTAATGAAGGACAGAACAGAAATCAGTTCTCACTATCTGGTAACTTCTCACCACAACTCTTGAAAACTTTGTCAAAGTACTGAGAATTTTTTTATTGTAGTTTTTAGCAGTTTTTCTAGTATCCTGATACTGCCAGTGTTTTCACAAGCTCTCTTCCTAATACACGGGCAGAGAGTTCCCTGTACATTTGTTTATGAAGGGAGAAATGTTCGTACATGTTTGTGTTTAAGACCTCTTCAGTGTAAACACATACTGGGCCCAACTCCAATTCACTGCATTTCAGTAAGAGGATCACTAAGATGTGACCGTGCAACCCGAACCAGGCTGCATTTACACAAAACACCCAATGCATGTCCTTTTGCAGATGGAGGAGTGCATCGCACCGGCCTGACTCGTCTCTGGCATCCATTTGAAATTGAGCCTGTACCAAGACGAGGATGTCAGGCAACTGGTGTCAGCAAGGGGTTTTGCTGGCAGGGTCAGAAGAGGGGCTCATGAAAACTGGATCAAGATCAAGAGGTGATTCCTCTTGAATGTCCCACACAACTCCGAGGTGAAACAGTGGTATCTGCTGACAAGAAAGAACTTTCCTGTTCAGGCCCACAGTTTGCAGAATTTTTCAGTTCACTTCTGGAGAACTTTGCTGTTAGACAAGGTGGAAAATGTTCTCTAAACAACTGTTCCTCAGAGGAGGGGAAGCCTGAGAAGGCCAACACAACCAAAGGTAATTAAAGTAACATTGCTCTTCCCTCAATAGGTAGGAGGGTGGGCTGTAGAACTGACATTCTTGTTTCCGCTTGCAGCTACACAAGCTTAACAGCTGTCAGCACTTCCCTTTGGTTTACCTGGGGATTGATTTAATCTTAATTTGGCATTGGCTTTAATAGGGTGCCCATTAGCACTTCACTGATTTGGGGCTTCCATCCTGTCCACATGCTTTATATGTCATGGCAATTCAGACGAAAGAGCATAGACAATCAAGCACAAGCATTAGAGAATAATGTGTATTTTGGTTTTAGTGCTGTTTTCATGTGAAAGAGGGTTTACACAAATTACTATGAACACTGTAGTTGATAGTGGTAAGTCTACTACTGCAATTTATAATTAACCAGGCGAGTATTGAATACTGCCCCAGTAAGGGCAAGGGCAACAGGAATGCAAAGTATTCGATGCGAGAGTAACTCTGTTGTTACTGTTATTATGTGATACTACTGTAAGGAATGCTGAAGATATAAAGAAGTAGCCTGGAGTTTCGCTTGGAAAGTAAAAGTCAGGATTTCATGGCTTACTCTCATTTGCACTGGAAGATGGCCCCACGAGCACAGGAGGGGTCAGACGGCATTTCAGTGATACACAACTGCATGAGGCCCATGAGAAGTGAGCTACCACCTAAGGTGTTAAGGGGCATCAACAGCCAAAAACGTTTTGACTTTGCTGTAATTAGTAAAGCTGTACCAGAATTTAAGACTTAAGGGAGAAATTTCCCTCTGCAAAATTAAGCAATAGCTGTAGATGGAAAGACTACACCTGTCCCTTGAGAGAAAAGAAAAGTGGACTTTTTAATAGCAGCATTAATTCCAAGGTTATGGCAGAAAAACGCGCAATTTCTTCTACTAAACTCTGCATGTAAGCGATACAGAAATGCAGACATACATTACGCATTCAGAGTTGTTTGTTTGAGGTTTTTTTTTCTTATTTCTGTGGTATCACTAACCACAGCAACATACTAGATTGATTTGCACGGACCAATCCCAGTAACAGAAATGCTGATGTATTAAACAGTCTATTCAGACAACCATACAACACACTTCTCCTGTGTCGGTTACCAAACACAGGATTATTCTTTCCCCCTGCTCACTCCAATTTAAGGAGAAAAACTGCACAATACAGCATGAAATTCCTACGAATACAAAGGATAAGAAAGACATGCTCAATTGTTGTATTTTCCCCTCCATAAATTACGAAAATATCTTTCAAAAAGGAATCCAAAATAGTCTGTTGTACAACATATGTTCAACTTACAAACACATAAAAATCTGTGGAAGAGTACAAAACAGTAGTAACACAGTAGTTTTATTTACATCATCAGTATAGGATATCAAACTTTTTACATATACACTTCAGTCTCTCCTTTCATAAGGGCCATGCTTCCAAACAGCAATTTTTTTGAAGGTATAAATTCCAGTAAAACCTTCAAATGCTGACAACTTATCAAATGTTTACTCAGGAAACACACTATACAATTGCAAAGTAAATTAAAATGTCTAAAAAATAAAAATAACTTAAGAGTGACACTGCCTAGCTACAGTCTCTTCCAAACTAATTTCAGTCACCATTTATTACTCTCATTTCATCAATATAGATCATTTCATGGCTCAGGAGAGGCAGGGAATAGCTTGCAATTTAGTATTCAGCTCAGGTCTGACCCTGCCAAACTAAGACGCAGCGGAGGAGAGTTGTCTCGATGCTGACACAGTGTGTTCACACGTGGCCTCCTAGCCCACCCAAGCAGCTAAGCCAGCACGTTTGTGCTGTCTTCAGCAAGGGCCTTTGTAGCGTATTAATCTATTCAGGCAAGGCAGTGGTTGGTATTTTGTTGTACTCAGTCACTATCATATTCCTCTATTTTTAATTCGTCTTCCTCCATGATTGCTTGAGCTGCAACAGGCTGAGGCTGACTGCAAGGTAGTTCACTTCCACTACCTTGGCTCGAGGAGAGCAGAAATCCATCCGATTCATTCTCGTTCATTCTGGTTTTCTCCATCTGTGCAGCCGTCTCCATACCACGCAGGTCAGCACAGTCCCCCTCAGAGCTAGCAAATAAGTCTGGTATCCCAGGATCTTTGTCAGTAAGTGTTTCAAGCTTTAACCTGTAAAATTGCCATTGCAACAGTAAGTTACCACAAAAAAACCCCAACATCTGCTCTCTCACAAAGAAGCTGCAATAGGAACGACTCTCCATGTACCACACGGGTCACGCTTCTTCACTGGTGCTTAACACCTTTCACATTTTCTGGCAGTAATACCATCCATCAGTCACAGATAATTCAAGCTATACGCATCCTGTATTTACAGCGCTACCTTCAGTATTATGTTTTTACAGCTCTGTATCTTCCAGGTACAGATACCTGTGTCCCGAAATCAACACGGTACAGCTTACGTGACAGCCTGCAGAGGACACAGGAGTTCCTCTTGCAGGAAGAGCCACGCTACATAGCCTCAAACCACATCAACAGCAAAACACCAGATGATGTTTGTGCTCTGTCACTCCCTAACACCCATTGTTGCCTGAAGTTTCTTCCTTACGCTGACAGTGGTTTTGCTGAGCTTTCCGCACGCACGTGAACTGCTAACAACTAACTTACTGACAACAGCCTGTGGTACATTAGATTCTTTCCAAGTAAAACTGAAATGCTTTAGGACAGGAAGCATTTTAACTTGAAAGAGGCAAATTTTTTTTAAAAAATAAAAGAAGTGGCAAGGTAGTATTTTTAAATTTCGTTTACTATTAGGACTTCTCAATCTTTCTAGCATCACTATGTCGGGAAGTTACCAAAGTTCCTTTATTGTTCTTCCCACTTTACATGGGAATAATAAAAAAAACTTAAACAATTACTGACAAAAACTCATCCTGACACTAATTCCAGCTGATCAAATATCATGCACTCTCCTCAATGCCAGTTTTCTTACTCCAGTACCATTCCCATTCTGTTAATAAATATAACGGAAAATATTCTTATTTCCATTGAAACAGCTGCATGTAAGTTATTTTAAAAACTCCTTAACAACACAAAATAAATTATTTTCTATTAGCATTCCTGAAGAAAGCAAATGGTTAATAAAACACCTGCATTTCTCTACAGTTCCTTTCCAAAATAGTGAACAAATGAAAAAGGACTATTGTATTTTCAGGAGAAAGTCACTCCTCAGATAAAACTCTAAATGACACACACCCAACTTTTAACGCAGATACAAAATGTTTATCAATATTTAAAAGTATGCTGCAGGCAAAATTAATGGCATAAGGCAGTCTACAATTAATTTGTAAAGTTACAAACATTTTGGCTTAGACAAGGGAGATTGCAAAGAAATACACCCATCAGGGACACTCTTGCCGATGAGCAATCAAAATGGCTTTTAATACGACTATTGGGGAACAGGGTGGTTCTTGGCTAATACAGCCTTTACCTTACAGGCTAGTATCTCATAACTCGGACAGCAATAACACAGTGATAAATATGAGATGCTTTGCCAGATGCCCTAACAAACTCTCTCTCCTGGTTAAGAGATGAAAGAGTTAGTCTCATTCCAGTTAACTGTGATCTCAGTCCTTAATGAGAAACAGATCATCACAATTAAAACTCTTTCTAAATTTCAGAGATATCAAAAGTTACAGAAAAGTAACTGAGGCTCTACTAGTATAAATGATGCCCCTGATTCAGAAGGCTCACTAGAGCCACAATATAACGTCACTCCATGTCACCCCATGAGCACTACACAATCTCTAAGAAGAGCACCACAGTCTTGCAGTTGAAATAAAAAGTATTTTTTCAGTATTTAACATCTAAGACAGAGGGACTTCAGTACCTATAGTTTTATTTTTTAAAAATGCAATCTAAACAAAGATTTACTCAAAGTAGTCCAACAGGCAGAAATTCCACAAAACAAAAATCACTGCGGCTATCTAATTTCAGAGGAAAAACTCATTAAAATATTTTGTAGTTTCATAGATATATACAACTGCCTCAAAGGAAATAAGAAAGAAAGTACAATGGGGAATTATTCTTACACCTCTAACATGCACAAGAACACAGAATGCTCTATCAAACGTCGAGATTAATGTTTTATGTCATGATAAACAACAGGCAAAGCACACTAAACTCTTTGCATCAATTCAGTTTTATTCTCACATAAATGTTTTTTGATTGTAAAAAAATATTTTATTCAGATCATGCACTGGGGAAACATAGGTATGCCTAGGACAGAGCTAATATTTGACACAATGGAAAAGAAAGCTAAACAAGGATAAAAAGCAAGACTATAGTAAAAATGTTGGTACTAACACTGCAATGATAAATAGCTTTGAACTGGAAAAAGTTTTAACAGGAAAAATATACAATTGTTGTTCTGCAAGTGAGGGAAAATGTCACGTCACAGATGTACACTGAAGATGCTTCTCTATGAAAGGGTTCTTTTCCTCAATATATTAAGAAAGAAAGAAAGGAAGTCTTAGTTTCTTTGAAAAAAGACAGAAGTCAACTTTACCTCCCAAAATGTCTTTTCAGCGGTAGCCTCCCAATGTCTTGGATAAAAGCAATTTGAGCTGAGAAAAAAGAACCACCAGTATCATATTGGGTAGACCATAGCACACATAAAATTAAACATACTGGAAAATAAGTAATTAATAAGTTTAGTGAAATATTCCTGTATATATTTGCAGTATTTTAGATACAAAACCACTGCACATGCATATAAGTGTTTATTATTTTCAAACCGTTTACCACATTACCATATTTACGGATTGCCTACACATAAAAAAAAATCCCTGACATCAACTGTGTATTTATGATGCGAGATTATTATTCCATAGCCAATAAAATGAATTCATAAGGCCTTAGATAAGACATGAAGCCCCTTCTTAGAAGTAATTAACATAGCATAAGAGACCCAGCTGTCTAAACACTAATTTTTGGATTATGTATCATACAAAGTAAATTTTTCCACATGAACTGTCTGCTATTGGATTACCTCACATTACACTTTTTTAAAATTCTGTTTACTTTATCTAGGAAAGTTTTTTTAAAGCCTTTTAAGTCTGTTGATGTTACTGGAACGGGATCAGTAAGCAATGAATATCTAGTTAATATTGCCTACTAGGTTTCCAAAAGTCTTCTCACCAAATCCTCTAGTAGATTTAAAAGAAGCCCTAAGCCTTAGAGAACAACTTAATTAGTAAAGGTTGATAACTAATAAATAGGAAGTGGGGAGTGGGGAGAGAGGTATGAGGTAACAGTTAACTCTTGCAATGGAAAAAAGTTGCCGATACAGCTCTGCAGAGATCTGCACTAGGACCTGGGCTATCCAATACATTCTTAAACGTAACCCTGTGAAAACAGGGGGTGAAGGGTGAGATGAGCAAGTTTGACGATGCCACCCAGTTAGGCAGGGAAGTAAGGATGTAGGCAGACAGAAAAACTGTGCAAGGACCTTAAGGGACAGAGTGAGAGGGCAACATGATCAAATTCAAGAGTACACAGATACCAGAAATCCATGCAGTAAAAAAAAAAGGAAAAATTATTTCAAATACTCCAACATGATGACCCCATCTTAAACATTTATAAAGCATCACACACCTCACTTATGCCAAGAGAGGTACTTATTTTAATTGTTTCAGTTACATGACTTATAAAAATGTTCTTGATGTTGTTTCAAACCTAACAGGACAGCTTTAATTTTGTCTATTTTTCTAAAAGCATTTTTGGGCATCAGCTATATGCATTTGCCGTATGTTTTTTACTGAGGCAAAACCACAGAAATTATTGACATTTTGGGTTACAAAGTTTTTCAGTATGCTTTAATTACAAAAAACGGCCCAAGATCAAGAGTTACACCCATCTTACCTTGGTTTCTCATTGGATTTGCTAACATCGCAAGGTAAGGCAATAGTTCTGTCTGAAGACACTCAGGTGGTAAACAGAAGCTTGAAAAGAGAGATTTTGCAGCAAGGCAATTTTCTTGATACTGTAAGAGTTGGCAGGGGGGTGGGTGGAGGGGGAGAAGAAACACAAGTAAATAAAACCTGGTAAATCATTATTAACATAGATACTCTGTACCATGAAAGACAGACTTTGCTCTTGCCTGCTGGATGACTACACACAAGCTACCGAAAAATGAGACCAGAAAAAAAAAAAAAAGAAAAAAAAAGATAAGCAGTTAGAGTTAGCATATACCGATCATAAAGATGGTAAATTCCTTCATTTCTGTCTTTTGCTGGGCATTTAAATTTCCAGAAAACATTTATCTCTTGATTATAGAATTTCCCACCCATCCAGGCCAGTATTTTTGCCAGATACAGCAGGAGAAGCGTTAGTTCAAATGTAAAAAATTGCCAAAAGCTGTAGTATGTCATGAACAAGGTATTTCCGATAAACAAATAAAACATAACAGCAGTGATTTGTTAAACTTACACAACAGTTCAATGTGATTTAGACTGCGCAAAACCTTAGACTTACTTTTAGGAATACTTTATAGTATTTCAACACTAATTGTGTTTCCATTAACTTAGGATTAAGACTCTCCCAGCAGGATGCCAACTTGGACACAGGAATCAGACTTTGTCAGAGGCCTCCAATTTATTTTTCCATTAAAAGAATAATACAAACATAACTCTTCAAGTGAGTGCTTTTTAGAAGTAGCTTATATCAAAATAGGATATTTTACAAGTTTAGCAGTGTAAGCAGATCTCATCTATACTACTTAATGCTCATATCTTACAAAAAAAAAAAAAAAATCAAGCATTTACCTTTTTATTGATAAAGAACCACTGTGGTTTATGTAACGGCCGGAACCCCATCCCTCCTTGGTGGTGGGCAAAGGCTCTGGATGTATTTGAATGTATCACCCCTCGGGTAGCCACAGATGCACTGTATTCTTCCATCACAAGCCGTGTCTAAGAGAGAAATCGGGCATTATGTGAACTCAAGGTCTCCGCACAGCATGTCTCATTTGAACTAAAACACACTCTGTAATGGCAGTGACATGACATGACATGCCCAGAATATGTTCAGATTACTGTGAAACTTTTACTCAAAGCAGCTGAATGAAAAAGCTACCTCAATTACTTCAGGGAAAAGGTATACAAATGCCAACACGTTTTTAGCATAAATCTGTTCTACTTAAAAGTATTTTGTAGAATATTTTACAAACACTGTAACAAAATACTGACAGAAGCTGGTCAAAACGTTGGACCTGCGTCTTTTTTATAGCTAATATACTTTAGCATTCATTAACAATTCATTGTCACCTATACGGTAAGTTTGAAGTGATATACCTTAATTCTTATTGAAGTGCAAGAAAATTTCTTTCTACCATTCATAAACACTTAGACAAAAATTTAGAAGCTGAATGTCATAGTATTAAAAAAAAAAAAAGTATGTGTGTATAAAAAGATGACACTTACACTCCAATTACTACAAAGGACATCAGCGGTGCTCAAATATTCACTGGCTCTCACCACATCATCTATATCAGAAAAAAAGTCTACATAGTTCTGGTGAAGGTATAAATTAAATATGCTTCCAGACATATGTGATTTTTCCACAATACCCTATTAGGACAAAAAAAAAGTTCAAGTTTTAAATTGCATGTAAGGAAAAACATCCTATAAAAGTTATGATACAGTTAAATGGCAGCCGGCACACATGATCTATGAAGTGGTGCTTATTACAAAAGGGAGGTTGGTTTGCTCCCAGAGAAGGCTAACGGTGGGGATAGAGGGGCAGAAGCCATTGCTGTCTTCAGCTCTATTAATGGGTGGTAACAGAAAGCTGAACTCGGACTCCTCTTGGCAACACACAGTGAAAGGATGAGAGGTAACAATGACAGGCTGCAGCAAGGGAAAGTCCACCCTTCCAACACAATTCCATCAGTGAGGTGAGAGAATCTCTATCCCTGGAGGTACTCAAAACTCGACAGATCAAGAGCCTGGGAACCTAGTCGACCTTTGAAGTTAGCCTCCAGAGGTGCCTTCCAGATTAATTATTCTAGAACTTAGACAGATTGAGTACACATATATTAAGATTGGTGACAAAACCACTGTGCTTGAGAATTTGCATCAATCACTTAAGAGTTTGTTTTGGTTTTTTCAAACCAAACTGGAATCGAGTAGTTATTGCAGACGTACCTCAGGCTGAATAAGCAAGGTGTCTCGACGGTATTCTGATAAGTGAGAAGGCAGCTGAGGAATTTCTGATTCTGACACTGCTTCTCCTAGAAAGGATTTTACAATCTTTAGTCTTTAGTATCAGAAATGTTGTTACATCTCTGCACATAATCAATAAAGCCAGAAGAAAGAGACGCACATTTCAGATTAGATATTAAAAATTAGAATAAAAATTAGACAAAGAACAGAGATGTGTAACTGCATGAACAGTAGTTTTCACATATATTGAGCATAATTTTTAGCAACTGTCAACTCTACCAGCAACTAGATTACACCATTTTCAGTTCCCAGAAAGCTCTTGATGCAGGCATAAGTACTTAATTATACAGTCAACAACACATAATTAATTAATTACACTTCATATAACAAATGTAATTTTATTGTTTTCATATTCCCTCATCTCACTATTTCTCCTCAATTGATTTTGGAACTAATATTGTTAATTATTCCTGAAATGTGGACAGCCAATTGCATTATGGATCCTGATTTAGCTGAGTGCAGATAGTACTAGTTTAGTGAATGCCAAATGCTTATGAATTATAGTTTTTAAATGTTAAAAAGACAGTACTGCAACCACACATAGGGAGTGTATAAGAAGTAGAACTTTCACTCGTAAGTAGTAAGGTGGAAAGTATTTTGCAGACGTGGAAAGGAAGACAGGGTATGACAAGTAGAAGAGGTTTTCAGTTCAGAAAGGAGAGAGGACATATGTCTGTTAAAGAGAAACAAAGGATTCAGATAAACAGCAGGGAGGAAAAGACCGCAGGAGTCAAACCCATACACACAAATAAGGGAGGCAGCACCTATGAAGGTGCAGGGATGTTCTGTAACCTTTAGGAATACAGACAAGTACAGAACATAACCACACAACAACGTATAATTCTGCACAAAAGCAAAATTTGCTTTTGCACAATACAACAAATGTGGTGGCTATCTATCTAGCTTTGTGTGCATGACAGCATGTGGACCTAATGCAACTTGAGTTACGTAATTACATTACATACAGGTAGTACATCTTAATGAAACGTTTATGTACCCAATAGATACAGACAGCTGCAATCTCAGTTACCACAAACTTTTATTACTGTTCTTTTATTACTGCTATTAATGACCAAACATGCAATTTAGAGCTCACCCTAAGCCTTGCTTTAGCAAATCTACTTATTAGCAGCTGACACGCTTTGCCCATTTAAAGGAAGAATAAGTCAAAGCTTTCTTACTTTTGCAGTAAATTATTTTCCCCAGAGCATGGAAAAGAAAGATGGAAGCATCTTTGCCACCAATAGCTTGTATCTCCTGGTCTTCTGAAGTATCAGATTTACTTTTCTTTCTTACTTTAGATATTGCTGCTGCTTCACATTTTAGTGTGGTGCTTCTCTTCTTCCTTGACCAAAACTCTTTCTCCAATGAGCAGTCTACCAATAAAAGCAAAAATACAATCAGGATAAAGTACATGAATCCAAAGAAGTTTCTATTATATTGCTACTGCTAATGTTCTAAACAAACAAATAATAATAAAAAAACCCGCCAAACAGAAAAGGTTATACAAATAGAGTGACTAAGAGAAAACTCATTTATTAGGAAGACAACCCATTCACCTAAACTAGCATGCTTCATTCCACTTCTGTCGCTTATGCCACAGCTAGGACAAGTACTTTTTCTGAACAATAAATACATTTCTTTAATTCATTCTAGTTCCGATGCATCCCCAACTTGCCTTTCTTAAAAATTTCTTCTGTATAAAGTACAAGTGCAAATATAGGTAAATTACATTTCAGTTACACTCTGTTCACTTATTAATTTATCTTCTACTTGCATTATTTGTATAATACCCTCACTGAAATATAAGGCAGCAAAAAAACCCTTTCACTTAGGTGATTCTTCCAACAGCCTACTAAATTCCACAATGTTTTGAGCCCCAAGGAATAAACCCCTTCTTCTATTGTAATTTAAAACTCAAAAATTTTCACCCACAATTTGATTTAGTGGCAGGTTAATGTTCCTTATCAAACTAAGAGAACTTATCATTTAAGTATTTACCTTTCTTTTCTCCCACAATTGCCATGGATCCATTTTACCCACTAATACTACCAAAGCAAATGTATCACTTGCATTTACACACATACACGAGTTAAGAAAGAAATTTTATTTTTATAGAGATATATATATATATATATATATATAAAACTAAAAATGCATTCTCAGGAGATCAACAAGGAGGTGAGATCTCTCCAAAATTTACAAAATATCACTGGCTGCCAATCAGTTTCCTAACTGAAATACCTGAACAACTAAAAAAATTCTATTCAACATGAAGGCAACTCTTCTCGATCTGTTAAGAGAAAATGTGAAAAAAGACTGTTCTGTATGTTCTGATGAGTACATGATTTTGTGATGTCATGTGCAGAGGCTTTCGAGCCATATGCCTTTGTTTTCTCCCAAGTTCTCTTTGTAACTGTCACGTTTTCACATTTCCAAGGTAACCAATTAAAAGTTACACAAAGCAGCCATTTTAAGACTATTTAGATTTTCTAGTCTGTAGAAGCTACTTAGCATCCAGCAGTAAGCGACCGCAAACTATTCTGAGGTATCCCCAACCTACTATTTATTAACTTAATGGCATTATCATCAAAATAGTTTTACTATACTATTTACTATAGTTTTACTATTTACTATAGTTTTACTGAAAATAATTTTATATTTTTCTGATTAGCACAGAACAATACAAACTTAGTATACTAGAAGACAACATCGGAAGAATTTAGCTTTCATGTTTCCAAGTTAAACCTAGAAACTTGACTCTCTCCCTAAGGTAATTTAACAAACACAGCTAAGTTAATTTCAATATACTCTAAAACTCAAACTACAACACTCCCTCTCACAACAAGGGCTAGAAACAACATTCAGTTCTGTATTCCATGAGCACAATTTCCATTTGCAAGGTAGATGGGAGAGAAAAATGAGTAAAAGCAACAAGATGATTGCTAGCTTTATGACATACTGCAGAAAACAGCCCTTCACTTCCTTATTTCTAGGTCGAATATAAAAGCTGGCACCATCTAATGGTTCTTAGAATGAACTACACATGCCAGAGTACTGCTTTTTAAAAACAACAGATTATGTAACTCGCGTCCATTGGTTTCTTAAAAATTAACTTCCAATGCTTATAAACGAAGTTACAGTAAGTCTCTTGTTTTCTTTTCATGTTGGGACATTCAAAATAATCCCAAACTAAGTCTGATTTGAGCACTGTCCAACCAAATACTTTGAAGACTAAAATACTGAACTTCAAAGTTACTCTATAACACACTCAACAACATCACAGTAGGCCATGCCACCTCGCAGTTTTTCAATTTACCAACAGCCGTAGGAACTTCAAAGCAAAATCAATTGCTACAGAAATGCTCTATACAAAGTCAATGGGCTATTTCAGAAATGCTTTGAGGGTAGAGATTATTACATGAAGTAGTATAAAGAATCAAGCAATGAAAACATCCCTCTCAAATTAAGGTTGCATCATAAAAGTTTTATCAGTACATACACACCAATAGCAAAGATATCAAGAAGATGGCATATCGTTAAACTACATCAACACATACATAGCAGATGTTACTCAGTTTTAGGACTACATTTAACAGTCATGAAACAGAACATTTTCAGCTTAAAAAACAAACAAAAAAAAAACCACCAAACTTTCTGCCATTTATTCCTGCTCCAGAGCACCACATTGCAACTCATCCAGTTGTGCTGCAACTGTGAAAAGAATACCTTTACAGCAGAAATGGTCAAAATGTCATTCAGTTAACAAAATCACAGGATTTACCTTTCATAGAAGAAAACTGAAGACTGTTTATTGCACTTCTTATATCACCTGAACAACCTCTGCAAAGCAACTCCAGAGAAGTTCTATCAAGAGCCAAAGTCTTTTCTCTGTTCTACAAGGAAAAGCAACATTCAAAGCAATAAGAAAAAGTAGGAAAAGGAGTACTTGAATATTATTCTGGCGGTGGGGACCCACCTCTGATGTGCACCATAAGCAGACTACATGAGCACCCACCATGTGCTCAAACCCTGCAATACTGCTCACTTTAAAACATTTAATCCATTTAAGTACATTGCCACATTTTATATACCAATATTAAAGAGAATAATGCACATAATTCTTTGCAAGGCGTCACTCAGTATTAGACTTGGTTGTAATCAACAGTTCAGGACAATACAGGATTTAGGTTTGTGACTTCTTCTGGCCTTGCTAGATACAATGAAAACTACTTCTATTCCTACTATTTGTTTCATATATATACTTTCTGTAATAGGCATAAGAATTTTTAGAAGTAACTTTGAAGACTTAGAACAAGGATCAAGTGGAACTAATCTTAAAAACAAGACATCTTTCCAGTTTGTTCCTTGTTTTCTGTTGGGGTGGGATTGGTGGTGTTTTTGGGGGGCTGTGGCGTTCTGCTAACAAAGATCAAATAAAAACAGTAACAAATATAAATAACATATTTCAGATATAAAAGTCTGAAATCTTTTGGTCCTAGCACTGCACAGAAGTTATCAGTTTTGACAACTTACCATACTAGCTTCTGTTGCAGCTATTCGATTAAGAACTTTCATCATATTTGTTGGTGCAACAGGCTTGAAACTGTTGAATTTCATTTAAAAAAAGATTCATTAGTTTCTGACTTCTCATTTACTTCAATCTAGTTTTAATGAGATAAAAGATCTTACCTAATACTGGATATACACAACTCCTCTAGGATTTCCGTTGGGAATAGTAACCTCTGATTGCTGTCTCCACTGAAGTTATCTGAGATTATAAAGATAAGGGGACATCTACTTGTACGAACAAATCTCCTAAATTGAAAAATAAGCAAGTATAACAAGAATCAATCTCCAGTTTACTGCAAGTGGCTAAAGCTAATAATGAAAAATTTATTTGCAACTGACCTGAGAATTTCATGTAGACTGCTAGGGTCTCGATAGAATTGATTGGGTATGTCCTATTCAAAACAAATAAACTGCTGTCATTACACTCAGATGTAAATATCCTCTCCCACAGACTGACTGTTACAGCACACTAGGACGGTACATATTTTTTCTTCCTAGTAAGCTTGCTTTCAATAAAATTTGAATGCAACTAGCAGTGAAAATAAGCAGGAAGAAAAAAATAACAAAACAAAACAAATGAAAAAAAACCAACACAGCATAGTATTTCTTTATTATGGAAAAAAAAAATATTTAAGACAAAACATTTTCTTCCTGTCTTTGTCTCCTAAGAAACAGCCTTGGATAACTACATTGCCTACTAAACAGAGTTTTACTCAGAGGATAAACACTCAAGATAGCAGCTCCACTGGGGAAGAGGGCAGGATATACCACGTGAGATATGAGAGGGCCTACACAAGGAAGTGACTTCATGAAGAGAAGTCACAGAAAACTATTCTTCCCAAATTCTACAGTGCATCACATTACTCAGCTAGAATTTTTATTTCACCTATTTTTTTTCTTGAAAGTTTACAGACAACTTGACTATCGTACCTTACAAAATTCCTTCATCAGAGAAAATGAAAAGTTCAGAAAGAAAATACTATTGAAACCCACTCCTGAATAAGTAAAAGTAGTCTTCTCCTGTACCTCTCACTACAGCTTACAAACCCTCAGAGTTCACGTCTCTGCCCTAAATAACACCACCCACCTAAGACCACGGAATGCTAAATTTCAAATGCCTTCTGCTTGTGTTAATTCTCACATATCTTCCTATTTATACACCTATATATTTCTAGAAAGTTAATCATACAGAAACACGGGTATGACTTTTCAAAATTGTTTTGATCTACTTTTTGATACTCTATTACTTAGGTCTGTACACAAACTAGTCTCCAATTTCTGCCTGACTATTAGCTTACGTAGTTTAACTACACGTAGAACTTCATTCTAGCTTGCTGTAGAGACTCAAAAAGTAATGAAGAACTCATCTGCAGTAAAGCAGACTAACTTCTGGCAACACTAATCCACCAGCTGAAGCTAGCCACCATGTCAGTATTATCATAAAAGATATTGTTTCCAAAACAAGATTTCACAAGTTTTCACTTACTTCAATTAGAATAAGCTTTTTATCATTTTCTGAGGACTCCCCAAGCATCTGAAGTTTGTTATACTTATTTGCTCTTAATAGAAAATCTTGAAAGAGAGATGCTTGAGCCTGACTCGGAAACGTATGAAAATTTGAGTCTGAAAAAGAAAAGTAATTAAAAATATGTATTCTATATACTATACCAAGTAGTATATAAATGCCCACAATATATACCATAATACCCACCCATGCTATTTTCTGACAGTAGCCGCTGTACGCCAGCAGCCAAGCCCTTTGGCAAACACATGACAAATACAAGAGAATTTTTACAGGGTAGAATTCAATTGATGACAGAGACAGACTTAACTATTTTTAATTAATTGGCTCAAATGATATGCAGGCTATTACATAGCTCTCTATACTAATTTGAATTGCAAATTATTTTGGAGTAAACATTGGAAAAAAAACTAAATCCCTTTTCAGATAAAAGCAAAAGAAATATCCTTATTAAGCACTAAGGATCTTTGTATGTAACAGACACAAAAGAATAAAAACCACAGAATACAAAAATCACAAAACTGGAAGAAAAAAAACTAAAAGAAAAAAACAAAATACTTACCGTGGCCAAACATATTTCTTAAGTCTTCTTTCGTAAAGTCTAAAGATACTGGATTGGTCCATTCTTGCACCTGAACACCAAGATCTCTTGCTAGTATTTGTATAGTTGCGGTCTTTCCACAACCAGGAGGACCAGTTAGCAGTAAGACAGAGCCACCCTGTTACAGGGGGAAAAAACAAAATACATCCCAAATATGATAAATAAAGACTGAAAGATGGCTGACTATGAATACGGGTTGAATTTCTTTTATAGTTTCTCAGGTAATGATTCTCTTTTCTCAGTAAAAACTGAGTTAATTATTTTGTGTTATTCATTTACCTGTTGAGTATTCAAATAGAAAGAGCTAGACCAGAACTCTGAATGCCAGTTTTTAATGTATCTGTTTAGTTAACTGCACACCATATACACTACCAACATAATACATACTGAACTGGAGAATCGGGTCTGAAAAACACTAAGTAAGACTGGTAAATTATGCATGTGTGTAAGAACGCCTCGTATCAATCAAGAGGTTAAAAACATCCTATTACCTCAAGACAAAGCAATGGGAAATTTTCCAAGATACTTAATCTGTGGGAGATGAAATGCAGTTACAAGCACACATTGAAGAAGTACAAACTAACTGGATGCTAGAAAATAGTATTTCTGATCAAAACCAGAATCCACCTCTTAGCAGCATAACCCCTAAACAAATGTACAAGCTCTAATCTATGTTCTGAACAGATTTCTTACAATGCTATAGATACATAATCACTACCAATAAGTTAAGGTTTTTCTCTGAAATTAAAATAAAATTGAGCCCAGCTTGTTTGTATGGCTTTATATCCCTAGCTGCTAATTTTAGCAAAATTACCTGCTTTGGCTGCCTCTGAAATATGTGCATTTTTAACCACGTTTCAACTTCTTCAATTTTCTTCTTTTGCACAGCAAGGTCATTCTAAAACAAGATTAAAATATATGAAGTGCGTACATACACCTCTTGCTTTCTAAGACTGTAATGATAAGATTCAAGAACAGAATATATGCTGACTAAAATACTAATAGACATATACACGTATACTCCAGTTACATATATTTGTGCGATGTAGAAGTAAGGGCAACAGCTAAGAATAATCATTTCAGTCTGCTTCCTCAACCAACCAGTTTTCCATTGCTTGCAGTTTGGAAATAATGAATTATTTATTATTCCTAAAGTCACAACATTACAATCTTGCCTGTTTGCGTGAGTACGCTTTACAGCTATTGCTGGAGCTCATAGTTTTTAGGCTCTACTAATACTACATAGGATTTTGGAACTTCTGGAAATCTCACACAGCTTACTCTTCTTCTAGCCTTGTAACTCAATTCCTCTCCAGAGATGAGCTACTAAATATTTAAATATAAAATACAAGTACTACACTAACTTACTTACAACAACCAGCGCTCAAATCCAAGAGACAGTTAACACACACGTTGATATCTTTGAAACACACTGTGAAAAAGCTGTTCCATGAGCAGAACCAGTGACTACAGGTTTACTCCAGATTTGAGTCCTTTCTCCTTGAAGCCCTAAGGTACGAGAGTACCCCCCACTCAAAGTCATGCCTAAGATGCATCAATCAAGCAAGAGATAGCCCAAACTGCAACTAGTCAAGTACTCTGAACATGCTAACAGACCAGCTGACTGCTGTCAGTAACACGCAAGATAATTTCTGTTCTCTTTCCCATAATGAGTGCACTAACTCAGTTCTCTCTCCTTTCTTTAGATGTGGATTTTCCTAGTACTCGGGGCTGTCAGATCTGGCTGAAATTCAACAACAGGTTCAAAAGTTCAGGAGTGGATGGACAGGAAACAACATCTCATCAGTAGCTTTATCTCCTCAGGAAGCCTGGGGAAAAAAAAATGCATCTCCTACAGAGAAGTAGCTCATTAAAATCTTAACTACACGCAGTAAATAAATCCAACTAGTACTTTACTGCCCTAATAAAACAGGATATACTTAGAACTGACCAATACAGATTATGAACAGAAGCACGACATGTTACACTATAATGTTGCTCTATATTAGCACTTAAAATAACTTGCACACCTGAGTTTCAGGTTTGTATCTATCTATCCATGGCTCATCTTGAGATTGGCTCCAGTTTTGCCTGGACTTGTTGGAAGGCAGATCTACTGAAGAAGACTTTGCTCTTTTTCTGGGCAGAACTTTGGTTTTGGTACTTTCTGGGACAGAAGACAGGTCTTTCTTCTGCTGCTGCCGGTTTCTTCTACAGTTGCCTTCTAGTGGCTTCACAGGAACAGCACTAGAAGAAATAGTTGTGTTTCCAAAGAAGTCATCAAATGAATGCGCCAACCAATCTGTTACCTGGTAAAATACAAACGTTTTGCTATTAAGGTAGCACTCTCCTCCACTTAATTGGGTACAGTCGTCTCTAGAAAATTCAACATTTTTATCATGTGCATGTAAGAATATCTCACAGCTGTAAAGAACTTCATTGACATTGAAAGGCATACTACTAGTTAGCAGCAAACACAGGCACTTATGCTTTGCGAACGCGTCCATTACATGTTTCTTCAGTATGAAAAAAAAAGCTACACCTTACACGTTGTGATAAGAGTATTCTGCAGCAAACTGGCAAATCAAAACAAGTCGAAAATTCTACAAACACACATTCAAACTGAAAAAGTAAAATTAAAAGAGAGATAAGAATGAAAAAAATAGCATAAGCTTATTTATACCATTTTTACATTAAGGTCATGTTCATATTGCTTCTACATAGTTTCAGTATGCGGCTTTTTTTTTTTTTAGCATTTACAATGCAACCATTGTTTAAAACTTAGAAATAGGTGACAGAGAAAAATTATTTAGGTGGCACAACAAAACCAAGTATTATTATTTACTTGCTGTGTGAGGAAGCTTGGACTGATCTGCAATCATATGCAGTCACACATATCAGAAGTCTGTCTGACAGTGACACGGAATGAAACTGCTAATACCTATAATACTTAATTTTTGGTTTGAAAAATACCCTGCTAGGACAGGGGTACAAACTTACACTCCAGAGCCACTTTTCAGCCTACTTATGATCCCAAAATAATATCCCAGTGATCACATGCTCTCTGCTACTAACAACTGCACGATAACCTTTTTAGCATACGAACTGTTAACAGGCTACATGTCAAAACACACTTCTGTGAAAACGGGAGTAACAGAATAGACACGTCATCTCCACAAAGGTCTGTGAATACTCTACAATTTACATGTCTTACAAATTAATGCAGCTGACCGTGACAAGAGATTATCTGAGAGTAAGAGGGATTAGCAATTGAGAAAGAGGATTCGTCTCTGCATGGTTTGCATTTAACGTTATTCTAACAAAAGCTATTTTTAGTTGAATTTGCATATTTACCAGCGGGTCTGATACCACTGTGTGAGGAGGTTCCCTTTTTACACAGTACACCAGTAAGTAAAAAAAATAAACACTTTACACATAGAAAAAGAAAAAAAGAAAACAAACCAAACCACGCAATTGAAAAGGAACTGCCAACACAGAGACCAAGAAGTAATTACCGGGTCTAAAAATACTGCTAATTGGACCCGCGGGACTATCCTCGGACCCTGCGAAAAGCTTCCTCAGGGCAGACCTTCGGCCTCGGTGCACCCCTCACCCCTATCCCCCCCCCGCAC
>NW_009648822.1:5935899-5951579 GCF_000708025.1 Charadrius vociferus | reverse complement strand
TTGGTGTCGGGGCCGCTTGACCCCGGCAGGGCTGGGAGCGGCGGGGCTCCCGAGTGTGCGGGCAGGGCCCGGCCTGGGCTTGTGGGGAGAGGCTCCGGCCCTGTTCACAGCCCTGTTCACAGGGGGTTTGGGGGTGTGAGGTCCCTGCGCAGCTCATGCCGGGCTGCTCCGCATGACAACTCGGGGCTTCTCCATGCTGGTGAGGGCTTTCTAACGAAGCAGGCTTTACTTTTGCATTGTCCCAGTTAGAATAATGCTTATGCACAAAGTGAGTTTTCTTCATAATTTTATTTGTTTGGGTTTTTTTTTTTTCAATTGCTAGACATTGCTCATATTTGGTTTTTCTTGTCATGCAGGTTTTCACCCCATTTTTCTTATGTGAACTTACCAACATTGACTGACAAAAGTTTACTTTGTGAACGTTATTTGAACAGGACTTGAATGCTCTTCTCTAACCATTTTATATGGGGTTCTGTTTTTAGGCACTCCAGGCGTTGGGAAAACCACGCTCGGAAAAGAACTTGCATCAAGAACTGGGATGACCTATATTAATGTGGGTGACATGGCAAAAGAAGGTAGGCCGTATGAATAGAGCAGTCCATCAAAGTACTTTAGATATTTTTGCTTTGTATAACAATGTGCTTCCAGCGCATGCATTCTATATTAAATGAAAAGGCAATGGGTTTGCTTTAACAGGAATATTTTTGGAGGCATTAATTAAAAAACCATTTATGTAACTGTAGCATACTTTGTATTAAGTAAAAAATAACAAACTCATCCTTATATGGATTTGTAAACAAAGTGTTCCTTCCTCTGAACACTATCGTTTGTTTGCACCCTCCTGAAATAAATGTAACAATACAAATAATTGTAATAACTGCTGTTACTCTATCATAAACTTGTATAAATTATTTTTGCAGGAGAACTGTATGAAGGTTTTGATGAGGAATACGATTGTCCGATTTTGGATGAAGACAGGGTAAGTCCAACTTCAAAAGCTACCGTTGTTGTGTTTTGAGTTCATGTAATTTCAGATAAACTTGCCTATCTTTGTTTCTTTTACAGGTAATTGATGAACTAGAAGATAAAATGAGTGAGGGTGGAGTTATTATCGATTATCATGGCTGTGATTTTTTCCCTGAACGGTGGTTTCATATAGTATTTGTACTTCGTACGGAAAATTCATTTCTGTATGACAGACTTGAAAACAGGTATGTCAGTGGAGTGAAGGAGGAGTGAAGTACTGTTGTGTGACTTCATCGGGGATTTTTCTAGAGTATAAATTACTGATTCTGTATAGACTATAGTTCTCTGCATATCTGAGACTCTCTGTCTTGCTTGTTTTCTAGGGGCTACAAAGGGAAAAAGCTACAAGACAATATTCAGTGTGAAATTTTTCAGACACTTTATGAGGAAGCTATGTCGTCATATAAAGAGGAAATTGTACACCAGTTACCCAGCAACACTCCAGAAGACCTAGAAAGAAATTTGGATCAGATTATGCAATGGATTGAGCAATGGATGAAGGACAACAATTGACATTTGGTGAAAAAGTAACTGCTGGATTGCTTCCTGGCTTAATAAATTACATTCATAATTCTTGTATTATAAATTAAAATTAATTTTATTGTAATTTGATATGACTGTGGTGTAGAGTGGTTCAGAACAGCCAGGCTGTAAGGCTTTTGAACAGAGACTGAAATACTGTGGGAGAACTGACAAAAGTGAAAATTCATCAGTGAATGAAAGGATGAAAGCGACATGGTTGCTCTGAATAGCAGGAGCTACATTGAGTAATTGAGAATTTTTTGGAGTTTACAATTAAAACCAAACCTATTCCCCCCACCCCCCCCTCACCCCGGAAAAGGGTACAAGCCTGATAACTGAATGCAGCTAAGGAGCTTTTGAATTTTAAAGGGTAAAAGGAGTTAGTCTGTTTCTGAATTTTTAGACTAAAACCTGTTATATTCGACTGTATTCTTGAATTTACGGAGTGTAATGTAGAGTGGGGGGTGTATGATATAGTTTAAGGAGGGTGCTTTATTTTGGAGGGAAGATAAGTGATGTGGTAAGAACTTCAGGAATTACGGTGTCAGGAAACATCAGCTGTATCTGCACTGGTGCAGACTATTAAGCAGTAAGATTTTTTTCTCTATTCTCCGTCACCCATCGCAATCCTGGAACGTATTTATCACTACGTTTATCAAGGAAATATATAATTTGGCAGGATAATGAACCTGCAGCAATCCAAACCATGGTTACACTTAGAATACTGGCACAGCCAGCTGTTCTAATCGCCTGCAAAGCCCGGGTCCTGTGAGAGCACGGCTGTGCACAGTAGAAGTAACCTTTCTTCACTTAAAAGGCGGTTTGTAAAGCTTTGTGAAACATTCAGTAGAACGTCCTTGCCAATAAACTTTTTATATACACGAATTTGAATAGTGAAACTCTTTTTATTTCCTTGAAAATTTCTATTCTTAGCCTCCCGGGGAGCTGTGGGCTCGGCGTTCCGGGTGCCTCCAGCGGGACGTGCTGCTCCCGCCGGGGAAGGGGGGCAGGAGCGTGGGAATGTCGCGGGGGGGTCACCGAGGCGCTCCCACCCACACCCGGCCACCGTCCCCGCCTTCCCTCCCACCGGCAGATGCGTCCGCAGCCGGAGGTTTCACTTTAACGTTGGGTTTTTTTGTTTGTTTTGTTGTGTTGTTGTCTTTTTTTTGTTTGGTTGGTTTTTTTAATGTTTAATGCTTTAATGTTCTACCGTGCAGCGCGAGTGACGTTTTCCGGCAGACCGAACCCATATTAGAAGCAGCCACACGCCAACAGCTTCATACTTTAGTCTTTAATGTTTTGCTGCTTTTTTATGGAGTTTTTCTGTTTTTCCAGATAAAATACTTGTTTTGCAGGAGGCACGGTTTACATTGCCAGTAAGTGAAGTGCCCTCAACAGAAAAAAGAAAAAAAAAAAAAACAGGAGGAGAAGATGGAGGAAGCAGAAGAGGATGACATGACGTGTGGAGACTTGGGAAACGGACTCGGGAGAAGACCTGGAGGTGTTTACGAAGGGGAAAATTTACAAAACTCCTATTCATTTAGATCTAGGAAGGGATCTGGAAAAGTCTGTAATTCTCTCATGTTAGCAAAGAGAGTGGAAGAAAGTGATGCCACAGCTCTTCCTGGTTCAAAGCGGAACAGTTTTTATGACGGATCATCCAAAAAGCCTGTTACTAGTTCAGGGCGACAGAACAGCTGTGGTAAGAGTCATTTGGAAGTTAATTATTCTCTACGAGAAAAATCTCTTGTTAGCAGAACTGCCTCACAGTTCAGCAGCTTCACAAGGTGTCACCAAGTTTAATTCAAACTGTTTGCCAAAACACTTTGAAATCTCTGAAGGATTCCAAGAAGCGCGGGTGCATTGCACGCCTGCTGGGATCCAGCGCAGCCTCGCAGGTTAGCTGGTGCAGCCTCTGCATCTGCTGTTAGCGCCGCAAGAGGAGATGCTCAATGCCTATATCTTTCTCCCAAAACATTAACTGCAGAATTGCTTTGCAGTGAATGAGGCTGTGGCCCTTCCTGGTATAAAACGACTATTTTCAAAGTGTTTAGTTTTGCATTTGAAAATGATATTTAGCAAAAAGCATCCTGTGGTGGGGGGCAGTGTTGTTTTTTCTCTGAATAGATACATGACATTGAAAAGAATTGCTTGGATTCCTGGTTTGTTTAACTGTGGATTCCTAGAGATTGTATCTAAAGCTTATGGGTAAATATTCAAAGTCCTGTTTACTATTTAGTTGAAATTTGTGAATTGCCCTACTTTTGAGGTTAAGAAATTGGTTTTAGAACCTGCACATCTCTGTCCTCCTGGTGTTGGTATTAATTTTTTTGTGAAAACAACACTGCTGTGAATAACATCAAATATAGGCAGTGCTGTTCATCACACTTCAGATGCTTTGCCTTACATTTTTAGCCATTTTAAGTATTTTGAGTGAAGCACTTCTGTATAACTTGCTTATTTCTCTCCTTTAGAACAATTCCCCACTATCCTCTCTGCACACTGTAGTAAGTTAAGCCATGTAATTATTCTTTATTGGTTTCAGCGTCTTCAGAGAGCTGTTACGAGAGCAGCGTAATTCCTATTGTTTTCACGGTCCTTCTGCTGGTCTCTGTATGATGAGAAAGATCCAGGTCTTTCAGACAGCAAAAGCCATGAAAGCATGACTGAAGTCCAGATGAACCCGACTTTGATTTAGCATGAGGCTGCATCTTAACATATCTCTGCAATGCTCAGTGAAGAAAAACGCTACTAGTAGTAACTCTGTGTTTAGAGGAATATTGGATCTTGTAGGATGCTCGACCACCGTACTTGATCTTTGTCTTTTGAAAATTGCCCCCACCTCTAAATAATGCTAGCCACTGTTGTCTTTAGTTTGGTTGTTGAAAAGTTACAATCTGAAAAGAATCTAAAAAATGAGTATTTTTTTAAATCAAGATGGCAATGTTCTTGTGTTTTGGGTTTTTTTTAAGACAATTCTAAAACAATTGTCTTTATTTTAGGTCTTTTTACAACTGATCGTTTTATCCCATTTCACTTCTTTAACTGTGAAACTGTATTTGAGCTTAGTATTTATGTATTTCTTTAATCTGTGTATTAGCTCCAGAAGAAAAAAAAAAAAACACAAAGATGAAAATTCACCTCTTCCCATTACCTGTTTTTTGGGTAAAGCAAATTCTCATGTTTTCTTTTGTAAATACTTTAGTGTCTCATTGCCCAGTATCTCCTATCAATCTTACAGAATCTAATACTGAAGTGTCAAATGAAGAACTACAGCAACAACTTCAGGAAGCTCTAGAGGTTGGTAACTGTGCCAAGTGTGCTGCTCTTGAAATATCTATTTCCTTTTAATGTAGCAAAGTAAAGCACATTAGTTTAGCTGGAGATCTTTTCATGTCCAGAATCTTGGATGGATTCAGGTTCTTGAAATAAAAGCAGTAGTTGGAAGCCTCATTAAATTTTATGCCAGGAAATCAGTGTGAGATGCAGTTGATACAGTTTTTAATATGGATATATTTTAATTTTTTTGGGGGGGTGGGGGGTATTTTTAAAGATGTAGAGAATATTAAAAGGATGGTACTCCTTTTCTAGCAGGTTTTCTTTTTTTATTAAGCTTTGGGCCTGAAAATCTGCAGTGTAAACAGAATAGTTTTGGGGGTTTTACTGCATTCTTGTGGAAAGATAGTTAACTCCTACATTTTAATTTTACTGTGGTTAGATGTGTTGCTGTGTTGGCCTCGGTCCAGCAGAGAGAACAGAGTAATCTCAGCTGTGAAAATGTATACTTCATCCACACTGTGTTCTTTAACCTCAGGATAGCCCGCGGTGGGTCATTTTCAAGCTCTCAGCGTGAAGAACCTTTAGTATGCAGAAGGTTAAAATATCAAGGAACCTTACTCATTTTCAATTAGACAAAACTGATAATTTGCCACTGCTCCCATATACAATTTCAGTATCAATCGCTGAAGTAACAAAACTGGAAGAACTATGAAAAAAGTTTTGTATGACCCCAAGTGAACAACTGAGTGACCTGCATAGGGGTTAAGGACCGATAAGTATACAAAGCAGTAAATTTTCTTTTAACACTTGCAAATTGAAAAACTGCTTTGTTCTGAAAGGTAAAATGTTGCATAAAGATGTGATGGGCATGTATCTGGAGCAGGAATCTGTTGGGGGGGGGGGTGTGTTTGTTCGGGACAAGTAGTGGTTTTGATCTAACGGTCCTAACATGATATCTGTGCTATGGAGTATGGATATTTTGTGTAATACATAGTACATTATGTTAATGTAGCATTTATATTTTAGTATATATTTGTATATTTACTACATTTTTTATCTGCTGCATGTATTTTCATGCATGTATATCTGCTATTCTGTTTTGCATACTTATTTTAAAGCTCCAGACCTATGTTGGCACATACAACTTCTTTAGCAAGGAAGAACTGCAGTATTTGGTGGTTTATCTTCCAAATACACTGGAAGAGAACAGAAAGAGTAATACAAGTATTCTTCTTTAAGGATTTTGTGCTAACATGTACTGTTAACATTTCTTCATCGCAAGCAAGCTATCAGTCAGAAAAGAATCATAGTTGTTTTTTGAAGAGGGAAAATTGACATTGCTGTTACAGTCGATTTTTAAGAAGATTACCTTGGCTTTTACTCAGTGTACTTACTTTATTTTGCTTCAGGAAGTTGAAATTTTGAAAGTTGAGCTTGAAGCATCACAAAGACAGCTTGAAGGAAAAGATGAAGCCCTAAGAATTCTGCAGAGCATGGTAGGAGTTGTTCAAAAATCATTTAGGTACTCAGCGGTAAAGGAAAGGAGACAGAAGAAAACTTCCTGCCACTCCTCATCAAAACCCCCCAAACCTTAAGTTCTTCCCAGGGCTGTAATTTAAAGCATTGAGACCGCGAGTGTCTGCAGACTTGGCTTCTACGATTTACTATTTTTTCGGCATGGTACCACTGCAGTTATTTAAGATGACTTTACTATTGTAGCAAATTCTCATAATTTTGTCTTTGAGGATCCTTGAAGATTTAGCTATTTAACTTACAAGAATTAGGCCATTTTTCCAATCCTTTAAATTACAGATTTTGCCAGTGCTTGAAATTCTGCTGCAAAGCATAGATATTTTCAGTTGACTACTCCATCTGTTGTCCTAGAGGACAGTATGCATTAAATGTTAGGTCAGTCTTTTGTTCACAGTTTGTAATATTTTTATTATCACATCAAATTATGTTTAAATCAGTTCCTGGTTTTAGCCTACTTGCATAACCCATTTAGTTCTGCAGTTTATACCCTCAGATATTCTGAGTAAGTTACACCTGGATCAACGTATAAGTATGTTGTAACCGTTTTTTTAAGAGCTGATTTTGTGGACAAGCCCTAAAGAAGATGCCATCTCATTTTAAATGACACTATGGTTTTCAATAGAAAAGATTATGGGATTGAAACACAAGTTCGTTATGCAACATAGCTGCATAGTGACTTGAAATTAGAACCCACTGGGACTTACAAGCAAGTTGCTAGTGTTTGTAATTCTGCACGGTCCTGTTTAGCTAAGAATGTGAACTTCTCTTGATATAAAAGTGAAAATTGGGCTAAAGCCAAACTAAGTGAACTTAATTACAGGATTTGACAGAGTTGTGTTTTTGGTCTGGATTGTTGTTTTTTTTTTTCAGGCAGTATTTAATAAAGCCACTAGTCATACAAAAGCAATGCTTCAAAAAACTGAGGAAGAAAAGAGAACTTTAGAAAAGGTAAGAGTGCATGTTTCCTTCACACCTGTGCAAAAACATAGATGTCCATTTCTATTAATAAGGAGTTATCAGACTGTTATTTAAATCGGTACAAATCTGCCATTAGTTCCAGGGTTGGTTTTTTTTAAAGTATTCTTAATCCTTTTTACTAGAAAGGGAAAATGTTCATGTATAACTCTTTTGATCTCAATGTTTTCATGCTATAGTGTGTACAAACAATACCTGAAAGTTACTACAGTTCTCTCTGTACTTTCAGTTGGTCTTTGTTGTGAGTTTCACAGTCATTCAGAGTGAGTTTCATTATTTCTTAGTTACTAAGCTAGAAGTTCCCAACAAGTCTAAGAAATGGGTGGCCAATTTTCATAGGGAAGATGAGGAGGAGGAGGAAGGTGACATTGACCTACCTTGTTAAACCGAGTTTTATGCTTTGTTTCTTTTCCTGTGTGACCTTCCCACAGAACAGTAAGGGTACACGGAAATGGGACAGCTTGGGTTTGTTTTTGTCATAAGCCACTACAAGCATTAGTTTATGCAACACGGTCTGGAATTCATACATCGGTGATGCAGAAACTTTTTGCTGTCTGCACCAAATGTATTTTTAACAGTATCATAGATCGTCATCATCGTTGGTCACCTTGATCTCTGCCAGTGCCAAAATCGGCACCAGCAGTTCCTGTTCTTCCTTTCAATGGGAGGCTTGTGATGACCTGCTGCAAGTTTGTTTTGTTTCCACAGGAAATAAATATTTTGCAATGGGAAATTGAATTTGATCAGGATAGATTTAAAAACATAGAAGACACATGGACAGAAAAATATGACAGGTATTCCACTTGCACGGTGTATCTTTGTGGGTTTTTTAATTGCATTGAATGCTGTATGTCATCTTGTGTTCCAAGTTTGCTTCATCAGGTTTTCTGGGGGTTTTGTGTTTTCCCAATTTCCTTCCAGATTTGGGAAGATTTAATGTTCATGCTAGTCACATTTGTATTTTCAATTAAAAATACTAAAATTATTAAGTCTCAGTTCTTTAGTGTGTATATAGGCTAGCTTTGCTAGGCTGAGTTTTCATTTTCATCCTGTCGCATTATGATGTTGTCCAGCTGTGGCCAGACTTTCCTTGCTTACTTTAAATGTAAATGAGGTATAGAAAATAATGGTATGTGCATGCATGTGGAAATATCATTTGCTGGTTAATCATTGCTTCATTTTCTTGCATTGTAGGTATGAGCATATGTACAGCTAAAATGGAATGCTTTTAAGAGAGGCTGATCAACTGGTTCTTTGTTTAAATAAGAGTTACTCTGGATGGAGAGCAGGTGTGGTTAAGCAAGCAGAAGATGCCAGAGGCACTAAACTAATAATGCAGTAACAGACCTTGAAAAATGTGACCACCAGGCTCACTTATTTAAATGTAAAAATGATATCTCTGAAGTCTACCCATCAGAGTTACAATTATTTCACAGGAGATTTTTATTTAAAATTTTCAAACTCAGAATCAAAAAACAACCCAGAAGTTTACAAACTTTTCTAAGTAGAGTTTTGTTAAGATATTGTGTCTTGTTTATCTGATAAGTTAGTTATACTTGTCAAGGGATACTTCTTGAAAAACCCTTTGGCTTTCCTGACTCAGGAGACTGGAAGTGTAGCCAGGTAGTTTGGAGCAACAAAACTAGTGTTAACTGTTGAAAGCTGGAAACGTAGCTTCAGAAAACTGCAAGCCAGGAGCTCAGTCTGCTCTGCAAAAAGGTTTACTGATATCTGAGACAGCAGGATGAGAAGAGTGTGTATTTCCCTGTTTATTTAAGTGAAATAATTCAGGTTACTATTTAAACAAAAATGTGAATTGATAGGACAATGCATTTACTGACAGCTGAATAGATGCCCCAGATAAATTGCATTACTTTAACATTTAGGACTTTAGATTGCCACTTTTCTATTCAAGAAGGAAATACTTAAATACTTCAAGGAAGAATGCATTATAAATGTATTGTGTGTTCTCAGGTTGCAACGCTTGAGCGTACAGCTGTTCTTGAGAACAGTATTATGAGTACAGGAAGTTTACATTCTAAAATTAAGACCAGAGCCATGTTGTCACATATCCAATAACAATTTTGTTCTTTCAAGGAAGTAAGAGATTTCTAGCAAGTGTTCCAGAGGTTCATAATTACAAATTTCTCAAATTTCTTTTGAGGTTCTAATGGTAACGTGGTACTTAAACTCACCTCTTGTTAAACTCTGAAGTTGCAGGCACCTTCCACTTACACGTGAATGATTTTTTTTTATTTTATTTTTCCTAACATTCACTTGAAGATAGTTGGGCACGTTTAAATAGGTTGTGAGAGGGTGTGGTGTCGTGAACCAGGCGAGCCTGTTTGAACAGCGTGTGCTATCTGGGTTGCAGAGAAACCTCTTTCTGAGTGCAGAGATTCTTGGTTTTGCTTGCTGCAGAGCCACCTGCAGCCTGGATAACAAGGAGTGACTCCAAAGAAGCCAGCCTGGTGTCACCTGCGTCCTCAGCCTTGGTTCTGGGCCAGTATGACCAAGCCTACGCACAGAACTTTCTTCAGAGAGTCAAGAGTAGTTTTAGGTGGCTTATTGGCCCCTGGCTAGCAGATTTGGATCTAACGGCATGCTACATATTATTGGTACAGCCATTGTTATGGAAAAGTTTTACAGTATTTTCCATTTAAAAAATTTTACACGTGAGGAAACTGCTTGTATAACGCTGCATGGATAATATCTTGTCAAACTGAATACTCAGCTCTTTTCAGTTGTGATTTTTTTTCTTGTTAATAATCCTAATTTTAATCTGCAAAAATACTAGATACAGTGTTTTAACAGGCTTTTTTTTTTTTTTTCATTTGAGTGCCCATTTTAAAATATTTTTTTTTAAAACACTTTTTGTAACTTCTGCAGGATATATTGTGAAAACGCAGCTCTTAAGGAAGCATTGAAACTGAGAACAGAAGAAGTTAAAACTCTTAAAGCTGAAAATGCAAGTAAGCCACCAACAGCTATTCCTCTTCACATATTTTTTTCTCAGGAGTAATTCCAGATTTAGCTATGAAGGACAAAGGGTAACGGGCACAAATTCAAACATAGAAGTTCCATCTTAACATAAGGAGGAACTTCTTTACTTTGAGGATGGCAGAGCACTGGCACAGGCTGCCCAGAGAGGTTGTGGAGTCTGCCACTCTGGAGACATTCCAAACCCGCCTGGACGCTGTCCTGTGCAACCTGTTGTAGGTGACCCTGCTCTGGCAGGGGGGTTGGACTGGATGATCTCCAGAGGTCCTTTCCAACCCTGACCATTCTGGGATTCTGTGAGGCTGTCTGTTGGGATAATTTTCTTGTTACTGGCAGCTGATACTAGTGGATATGCAGAAACCCTCTTTGAACAGACAAGTTGTGTTTGTTTTTCATCTCACATTGCCACTTGAACTGAAAAAAACCCCAACATTAAATGATAGGTATGTCTAGCTTAAAGAGTAGATCAGGTGTGAAAGAACTATACCTATCTTATCTCAGTGGCGTGGTGACACCCTGGGCGTGGAGGGCAACAACCGGTCCACGTTCCCGGTCCTGTCCTGGAAGGCGGCAACAGCAGCCAGGGCAGCCACTGAGTGCTGCTGCTACCATGACAATCTGCATCAGAGACGTTCATTTTTAACATATCCACTTAAAGATTCCCATAGCACAAACTTCGCGGAATTCAGTGTGTCAGCTTTGTAGTGGAGGTTTTCAAACTGCAGGTTGTGCAGGTGACTGGCTGGGTCAGATGGCTCAAGCACCTTTCCCTTATTTTTAGTTTCCAAAAAAGCTTTAAAATAGCGGACATACATCATTATTTTCCCAGTATTGGGCTATTCTAAAAAAGCAGCTGCCTTGATTGTAAATATACAAAGAGATAAGCCCTTAGTACTAAGGCAGAGTAATATGTGACATGGTATCTCTGCAAGTGGGTCATTACCTCTAGGAAAACACAGAAGGAAAGACAACAGGGATCTGAGTTTCTAGATCTACGTAGTCTCATCACGTTCCCAAACTGACTCTTACACTTCAGAACTGTTTAATGTGGGGTTTTTTTAAACCTAGAAATTAAGAAATCGGAGCAGCGGGCTTTTTAATCACCTTCCTTGTTTTATTTCCTAGTCCTGAATCAGCAGTGCTTGGAATTTCTTGCAATGCTGGATGTGAAACAACAGAAGGTTGTTCAGGAAAACATGTCCTTGAATAAAAGTGACATTACAGATTTCACAGGCCTTGAAGTAAGTATGACTTCCATGCTTTTCAAAATGGCTTGTTCAAAGATATGTTTATATTCAAAATATATAGATGAATTTTGCTTAATGATTATTTAAGTGTTTCTTTGGACTCATTTTTAGCTATTGACAATATGTCCTTGCGTGCCTGTAAATCAGTCTTCTAATTTATCATGCGTCATGATTCCTATCTTGCAAAGAAAGAACAGGCAGAAGGGGCATCAGGCTATTTTTCACAAGCCAGCATGCTTATTTTTTATTTCTTAATATCTTAACTCCTATGCCTACTGCATACTGAAAAAATTCTAATGAGGTCTTCAGGGAGTAGCGTACACAGGCTGACAATTTTTGCCTTTAAGTTATCTTGCAGAAAAATAAGTGTCGCGCGTGTGGTTGTGAGTCAAAAGAATTCATGCTGGAATCTCTTGTAGTTTACTTCCCCTGACCCCTACTCTACCTTTGTAGTTTCAGGATGGTTTTTTTTACTAGTCACCCAGCGTCTCTTGGATTCCATTGTGTTTGCAGATAGATATTTAACGGGTGGTTTGGTTTTGATTTTAAGCTGGCGGTTCTTGGAGCCTGCACCTGCAACACTTCTGAGGGGCAGCCGTGTCCCTGCGCTAAAATGGCAGCTGTAACTCGAAAGCAGCTTCTTCATCTCAAGCAAGAGGTAACGCTGCTTGGCTTAGATATGGATGAGCAGAGGGGTGCTTGTGCTCAAAACCAAATAAAGGCAGAAACACTCCACTGCAGCTTACGTAAACCCATGTGTGTGTCTTAAAGCAAAAAAGCTTCACACAAATAATGGAATGTTTGCAATGCTTGTAGTGCCCTAACTTTTGCTGATATAAAACTGTAATTATGATATCAATCAGATTTACTAGTTAAAAAATTCTCTTTCTCCTTCTTTTTTTCTTCCACACATATTTTTTAATCTAAAAATACATATACAGTCTGTAAATGTGTACACAGTGTGAGTGCGGACTAACACTGGTGGGGATGACTCCCCTTTCCCTTCCTTCCTGGCAGCGCGTTCCACCTCTCCCCCGCATTGACATCAGCGCTCACAAGCCCACTCGCCCAGGAAGCTGATCTTGCTGAAAACTCTGTATTTACTCTCTCTAGTATTTAATCTATATTTACTTTACATTTAAATCGATGGCGTCCTTTTCAAGCTCGAGGTCTTTAATTTAGTGAAATTCTAAAGTTTTACGTAGAAGAATTTTTCTTCTAATTTGTATTTCACCCTACAAATGTGGTAACAATCCTTGTGGTCCGACTGCAGAAGTTCCACCTGGCTTACTGGTTTTGAAAATAAGTACTGTCCTGTCCGTTTTGTACCAAAATTACCATCCCTGACATAGGTACCCTTCTTTTGCTCCTGCTTTTGTGTCCCCAACTGGCACGGGACATTAATGCCCTCCTCGAGCTCTTCTGCATGTGCAGAGATAAACAGGCACTGCTGGCAGCTTGTCTGTGCAGATGGGTGGTGATGTGCGCATGTGTAGAACAGGAAGGGTAAGGACTTCTTCAATACGTGTTTCAAAATGCATTTCTTAACGTGGCAAGGCGGCACGTACTTTGGTTTCTACTATCTCCTTGATTATATTTATTTAAAAGTTGTCTGTGTTAATGGCTTCAGTCTGTCTCTTAATAATACATTTTAAACCTGCTATTGCTTCCAAGTTGCTTAATATACTTTAAATTTTCTCTGAATTAAAACCAGATTGAAAATCTGAAGAAGATTAAAGATGAAGCTTATGTAATGGCAGATGCCTTCAGAATTGCATTTGAGCAGCAGCTAATGCAGAGGAAAGACCAAGCCCTGAGGCTTGCAGAAGTGATAAAGATTAAGAAGGAAACGAAATTTATAAACTGGAGACGCCTGAAAAACGATGGTAACTGGGCATGCTATGTATATGTAACAGCTGAACAGAAAATAAGTTAGCTGACAAGCAGCACAGGCAGACCTTGCTGTATTCAATATATGGTTGTGGCTTAATCGCTAACAGAGGCTTCTGAAGAGTCAAAAAAAAAAAAAAAGGAAAAAAGGAAAGTCAAAAATGTATAAACGTTTAAAAGCGGGGCCGGTAAGTTTTTCTTCTGAAGAGTCAAAAAAAAAAAAAAATGGAACAAAGTAATGTCAAAAATGTATATACGTTAAATAGCGTGTCGTGTAGCTGAAGAATTTCTACCGAAGTTTTGCGTGTGTAGAGTATGGTGTCTGTGTATATGTAGAATATATAAATACTACTGTAGGATGTTGGAGCTACCAGTCTAGGCTTTTAACGCAGCCCTTTTTTATAACACAGTCATGAACTGTGCTATCTGAGTAGAAACATGCTCAAATAAAGAAGCTGTTATCTCTAGGATGACTATAACATTCTGGATATTAAAGATGTTTATTATGAAAACAGCACAAAAAAGCTAACATCTGGCAAGTTTAGCCTGCCAATTTCGGTGCTATCAGCAATTTAATGTGCTGGAGGTTTTTTTAATGATCTAGAGATCATTAAAAGAATAAGGGAAGGAGGAGAAATGCAAAAAATATATACTGAGTTTTCACTGAAATACTAATTACAATACATTTTTTTATGTATGTGTGTCTACATCAGTATTTATTACTCTTCTTATACTTCACATGGTCATCTGTGAGTTACAAAGCACTCTAAAAGAGGAAGAATTCTTTTTATCCTTTCCTCCTTCTTTAAGGAAAAGGATAAGGAGAAGAAGTAACTGCTTATGTCATGGTGAAAACCATAGCAGAATTTGGGAGCGGCGCTTCAAGGTACATTTGTGTTTGCCATTGACCTGGAGGTGGCAGCCTTAGAAGTTTGGTGGGTCTTCTAGATTCCTTGAGAAGCTTCAGGATGCAGTACTAAAACAGCATACACCTTGGGTTGCTGTTTCCCCCATTCCGATGTCATTTTTTCCCAGCTCTACACCCTGATACATACATTAATATTTTAATGCATGTTAATCTTTTTAGAAATCTTAGAAGTTTTTCAACAACTTATGTCAAAAAACTTTTTTTTTTTTCCAGGCTACGTACTGTTTAAAAACAAATTACCACAAATTATTGTTTAACTAGAATGTTAGAGTGTATTTTCCATACAGCGAAAAGACTTTGCCTATATATACGATGAAAGGTCTATTTGGCCCTTAAGTGATGCTAAGGGTGGTGCTGCATGCACGTCATCTGCCGCGTTACGTACAGCGGGAGAAGCTGTTGCTTGCATGGCCCTTTAGAGGAGATTGTTCAGAATCCAGTTTTACGCATGCCCATTTTATCCCAAAGTAGTTTTTTCCCGAGTTCCACAGTTCACGTACTTCTGTTTTCCTTAGGACGCGTCAAGTTACAAGGCAACAAGAACAGTCTGGGACAAAAACTGTCCGGCCTGCTCTCATCAGATGTGGACTGCAGGAAGGTTGAAGAGCTGGACAATCCTCATGAAATCCTGAAGATGTTAATAGATTTGGTTAGTAGTTTGTCAAGCCATTCATCGTTGAGTCCTTAGGGGAGCAAATTTACCGATTTACGTAGACTGCCTCATTCTTGCCTTATAAACTTGTTCCTTTTCTTCCTCTTAATAAATAAATATGCAGGTGAATGACAAAGAGGAGGCTCTGGCTCATCAAAGAAAGGTTAGTTACATGCTCGCTCGTGCAATGGAGATGAAGGAGGAGGATGTTTTGGAGGACAGAGGCAACGGCGCGTCGGGGAGGCGTTCACGCGAAGCCTGGGGGCTGTCGGGCCCCGTCCACGCCTGCTGCCACAGCCCCCATCCCCAAAACACTGCCGCTGCGGTTCCCGGCACAAAAACACCGGGAAACCCGGCAAAAACCCTCCGAAAATCACACTCCTGGCCGCCTGAGACGACGCACCGCGATGAAAATAATCCGTGTGGAAAATCGGATGAAACCGTGGTGCTCTCTGTATAGCCGCTCGCTGGAATAAAGTTATTTTTACCAAGAGAAATGCCTAAAAAGGTTGGTGATTACATCACTGGGGGCCAAAGCGAGACAACGCGTTAGCTGATTCGGTCTCTAATGACACCGCAGCCGCGCGGTAGCCGTTCCTGCAGCGGAAGAGCACGACTTCATTAATTT
>NW_009648822.1:5903534-5934682 GCF_000708025.1 Charadrius vociferus | reverse complement strand
GCTGTGGGCTGGCGGGGCGCGGCAGCGGGCGGGATTTTTGGGGAGGCGCCCGGCGCGGCTCTGACCTGCCGGTGCGTCCCCCGGTCCCAGGGGACACGGCCTGGGCCTTAGCGCTGCCCTCGCCGCCGGCAGCGCCGTGTGGTGGGTGCTGACTGCTTTTGTCTCATCTGGTCAGGCACAGATGCGTATTTGTCTCGACTGAGGGAAGTGTCCCAAGCTGGCATGGAGCGCTGAAGCGTATTCCAGGCCCGGAGAAGGGCTTGTGTACTTCAGAACTGATAAGACTGTCATTAGGGAAACTTTGTGCCGTAAGGATTTTACAGTCTCGGTAGCGTCAGCGGATGCGCTCTCTGGAAATTGAAGGTGGTAATGAAACAAGAACAAACCCTCGTGATTTTTAGCGTACCGTTTGTTACTTGCACACTGTAGCAGCTAACTGGGTAGTACTCTTACAGCACTTCACACTGTGTAGTGCGCCTTATGTTGCTTAGGTGGATTAACTGCTTCTAGAGGTTTAAGGATACGAGTGATGGTTTTGGTACTTCTGTTCCATTTGTTTTGGTGTGGGGTATAGAGTATAATGGACACACAACACACACGTACAGGCATTAAATGTTTTAAGACGTGCTTCTGCATAAACTGAGAAACAGTCTCTATTTAAATACAAGCTATAATGGGAGAGGACTGCTTACTAATACATTCTGGAGAAACGAGTGGAGTGCAGAAAAGGATCCAGTTGACTGCCAGTACTAGATGCTGTTAGCATCTGATGCTGTTAGCATCTACTGCTGTATTGCTGAGGCTGTCTAATAGGAATATGTGGTTATTAATAATGCAAATCAGAGCAGATGAGAGTATTGAGGGAACATTGGTTTCCGTTGAGGAATGATCTTTCAGGCCTGATGTAATAATCATGTTCTCGTGACTCATTTTCTAATGCTGAGTAATAAATGCTGGTACAACTAATGATGGATGGCACTGTGGGCAGCATGAGAGATGCATTTGTTCAGTTGAGCAAGTAGATTCTTCGGCTTTGGACCTGGCTGCTGATGGTACCACTGATGTGTTGGAGCACTGCTGAAAATTGGTAATTGTCAACAGACAGTTTTTTCTGTGTGGTGTGAATGATACTATTTTCTGTTCAGAAAAGCAAAAACAAATTACTGTGGATGAGTGAAAGGAAAATCTTCCAGGGCTGCAGATGACATTGGGATAGAGTTCTCTGATTGTTGTTGGTGATAATATCATAATGCTGTCAATAGAGTTATATTCTTCTGAAGCAACTGTGTTGAATGAACAGAATGTTGCTTTTTAAGCAAGGCAGTTTAGTTTTTTTACAGTGTGCCATGTAAGCCTTTGTAAGCCTTTTCTTGTGTGTCTGAAAACTTCTCTAACTGTTACGTTCAACCCCTGATTCAGCTAATAAATTTGCGGGGGCAGCAGCCACTGCAGGTTTTGGCTTGGATAATATGTTGTCTTGCTCAGCAAGAATCGTTTTAACTTTTGTTTGACAACGTTTAAGTTGTTCACAAAGCATTTGCTTAGTTATAATGAACTTCCCTGTTAAGTTGATTGCTGATGATCTCCATGGGCAGTTGTACCCTTAAATTTTTTTGTCTGTAGGGCCTCAAGCCTAGGGGTAAGTGTATGGCATAGGGATATTGGAGGGGGGGCGAAAAGGAGAAGGCTGGTAACTAAATAATTACATACCCTTAAGGTCAGAGAAGAGGCATACTGTGCTTGATGCAGCACCTCTATGGCGCTGTGAACTTCAGTAGTTTATAATGGTTGTATTTGTGTCAGGGGCTTTGTTCTTGTGGTAGTTGCTGGGTGGCAAGCTGGACAAAACTACTTAAATCCTGTTGTGAGGATAAAAGCTTCAATGTAGCTTTGTGCGCAGACTAAATAATAATTATTAAACACAATGGTGAAGTTGATATAATGTAAGTTTGCAGTGAGCAAGAAGACTTTCCTGATAACCTAAAATTAAGATGGCTACTGTGGTCAGTTTTCTGGAGTAAGGACTTGTGTGCATGTGCGTGTTTCTTTCTCTAACTTGATCTTGTGTTTTAGCACGCTCCATATAAAAGCAGGCCTGGATTCTGCAGAGGTAGTAAGCTGTGACTAGCTGAAGATCTGGTAATGCCTATATATATTAACATTACAGAGAATGTGTTTCAGGGATTCTTAAACATCAAAAGGATACTTGTCATCAGATATTAAACCAGTTAGCTGGTAATAATTTACTTACGCATTTTATTTTACAAGTTATCGCCACTGAAAACTACTAACTACCTCCATTTAGAGACAAAAAAAAAAAAAAATAAAAAATGGACCATCTGTCCTGTAACTTGTCCGTTCTCTACTGTACCAGACTTGTGTTATCTCTCCTTTAAATAAGAGTGCGTTGAGAAGTCCCTGGCAGAATGTTGGTGTTATGTGCCTGTTATATTAGAAGTGATTTATAAAGGGTCTAAAAGAAGTGGCTTATAAAGGGTTTTTAAATGCACTGACACACTTGCACTCATTGTACAGTCATCCAGGTCACAGTATTTGCTTCCCTTAGGTAACAGATTTTATGTAGTAGAATTACTGTCTCTGTTTAAGATACTCTATTTATGCCATTTAAAATGCATATTAGGAGTTTCCCAGAGACCAACCCTTGTCTGACTGGGCAAATAATGTAAGAAAACCTTTGCTACTCTCTTTTGTTCCATTTAAGCTTCTCTCTAGAAGGCCTCAGGAGGTGAAGAAGGGCGTTTGACCAAGTGTTGATTTGACCTCGCTATTAACTGTTCAGAATCTTTCCAGAGATTGCCACAGACTGGCTCACTTAAGTACCGTACACGTTGGCTGTTCTAGGTACTGGCTTCCTGGGTTCACCGTGGTGACTGCTGCCTGGCATAGCAACTGAGTGTTGTTAGTTTTCCACTAAATAGACTTGGGTAAGATAATGAATAATGCTGGTCTTGAAATCAAGGCACAAGTAAAAGCTTTTAAAGATAAGAGGCTTAAGTTGAGCTTGTTTAGAAACATACCAAATGTTTACCTAGAGAAGTGGCAAGTACTCTTAGTGTGCTTTTCTGTAATACATCAACAAAAAGTATTATTCTGTCTTGAAGCCAAAGGATACTCAATTGATAAAATGAAGATTTAACTGTTAACTGGGGAAAAAAATGGACCTTTGCCAGCGCATGCAGTTGGAAACCCTTGTAACTGCTGTGTTCCGTTCTTCAATTGCGATTAGCTGCCGCTTAAAGAATTCAGATGTTCATAAGGACAGCTGGTGTGATGACCTGTAACAGTGTGAAATGTTCAGAATGTGACCTGTTTCTATCCATTAATATGTCATCTTTAGTGTATTTCTGGGTGAAGAAGTAGTAATTGAGCACCCCAGCACTTCTGCTGCTGTCAGGCCTTGTAGTTTACTACAGTAGACAGTGAAATGTCTTAAGGAAACAGCAGACCAAATTAGCTTAATTCAGCACGGTAATCTGTGAAAGTAAATCTTTAAAACTATAAACTAAGTTACCTGATTTAACCATGACTGCATTCCCTGATCTAAACTGGACTTTCTGAAATAAAGCTTTCTTGGATCTTGCTCTTTAAAGTGAGTTTTACAACATCAGATACTAGCTGTTATCACTGTACTGTAGTCATGCTTTATTTTTTTTGCCTTTTTGAGAAGGACTGGTATTTTATCTTCAAGTCTCCTCATGTATTAATATTTAACTTATCTTAAAATGAAAGCATATAGTCTTTGATAAGCAGTGATTTAACCATTGTTTAAAACTTAAAGCTTTCTGCATTGAAAAAAATTATGAAATGGAGCTGGTAAGAGCCTCAGGTATATCTCACTGCACTGTTAAGGACTTAATGCTTCAGAGACAGTTATGAACATTGTATTTAAGCAGTTTATTAGAAGAAAATCTGTGAAACAACTTGTAGAGAGTCTAGTGAGTGTATTCAGAGCTCTAGAAAACATGTTCAGGGGGCAGCACTCAGTGCTGTGTAGTCAACAGAAGGCCTGTGCCTTTAAAAGCCTAAGAGGTGGCAGCAGCAAGGAGGGGATTGACTCCAGTCCTGAAGGTGTCTGCTGGACTAGCAGATTACGTTCCCTGTGCCTTTCTTCCTGGTCATGATTCTTTCCTGCTCGTGCATTGCCCCTGCTGGTGTGCGGGCACGCTGTTTTGTATGTCTATGTGAGGATCTCATCTGGGGGGAAAATAACTAAAGAAAAGCTCTATTTAACCCAGGTCAGTTCTTGCTCTGTGCGTAACCTCACTTAACAGATGTGAAACTGACGTGATGTAAGGAATGGTGACAGAACAGTTCCTCAGAAACCTGCAGTGGGAAGACCTGTGTGCATAAGCAGCTGTAGTCTCCTCTTTTACACTCAGCACTCCACCTGTCCCTGCATGCACTTTCCTTGCCCATACAAAACAATCATTTCCCTCTCACCTCTGTTGTTTGTTTTCTTAATGGTTTTGTAGGATTGGGGGTGGAGGGATAGTGGGTATTTCTACTACTGAAGCTTCTACCTACTTAAAAAAATAAAGCGGTGGTGCTGCTGGTTTCAGATTTAGAAGTATAATTCTTAAAAGAATGTGTTCAGAACAAAGGCAGTTTGCTAAAACAAATGGTTCCTACAGATTTCTTTTGCTCAGGGAAACAAGCAGCCATGTAATAAAAATGTCACTAGATCTTTTTCATAGCTTCTGCCATGGTCTGAGTGATTCACTTCTCCGGTAAGACAGAAGCAGTGAAATATTTATTGATAGAAAAGAGGGATTTAACAAAGTTTGATAGTAAATGTGACTGTTTTAACGAGATTCAATGGCAAGACACATTTGGTTATTTACTGCATAAGGGACAGGGTCAGACAGAGCTGTCAGGGGGACCCTCCCATTGAGTCACAAGGTTCAGAGAGGACCCCTTTGCTTTCTAAACTCCTCAGAGAGGAGTCTCGGTGCAGTTGGATCCAGTCTTAGTCCCAGACTTGGTCAACGGTTTATGCCTGAAGGATTATATATGCGCAACCAATCTTTTATATAACTTAACCAAGATTTCAAAGTTTAGCATGCTGTTAACCACTCACCGAGCATCTGTTGCGGTAAGGAATCTCTCAACCTTGAGGAGTTACAACCTCGAGTGACGGCCCTACTCAAGGGGAGATCCTGGCGTACAGCCTGCTGCCATGTGGGAGACCTCAAGGTGCCCTGGGCTGTCCACTATTCATAGAGTAAGATGATTGACCTACAGTCATATTTGCATAGCAGCGAGGCATCTAGGTCCCTATTCCAGACTGTGTTTGGCTATGTTGCCATCCATCCCCCAAAATCCAGGTGCAACCCATAACAACCCCCACTGACGGTTATGGCTTGAGTAGGGGTCAAAGAAGAGGGCGGGGGGGAGAGCATACTGCCACAGCTTCTAATCCACTGCTTGTTTAATGTAAATATTGGGAGTGGGTGTAGGCAACTCTAGCGAGCAAAAAATAAAAGTTGGTTTTGTTGCTGAAAGATGATTTGGAAGGTAGGAAACCAGAAGGCTTTTACACATCTTTGGTCATGCAGATACATGGATTCAGGACAGGGAGATGGGAGAGAGATAACATAAGGTGCTTGTTACCCTGGTTTGGGGGTTTTGATTTTGTTGGTTTTTGGTTTGTTTGTTTTGTTTGTTTTTTATTTTTTCTTGGAGGCCTGTTTTAGAAAAGCTGAAAACCTGTGAAACATTTTAAGAAAGAGTAGTGAAATAACAGGAATCTCATGCTAGTTACTGAAAGCTGTTTTGTTCAAAATGCTTTACTAACTCATTGAACCATTTTATTTCAAAACTATATAAATTTAACTAAATGTACCAACCTTACTGACTCGATAAACTGAAGTCATGGTAGTTTTCTGAGCTTTCTGTAGAAGTGATTTAATCTATATTAAATGGGTATAAATATTTGCATATTATTTCGGTTCTGCAGTTCTTTGCATTGAGTTCTTTCCTTTCTCAGAGAGGTCAGTGGGCCAACAGCATACAGTGCAAATGCATCCTTCTAAACTACCTATTTAGCATTACGATCTAACAATGCATATATGCTTAATTCAAAATTTGTCTTTTACCACTTAAGAGTGCAAATTAAGGGATAATGTCTAGGTCATTTTAAGTATAAGATAAAGATAGCTGAAATGATTACTTGCCTCTCCTCAGTATATTGTTTGAAATATGGAAGATTTTTTTTCTAAGAGTTTCTGGTGTCATTGAGATACCTGGACAAAATTCATTTCAGAGGATGTCTTTAAGTCTGATTTATTGGTGATAAATGTTTGTTAATGAAGTAAACAATCAGGCTTTTTTTGAAAAAACATTTTATGCAGATTTAAAAAACTATTCAAAATTCTGATTGTGGTAAATTGGGGGCTTAGCTTGCAGGACTATAACTCTGCAAACAGTGTTTTGTGTAGATAACTGAGTGAAGCAGCCAGATTTAAGATCCTTGCCAGGACCTTGCACTAGGTTAGTGTTTGTTTCACTTTGGAGACCTGCTTTGGTGGAGAAACAAAGGAAAAAACTAACTTTGTTTTCTCTCTAAAGTGTGTGACTTTCTGTCTTTTTAGCTCTTTGACCTGACTTCTTGTGGGATGAGATGAGAGTAGGTGCCAGTACAAACGAAGGCTTGAGTAATGTGTGGTTGGAGAGTGGTGAGGGACCTGTGTCCACCACCCCTTTTGGTCACAGATGTTAGTCTGCACATTAGTTGTAACTTAAGTTATACCTGAATGGTAAGGCTGTAAAATAAATCCTTACAGACAATAAAAATCAGCATTATGTATTCCTTGATCTCTAGTTTTCTTACAGTCCTTCAATATTTCTAGTTTATATGGTCTGCTCAAGTTTTAGGGGTTGGTTTGTTGCTGTCCATAAATACATGCTTTAAGAATGGGATCTGTACTTTAATGTCTCTTAATGAAGTGCCAAAATCTGTTAACCTTGCAAGGCTCTAATTGAATAAACTTCTATTTCAAGTTGTAATCTCCTACTTGCCAGGAGGTCATGAAATGAGATGATTGTTACAGGGAAGAACTGAATTCAAGCGAGTGTAAGAGAAATGGCGTTAAGTATGCACTTGTTGCTATTTGATGCTTATTAGATAGCTGTGTGAGATTTGATGTATGGTGCAGCATGCTGAAGACCGTTGGCATGGCTCATTCGTGGTCATGGATATCAATACAGTGGTATATCCAGATTGTTTATTTTTTGCTTGTATATGGGTACAAAACTGCATTGTGTTATGTTGCATACTATTTGTTTCTCCTTTCTTATACTTTGCAAGTCTCTATTTGAACTATATATTAGCTTAAAAAAAATTCTTATCACATGCATATTAGTGTGGTAATAAGATGCACCTGATCTGAACCATTCAGTGAGCAGAAACCTTACACCCCAGTGGAGTAAATAAGGCATAGAATCTAGATCTGTAGCTGTAGGGTGGCATCAGTGGTATGAGAGGATTGAAGGTATTTCTTTGGGCCCTAAGCTTTGAGAAGAGACATTACTAGATGGTCAAAGTGCATTGAATGGGGGGGAGAGGGGTGTAGGTGTGAAGTCAGGCAACGCAGAGGCTAAGTGTACTGATAAGAGAAGAAGGAAAACTAGACAGACCTCCATGGGTCTAGCTTCCAGACATTAGACTAAAGGGATCTGAGTCCCTTCAGTTTACTTAAGGGAAGTGTAAATAACATCTTGATTATATGTTTTAGGTAATTGCACAGTATGGGTGTTCAAGATGTGGAATTAGAAAGCAATTCAGAGTGACCATAAAAGGCATAACATTGAGTGGCTGGAAATCTTCATTAAACAAATTAAATGGGGTGTTTTGCAATAGGGAATGTGATTAGTAAATAGTTTTCTGTTGAATTGGTAAGTCTCTAAAAAGATTTTTAAAAAAATAATAATTTTGTTTGAGTGTCAGAGAAAGTGAATGATTTTTGTGTTTTGAGTAGACTAGAGATTATGAGCTGAATTACCATGCTGGATTTTTTTCTCTTTCTCCTAGCCTTGGAGGAAGGTTTAAGAGGAGGATTTAAAAGCAGTTTGTGGATCCTCGTGGGGGAGGAGTACAGAACTCAACCTGCTTAAATGCATTGCAGCTCTGTGTTAAGATGACTGTCCCATACTTCAGGGGTTTCAGCTGGTTGTCTGCTTTGGAGTTCCTGATGTATTTTAGGGTTTAGCCGGTGTTTAGTCTTATCTGAAACATTTGCTTATAGCTGAAAGTAATTGAGGTTGATTGGTTGGCTAGCTTGGGAATGAAGAGAAGCTGTTTCTTTTAAGTCTCATGTTCACATGCTCAGTGTTGCACTTGTTGTCAGGCTCGAACTCCTAGAGAAGATGTTTTTCTTGCTGACACTTCTGCCAACAGAAGCATACTTTTTATGGTTGCTACTGTAGTTTAAAGCATGAAATGTCTGGGATTATGCAGGCATCGTTTATTGAAACGGTTCATTTGTGTTCCAAGGGTAATCATGACCTATTTTGGGTTTTTGCCTGTGAAATGTGTGGTGTAAAGTGTATAGGGGGGTCAGACTAGAAGTTCCTAGTATCCCTTCTGGTTTTAAACTTGCTGATATTATAGTGCCATAGTATGTGCTTTCAGATGCATTTGGTTTTAATAAGGCAGCCTCAATTTCCTGATCTGAGGTGAATTTTTGAGTATATTGTGCATAGCGTACTGAGTATACTGTAGAACATATTCAGAGTACATAGAGGCTGACAGTCTGCAGTCCTGTTTACTTAGATTTTGTTTACATGGACAGAAAAGAAAATGTTATTAAAAAGAAAAAATACTTAATAGAAGTTGTCTTCTAATAGTAACGCTTTGACTTCAAAAACAGGAAAATGCTACGAATGAAACGCTTTGTTTTTCTTTTTAGATTTAAGAAGGCTAAAGCTTCACTAAAGTGTAACTAGAATGGATAGTTACTTTAAAGCTGCAGTCTGTGACTTGGACAAACTACTTGATGAATTTGAACAGAATACAGGTTAGTTCCTGCGCTACCTTGTTCTCCAGCATAATGATATTGGCCAAATGACTGGTATAGTGAAATTTGAAAGTAACATATGCTAAGTAAAAGTTTGTATTGAGGAATAGATGGGTTTTAGAGGGAGTGCATTGTGGAAAGGGAGGAGTTTTATAACCTTTGCTTTTGATCTCTTTTTGCTTAAAATAGATGAATATGACTGCTACAGAACACCTCACAGTCCACATGACTCAAAACACCATTCACTTTCTTCGGTTCTGGATTGCTTACCACATGTATACCCAACACCAAAACTGCAAGAGGATGCGAACAATTGTACTTCATCAGAAGAAATCTCTCTAGCTAGCCACATTGGAACAAGCGAGGCCCTTCTGAGCTACTCACCACAAAATGAGAAGAACGTTGCTGGACCTGATCTTTTGTCCACTGTGGACAGTGGTTCCTTAAATGAAATTCAGGCTTCAAACCTGGGAAGGTGTAGTATACCTGTGTGTGATCTTGTTAATGACACGGGTAACTTAATCCATTCAGTGGCTACTCATGAAGATACTCAAAAGTTGCAGCCAGATGACTTCCAGTGCAGTGAAGGTTTGATTGGCTTTGGTGTATCTTGCATACCTGTTCCTACCTGTGGATCATCAGCAGGTTGCAGTGGTGTTTCGAGTACAGAGCAGAGTGATGGGGGCTCAATGCTACAAGATTCAGGACATCTTAAAACAGAGGAGATCAATCATTTAGCTTTAGAATCAGCCAGTTATGCTACAGCGAAGATCTCAGATCCATGTGATGATCAACACGGGACAGAATCTGTAAAGGGCAGCGAAGTATTTGATCAGCTTGAACAAACAGCTTGCCTTAATATTGCATGTGTCCCTGTAACGTCACAGAATTCAAATACATGCAGTCCCAAAGATGAGAAAGCATATGAAAAATTTCCTTGTGAACCACAAGATGAAAGTGCACACTCTGCAGTAAGCAAAACAATGTATGGAAGAAATGCCGTAGAAAAGGTGGACTCAAAAGATGACAGTAGTGTTAAATCCATGCCTTCAGATCTGCCAAAGAGGCCTCAGTTGCACGAAAGCCATGCAGCATTACCTGGAAATTGTGTTTTACCAGGCTCCTCATGTCAAACGGGAGTTGAAGTAGAACTGGAACAGCAAATCTTAGAAGAGAATGTAGGTAGTGAAGAACTTAAGAACAATGAAATACTAAACAGTGTTTCAACCTCATGTATTTCAGTTGAGAATATCCAGACCTCACTGTCGTGTCTTCCACTTCCTGTATCTATATGTGGTTCATTAGCTGTAACAGAAGAAAAAGTTAATCCTCTACCTCAAAGTGAAATGGCGGAGGTTATTAGTGATATTTTAACTGTTCATGCTGGAAAGTGTAAAACTGATCTCTCTGGTAGGGAATCCTGTGAAAACTCTGACTTGCATCAACAGGAAGGATATATAGCTAAAATCAGCAACAGTGTTGTGGAAAAAAGTACAGAGGGAGAGAAGTGTGATACTGAGAATATAATTGGTGATGGTGATTCTCAGCAAATCAAAGCTTTTGCTTCTGATTTTCTAGAATATGAAGCTGACACATACGGTGTTGGTATAGATGCTTACTACAATGAAAGTATGAGCCCAGTTATGGCTGACTTTACTGTTGAAGAGAATGTTATTAAAAGCGATACTCTAATAAGCGATGCTGAGCTTGATGATTTTTTGTATGGACAAAGTCTTCAGTCCAATGTGTTGAAGTCTTCAGATAATGATAGTAATTTAATGGAAGCTGATGCAGATGAAGGGATTTTAACAGATGTGAACAACCTGGATTTCACAGAGGTCACTGAAGAACATATGCAAGCAAAACTAGAGGCGATAACTAGCGGTAATAGTAATCTTGAAGTATCTCTTACTGCCAATGAATTGGAGCCTGCCACAGAAGAGAGTATGTCTCATATTCAGGACATGACTGAGAGTGGTAGTGAAGCAGTAGTTTCTAATGTTCGTACTGAAGGTGCAAGACCAAAGCAGTTGTTTGGCCTTTCCCAAGGAGATGTTGGTCAGAGGCAACTGAACAGAACAGACATGCATGAGAGAGAAAACCAGGAAGCCATTTCTGTTACCCCAGAAGCTCCCCTCTCAGGCACCAGCTTAAATATTAGTAAAAATTCTGAACCTGTGCACTCTGGGGAAAGCAGCTCTGAAGCTGGAGGAAATCAAACATCTGAAAATTTAGAATCACTTAAAGTACCTGCAGCTCTCTCACGAAAACAACCATTGTGGGTTCCTGATTCAGAAGCACCCAACTGTATGAGCTGCCAAGTCAAGTTCACATTTACAAAAAGGCGACACCACTGTCGAGCATGTGGAAAGGTAAGTTATTTGAGAGGGGTCCTGTGTTATTAAAAGCAAATAAACTCTGATTTAGGGAAAGCTAGAAGGCAGAAAGGAAAGAATATTGACAGAATTTTTCTAGGTCAAAGTATTTTATTAAAAAAAAAAAAAATATTTTTCCTTTATAGAAACTTAAAGACTATTGGAAAAGACTGATAATTAAAAAACATATGACCTTATTTGTGAAAATAGTTAAAGGGAAGTACAGAGAATGTTCTAAATTTATCTCCCATTACTGGCTAGACTAATGTGTTTTACATAGAACAAGGAAGGTGATACCATAGACTACTTCATAGTAGTCATGGTGAATCAGCTTTTTACTCAGTTTTTAAGTTAAGCTTAAAAAAAATGAAGTGGTGATGATGACTGGAATTCAGGTAAGTGATTATACCAGCTGGTCACCATCCCTGGAGGTGTTTAAAAAAAGGATAGACATGGTACTTGGGGACATGGTTTAGAAGTGGCTTTGTCAGGTTAGATTAGTGGTTGGACTTGAAGGCTTGGTCCCTTCTAACCTCAGCAATTCTATGACTCTATAAAACTCTGTCCGTGAATCTGGAAGGGTTGCATTCTTTCTGGAGCTGTAACAGCAGTACCAATGCAAAGGATTTATAGCCTATATCTGTCTTCCTGTGTGTTTAAATGTATAATTTTTCCTGGGGAGTCATCTCAGGGGAAAAGTATGCTACTTTTGTGGGGTAAATGGTACTCACCAGCTGAGCAAGTAATCTGTAGAACTTTTTTCAACCAGTGGTCTTCTGCAGTGAGTAACTAATGTCACGCCTTGTTCTTAATCCAGAATTCCCTTATGAGCTACTGTGGCTTACACTTGTACATAAATGGGAATACTAACAATACTTATTAACTTATTTTTCAGTGTTCCTCTGTAAGCTTTATGGATGAGGACATAGAGCAAAGCCTAATGTCAGTACTTACGAACTTTTTGCATCTGTAGTGTTGAGAGGCATCTGGAGAGGCTTCGTAACCTTTTTCCAGGATGCCTCTTCTGGCACTGCGTATTCAAACCATAGTACCCATTTACTTCAACCGAAGTAAGTGAGAGCTAAAATGTTGGTCTGCATTTGGGTGCCAAGAAAATGAACTCATTCTGACAACCTAGAAGTCATTGAACTTAATCACTTGGCAGAGTATCTTGCTGAAGTTTTGTAACAGCTTAAAACAGTTCCTCAGAGTGACTTTCGTTTTAGTCATAAGACTGACTGACTTCAAGTTCCTGTTTATGTTCACTGTGAAATTTCTTGCAGCTTGTCTATAGATGGGATAAAAGCATCCTTCGCTACACAGTCCCGTTTACAACCATCAGCTGTTAGTGTTGCTAATCTTGTGTGTTAACAGAGGGGGTTTTGACAGAAGAGCAGTTTAATAAGAGGGAGCATGTTGTGGTTTAACCCCTGTTACCAGATAGGACCATGCAGCCGCTCGCTTACTCCCCCTGGTTGGGACTGAGGAGAGAATTGGGAAAAGTAAAAGTGAGAAAACTCGTGGGTTGAGATACGGACAGTTTAATAAGTAAAGCAAAAGCCACACACACAAGTAAAGCCAAACAAGGAATTTATTCAGTGTTTCCCATCGGCAGGCAGGTGTTCAGCCATCTCCAGGAAAGCAGGGCTCTATCATGTATAATGGTTCCTTGGGAAAACAAACACCATCACTCCGAATGTTCCCCCTTCCTCCTCCTTCCCCCAGCTTTATATACTGAGCATGACGTCACATGGTATGGAATATCCTTTTGGTCAGTTGGCCTCAGCTGTCCCAGCTATGTCTTGTCCCAACTTCTTGTGCACCCATAGCCTGCTTGCTCATGGGGCGAAATGAGGAGCAGAAATGGCCTTGACTGTCTAGCCGCAACTGAAAACACCAGCGCGCTGTTTCTCATCCCAAATGCAAAACATACCACCCAGCTGCTAGTAAAAAAGTTAACTCTATCCCAAGTGAAACCACGACAGCATCACAATGTATGTTCATTGGGAGAATGAGTGAAGGCAGTATAGATTATTGAAACTTTACAGATACTGGAGTGCTCTGCAGTGGTAACTCTGTCATAGCTTTTCTGAATGTTCAATAGCTTAACTTTCTGCCTCATGAGACTTTTTTTAATAGTGACTTTTGTCTTAAACAAAAAAAGCACTCCTTGTGGACGTGTTTTGGGTTGTTGTGTTTTCAACCACTTGGACATGAGTAGAAATTCGCAGTTGTCCTGTGTGGACTATTCTGGAAGACAGTTGTATGGTCTTCACGTGGTCCTACACCTTTTTTATCAATGAAAATTGATGAATTCTGAAAACTTGTGAATTCTGGCTTCTGTGCAGGAGAGAAGTGTGAAGTTGGTGGTCTCTGCCTTCTCTCCCATCTGCAGCACTTGTGAGGCCAAACTGTTTCTCAGTTTCTTTATTTAGGTGTTTGTCTCTTGTTGTGGTACCTTTCTTCCTAGCTCAACCAGAATCAATTTCTTTGCTCAGCAGCCTCATCTTCATCTCCTTTCCCCATTACATTACCCGTCTCTTAGTTTTTCTTCACCTCTTACCTCTTGTGTATTAGGATTAAACTGCCTCCTCTGTTGTGGGTCCCAGTTGCACCAAGCGTAAAAGGAGAACACCAATGGGAAAGGGCTGTACTGCTTAGCATTTGAAGCCCTGAGGTGGATTGTAACTGATTAGCAATTAATCTTCACCAGTTACATTCTTAACGTCTTTACTGAGCATGTGGATTTTCAGTTGAGGTAAATTATCTGTGACACTAATGCAGAAGCAATTGAAATAGTTTCTTTTTTGACCTCAAGGATTACTGTTTTTACAGTGACTTTACTTAAAGGAGTTGACTTGTAATAACTTTTTTCTTGGCCACTACTGTTTGTTTGTTGGCTTTTGTCTTGTTTTTTTTTTCTTAATCCACTCTTTTCCTGGAGATAATCAGGAGTAGCAGAAGACACTTAGTGTTCCTTCCACTTACTTGACTCTTGCCAGCAATAGAAGGGTTCTGTCAGACCGAGGTTTCAAAAGATACCTTTTGTCAAGGCTAATTCTGACTGCATATAGCTAAAAATGATGTGACTCTTTGGAAACCTGTAAATCACCCTTGAAAGAGCGTAAGGGAAAAGTGAGAAAAGCACCAGATATTTATGGGAGCTCCTGTGGGAAACAGCTTTACTAGAGGCATAATTCTTTGAATGGGATTGTGCAGGTATAGTCCAGGCTGAAGAGATGCACTTGTTCTCCCATTTCCACTTAAAAATAGATAGGAGATACATCCTGTTGGCATAGAAGAGCATATTCTATTCTTTCAAAGCAGTCTTCAGCAGGCTTTTAAAATGCTTTGCTGAAGGAACCTAGTAACAGAAAGGCAACTAGGCTTACTCTTTCTGACAGAGTTGGGGAGCCTACTTAGCCAGCATTGTTCCTGAGCCAGCATTAGTCAATAGCTTGGGAAGCAGTGAGCTCTGGCTTAGATAGTTGTCCATGTGGTAGAAGAGTCAGCTTGGAGTTTCATGACAAATTGGTAACGCTTGTGGGGAGACTTAATGCAGTGCACAGTGCTGCAAGATCAGTGGATAAAGAACAGCTCTTTGCTGGTATGAGACTGGGTCGTTTTCACCATTAGCTGAATCCTCATGGGACACTGCAACAGTTATCTTCAGAGATAATAGTAAACCAGTAAAGCAAATCTGACCCAATTCTGGGGTTCAGTCGTTGTTTGTATCATTGTTGTTTAATGTAAAGCAGTTATGGGATTAACAGAAGTAGGAGTGAATTTGGGAATAGGTGGTGCAACCTGGAATGCTTTCATCGCTCCAGATTAAAATTTTTAATATAATGTTATCACTTGTGTCCTCCTTGTTGCTGCTCTTTGTTGTGTACATATTGTGGGTTTTGGTTTTGTTTGTTTTTCATTTTCCCTGAAGGTTTCTTCATGAGAAATTAAGATGCAGGCTTGAATATTAGGCTGCAGAGGGTTTAGAATCGAACAAGTTTATTTCTTGGAAGAGTGTTCTAATCACTCTGCAATTATATATCAGCTGCTTTCAGCTGTGATCGTAAAAAATAAAACCCAGTTTTAGCTATTTTGTGGGCACCTGGCCATGTGAAAGTAGATCCATTCACAGCAAGAAACTTTAGGTGCTGCTGTTTCATAGCTGAATCTGAGAAGAGTATTGGCAAGAGCTGAGTGCTTAGTAGCTGTGTGATGTGTGCATTCCTGGCCATGTGTGGAAGGTTGGTTGTAAATATCTAAGGATTGCTTTAGTCCAAAAGAAATGCCTGACAAATCTCAAAAGCTTCTGGTATGGATAGATTGTGCTTCTGGGGAACAGGATAGGAAAAACCTGTGATCAAAAGCAGACTTGGCAGACTTTGTCGTTTGACCCAAATTTTGGAGTTTTTGAGATTCTTAATTATAGCCTCGTAGCATAGTTTGGTTTGGAAAGGAGCTTTAAAAATTATGTAGTTCAGCTTTCCTGCTGTGGGCTGGAACGTCTCTCACTAAATCAGGTTGCTCAGAGCCCCATCACCTGTGAACATTGCTAGTGATGGAGCATCCACAACTTCTCTGGGCAACCTGCTACAGTGTCCACCACCCTCATTGTAAAAAATTTATTCCTTATATCCGGTCTAAATCTACCAGCTTTCGGTTGAAAATCATTGCCCCTTGTCGTGTCGCTACAGGCTCTGGAAAAAAGTCTGTCTTCATCTTATAAGTGCCCTTTAAGTGTTGAAAGGCTACAATAACGTATACCTAGACCCTCTCTTCTCCAGGCTGAACAACCACAACTCTCTTAGCTTGTCCTCGTAGGGATGATGTTCCAGCCCTCTGACCATTTTTCTACCCTCCTGTGGACCCACTCCAACACGGGAAGTCCATGTCCTTCCTGTGCTGAGGACTCCAGAGCTGGATGCAGTAAAAGCCTTTTTAGTCTGGTACTTTCCCGTCTCCCCAAATAGAAATGTATTGTAAGATACATATGCTAAAGCTCCTTTCTTCCTTCCCTACTTCCAAAAATGTGTATGCATACTTTATGTAATGTAATCTCTTTTACTAAAAGGAGTAAATAATAATAGGAACTGAATTTAGGAAGTACTGGGATTTTGTCTATATATTTAATTCCAGTCTTTTTCTGATTCAGGTTTTTTGTGGTGGTTGTTGCAAACGAAAGTGCAAACTACAATACATGGAGAAGGAAGCAAGAGTCTGTACTGGCTGTTATGATGATATTAATAAAGGTAAAAACTTGCGGGTTTTTTTGGTAATTGCATTAATCATTAAAGAAGAATAGGTCCAGATAGCATCTCTTTATCTTCGTTCTTTTTAGGGGAGCTTCACTGCTTTAATTAGTGTATGTTTTCGTATTTCGGAGGTGGAGGGAAGAGAGTAATTGTACCTCTCAGTTGGATTTCAGTTCTTACTTTAAACTTTGAGTAGCAAGCTGGTTATTTTTATTTAAAAAAATAAAGGTAGGTTTGAACTCTGTAAGACTGAGTATGAAGTTCTGCTGTAGGGTCATCTGTGGCAGGAGTCTAACAAAAGTGATCCTCCCTCTGCAGTAGCCTTCTACATGTTTAAAGACTGTACCCCAGCCTGTTCTTCCATGCTATTTGGGCATTTTATGTAGCTATCTGTCCTGATATTTTTACAAGTCACTTAACAGTATTACAGTAATTGAATCGTAAGATAGCTTTCAGTCAAGAAAAGGTTAACTATGGGTGCTTATGGAAACATCAGGATAAAATTGATGTCCTAATTATTAATATTTAAATAAAAAGTTGAAAACATATCAGATATTAAATATTCCACCTGAATGGACTTTGACTTGATAAATGTGATAGACGTATTTGCACCAAGGTACAGGGATCAAATGATTCAATGTAGTCACTATAGCAGTGGCAAGATGTACAAGGAGGTCTCTTTCTATGTTAGGATGAATTAGGCAAGTGTGCAGGTAGAAAATCAAGAAGTTTAAATTTTCTTCTGTGTAATAGCTTGAGTTTTCATTTTTCGTAACCAGCTCAAAAATTGTGCACTGCTCTTGCAAAAAAAAACCAACCACACATAGTATTGCACTGTAAACAAAATTTTTGTGAGAATGTAATTGTGAGATCTTAAAAACTACCCATGTTTTTTTAGCACAGGCATTTGAAAGGATGATGAGTCCAACTGGTCCTGTCCCCAGTTCCAATATGCCCTCTGAGTATTCTTCTGCTGTTCCACCTCTGGAGGAAGCCCAGATATCTGGTAGTGCTAGCTCTCCTTCACCTTCTGCATTGTTACCTATCTCAGTACTTAAACAACCTGGTATTGAAGGTATGCTAAATATAGTATAATACATCTAACACTTTCAGGATCTCTTTGGAAAGAGTTGTTTATCGCATCATGGATACACACTTGGTATTACTGATATTTTTTTGTGTGAACTGGGACACTGGAAAGTTACCTTTAGTTTCCAGTTTTGATGCCATGTGTGAGCTTGGCCGAGTCTGTCTTAAGTCTCCGTTTATGAAATGTGGATGTGTTTTTTTTTCACTGTCCTCTCTGTTTATATTGTTTGATACTAGATTTTTTTTTTTTGCATGTGTTTGCCTGAATGAAGACTGGCTCATGTCAAATTGTCTACCTGTGCTTTGTTCCAGTAAACAATTTCTCTATATATTTGGGGGGAGAAGGGGCTTAAATTTTATCCTTTTCGGCTATTAGACCAGTACAATAATATGAAGTCAGTGTTGTTTTTTTAACCTGTTGTAGGTCTGTGCCCCAAAGAACAGAGGAGAGTTTGGTTTGCAGATGGTATTTTACCAAATGGTGAAGTGGCAGATACAACAAAACTGTCATCTGGAGCAAAGAGGTCATCGCAGGACTTCAGTCCAGTAAACCCCGACTTGCCAGAAATGCATATGGTATGAATTAAGAAGTGTATGTAGGTGCATGAATTACTTCTTGAAATACCTTTGGTTTCTGTTGATTGTGCCCCTGATATACAACTGGTGCTTCACAGCTTTTGGAATCTAAGCGAATATTTGATTATTTTTGGGGGGGTGACTGTGAAGTCCTTGGATTTAAATATTCTGTAGACCTTACTTTAAAGGAAACCATTTGGTTTGGGGTGTATGTGAATTTCAAAAATAGTGTGACAGAAAATTTTCCAAAACAAGTTTTTTTTTTCTACACAGCCTTTGATTAGCTACTTTTGTGATGTTAATGTCATCCATAGTTCTGAAACCTGTCATACATGCTTTTAGTAGATGTTTGTGGTTTTTTTTCCAGTGGCTTGTTATAATTTGCCTGTTGGATTAGACTAACCAGAAGTTGTTTAATGCCCTACTTTATAGGGTGTAGAAAACCTACTTACTGCTTCTAATGGGAATTAATACTGAATTGAGAGGGGGCTTGGCTTTTTTTGCCATAGATCATATTCATGGTGTTGAACTAGTTGCACTTGACAATAGGAGTCCAAAGAAGTGGTGTAAGTTTGCTGTGGAAAGATTTGGAGAGATTCCTCAGCTGGAGCCTTTTTAAAATAAAACATAGCTCCGAAGTACTCTCTCAAGTGATAACATGAATTCCACGATTCTAAGAGCATTCAAGAGTTTTTATAACAAATCAGTAAAGCTAATGAGCAGATCATTGTTATTATTATTTGTATATGGAGGATCTGAATAGTTACCAAGAGTATAGCATGTAAATCAGCGTTAATTCATGAAGAATGGATAATAGTAAATGACTTCATTTGAAAAGGACAGACTCCAGTAAGTTGCAGGTGAATCTGGCTTTTCTAGAAACTTTAGACCCAAGGATCTATTCAGAGTAAGAGCAAGAAGCTGCTAGGAATTTTTTACAGGGATGATTGTGCTTCTCACTTCTGTTAGTCTGTAAAGAAGTCAGCACAGATAGGGGTAATGCTGATATTGTTGATGAAGCTGTATTTCTAGAAAAGCTCATCAAGAGCTTTTGAAAATAAATTAGGCATCAATAAGATAAATGAAAAAATCTCCTTCCAACATACAAAGATAGAACTGAATAGCCAATTAAGTGATAAAGTGGTTAAGATTTGAGACCCACAGTTGTCTGTCCTGAACTCTGTGCTATTCAGCATACCCACAGATGATAAAAAAGGTAAAATTACTCAAACAGTGAAGGCAGATTAGATTCCCAATACTGATGAACTGGATGCTAAAATGACAGATGCTGTTGTGTCCTTAAATGCAGAATAAGGAGTGCGTGGCTTCAGCTGGGCTTTCTAAGATCACATTTGTTACTGTATGACTTATCAGAAAAGGAGAATTTATGAGCAGTCATCAACCTGAAGAAAATATTTAAGCAGTTGTTTAAAAAGTTGTTATATTGTTGTAAATGGGTGGTATAGAATTATAGGATGGTTTGCATTGGAAGGGACCTTTAAAGGTCATCTAGTCCAATGCCCCTGCAGTGAGCAGGGACATCTGGAACCTAGATCAGGTTGCTTAGAGCCCTGTCCAACCTGAACTTGAATGTTTCTAAGGATGGGGCAAACAGGGATAGCAGCAGAGAGAAAGTGAAGTAGAAAATCATTATGACACTAAATGCATCGGTGCTGCTCCGAGCTTGAATGTACCTAGCACCGATTGCTCTACCTATTTTAGTAATTAAAAGGTACAACTTGTTTCCATTTTGGCGAAAGAGTAGAGTATTTTCACTTGAAAAAGATGAGCTATGTCTAAAATTAAAAGCAGCACGGGCAAAGTGAGTGGGAAACAATTAGTTGATGGTTCTCGTGTGCAGCTTCAGAAGCTCAAACAAAACCACCATGCTGCAGCTCTAAAGCAAAGGATGTACTTTACTAGGTAACACGTAATCCTGAACATGCTGCCACAGGATGCTATGAAGGTCAAAAGTATAAAGTGGTATGAAACACCAGCAAGCAAAGTCATGGGGAAGAAGTCTGTTGGAGGCCAATTTAGGCATGTTTTTGTCTGTGTGTTTGGGAGGTGTTTATTTTTGGAGTTAGTGTCTTTGTCTTTTTTTTTTTTTTTTTCCCCTGGCAAGTGTTTTCTCTAAACAGAGGATTTGGAGGAATCTGATAGAATGCCAGAACTATCCCAGGACAAGCATAGAGTTGTTAGGTTTTTTCTTGTTACAGTGCAAAGTGCAAAGTCTTCCCTGTTGAGATAGGATGCAAGTCTAACATACTTGAAAGATGATAACACACCTCTTGATTTAGTTTTTGGTTTGTTTTTTTTGCGTGGGGGCTTTTTTTGGTGGCAGCTGATATCCTAATGTGCCTATGCTCACAGCTTGTCATATCTGTTTCGCTGGAGGAGCAACATAGGTTTGACTCCAAGGTAGAAATGAATATGACTGCAAAATAGGTATGTAATGTAGAAATAGAAATACATTTTCAGCACTGAACTGCTGATCCCAAAGATTGCAAATTACAGTGATAACAATGTTCAGTAGCTGTGAGTGGGGAAACAGTAATACGAAACAGATTCCTGGAGGAGTACTTGTTTATTGTTGATTGTGTTACATCTGACTGTTGTATGCTAAAATGACTAATCTGCAGTGCTCTGATAAGAATTTTGTGTTACCAAACAAATAAATGAATGATGCATCTTCACCTGAAATAGGGAGTAGTAAAGATGGGGAAAAAAAAAATATCCAGTAGAGATTTGATGGCTGCCTTCTTGTTCAGAGAATATTCTCAATATTTGTGATAGATTTCTGTCTCTTTTTGCTTCTAGAATGCTAGTAATGAAATTTTAGCATGTTGAGAGACAAGAGTGTAGATTTTTTTTTCTCTTTTTCTTCTTCATAGGCTGCAAACCCAGAGGAATATGATATCTTAACTGATGTAAATCCAAAACCTAAGGAAGAAATTGGTATTACTACAAGAACGGAGGAATTGTGTTCTCCTGTTTCTTCAGATGATGCACAGCAGGGTGTTCTGGGCCAGAGTGAGGTGGTACATAGTTATAAATCTGTAACTTTAGAGACTAAAGAGCATTCTTCTACTGCAGAAGCTGAGAAGACTAGTTCCAGTTCAGTTGATCAGACTACAAGTGATATGCCTGTTAGTCCTTCAAGTTACAGAGCATTATGCGGTGTTGAAAACTGTGTTCGTAAAGAGATCAGCCTTGTTCCTGATGGTGATAAATTGCCACCACTTTTGCTTGCAGTGGGTGAAAAAGGAAAAGGTAAAATTTGAGAAATCTGTTAATATTTAATAACCTCATGCAAGATTTCTGAATGTGAATTTGTGTGTTTATAATTTGTATTTTAATACAATTCTAATCTCTCATTTGTTTGCTGCACATTGGATTGTTGGGTAAATGAACATGCATTATTAACAGTATTAATAGGTTACGAAAAGAATACTTCATCACTTAAATTCATTAAGGTAGTGACTCTGCTCACTGATGGTAACTAACAATAGCACTGTAGGGATGAGGAGGCAGCATACACAATTTGTCAGTAATTACCAAATGAATGGTAGCCCTAGTTTGCACCTTTTTTACAAGTTACTGCTTTGTTTTTATGTGTTCCTTGAATATTAGGGTAAGCAAGCTATTCGTTGGTTGATGTGTAGCAATTCTAAGTTTGAGAATAATTACCACCTTCTCAAGATAGGAGGATGGGATAGTCTTTCATATGCTGTGATCTGTAATTCTTGTTTTAGGTAGTTGGCTGACATATTGAACTAAATTGAGTGTTAATTTATTTAGATCCTCTAGTGGAAGAACATCCATCTCACCAACAGGTTACTCTGCTTCTTGTGGAAGGAGGTCCTAGTCCATTAACTTTTATCCTAAATGCAAACTTGGTGGTGAATGTCAAGCTAATAACTTGTAAGTAGTGCACATAATCTTTTCCATTAAATCTAGTTTTCTCTTTCTGTCTGTAAAATAACATTACTGTGGTAACTACCTTTTTAATTACAGATTCTTCAGAAAAGTGCTGGTACTTCTCAACAAACGGACTACATGGTTTGGGCCAGGCAGAAATTGTCATTCTGTTGCAGTGCTTGCCAGATGAAGAGATTTTTCCTAGTGAAATATTCAAATTATTTATTGACATCTATAAGGATGCAATGAAAGGTATGTAATTTTAATGTCTAACTTTATAATATTTTCTTGCTGATCTTTAAAGCTGGAAGTTGATATGTAATTTTGCTTGAAGTAGTTGTTGGTGTCTAATGATTCGGTTGAAAAATCTTTCAGGGTCAGCCTTTGGCTCTAAATAGAATGAAAAAAAAATCCGGTTTCTTTGTTTCATATACTTCTGTAAACGTCCTTTTTGCAGTTTTGTTGTTATTCAGTCATACTGTGTTGGAGATTCTGGGTATAAGTCCTTGAGTGTATGTTTAGGAGGACATCTGGAACTTCATTTGTAGAAGTACAGTACTCTTATGTATATAAATGTTTGAGTTAATCGAAGTTCATCAATTGGCGTCTGCCAGAATATTGTATGCTTTAGGGTTTTTGGTATTTTTTGGAAAAAAACTAGTTTCATATACAAGTTCCTTTAGTTAATAAATATTGAGCACTTAGTCTATGGGTTTGGATGTCTGTCAGACTTTCAGGAAGATGTGACATACACCATACAGCTTACAAGTCTGTAGTAGACTACTAGTTAGAGTAGTTTTCTTGAGACCAATGTATTACTTCTCCAGATGTGCAAATACTCTCTGTCCCTTTCTACAGGAAGGTTAATAAGAAACATGGAAAACATGACTTTTACTGAAAACTTTCTCGGTAACAAAGAGCATGGAGGATTCCTGTTTGTTTCACCAATTTTTCAGAAACTTGATGATCAAATTCTACCAGATAACCCTTTTCTTTGTGGCATTCTCATCCATAAAATGGAAATACCCTGGGCGAAAGTTTTTCCAATCCGTTTAATGTTGAGACTGGGAGCAGAATATGGGGGTAAGTTTTAACACTTAAAATAACTGTATAAATGTAAAATTTCCTCTGCAAAATACAAGGGTTTTTTTAGACACGCAAAATATTCAAAATTATCTTTGCAGTATTTTATATTACGCTTGTGTAAGTTTCACATATGGGAAGCAACCTATTGAGACACTTGGGGATTTACATTGTGCTGCTAGACTCCCTTGATTATTTTTTTTTCTCTTACTAGATCATGAGAAAGCTCAGAAAGCAAAACTGACAGTAGTAAACTATCAAAATGTCTGACTTTTGTTGTCATAGGAGAAAGGTTTGAAGGGAAGTTCACAAGCCCCATTTACAACTCTTGACAAGTTGGGTTTTTGAATTAAATTATTGACATTGAGTATACTGGTAAAATAGTACTGCTTCATAAAATGGATAAAAGTTGTCATTACTTGTAAGGATAACTTGCCAATTAATATTTTTTAAGTCTCTAGGGCTGTGAAAATGCAGGAGGTACTCTTTCAAAGTGAGGTGGATAGAAAGCACGTACGTGTGCACCACCACAGGTTGTGCAGTGACACAATCTCTGTGTGGGAATTACCTTCCACAGTCTGTTGCAGGCTGATGTGGGCATTTTTATCTCTGTCAATGAGATGTATGCTGACTCTGCTCCAGGCTCACTAAAGGGAAGTGTTTACGCAGATTCCCATTGCCTTGAAGAACAGATTAAGCTAGCTTGAGCAAGACCTGAAAGTAGATACTGTCCTAAAGGCCTTCTAGAGTTGCTTGTGTACTTGCTTGAGCAACACAGACATTTAATTTAGTGATATACGGGCTGTTTTGTTTCCTCTTGCAGTGCTGCTTATGATTTAGAGAGCAGGGGTTCAGATAAGGTGCAGCATGCAGCAGTTGCTTGAGTGGAATGGATTTCAAAAATGTATCATACGCTACTTCCCTGACCTGAATGCATTTTTTATAAATAAGCCTACCATTGTAGAAGCTGTGAGTCCGTAAATAAGTATCGCTCACTTGTTTATGGATTTCTTGAATCAGTAGTGGATTTCTACTGGGAAGGCTTCTGACTGCATGTTGACATGGGTGGTTGCTTTTTTGTCATTCTTCTTTCTCTTACCAAACTACTTGTCTTTTTTTTTTTTTTTTTTTTAACCCAATTTTGCATCTTTGACCCGACAACCCTGACTTTGCTATACTACCTGTTTTGTTTTCAAATGGCTTCATACTGTGGTCTCCTGCATCTTGTTGCCTTCCCTGGTTTCCGTCTGCGTTTCCCATTGCAGCCATGGGACTTTAAAGCATGTTACTTTATATGAATATCCTCACTCACTCTATTCTTGCTTATCAATACTAAGTGGTACGTCACTTTATATTGCAGCATTAACATAGAAGCAGATGTTAACCTGTATGGTATTCTTACCCAAGCAACTACTAAGCCTTGCAACCCCTCCCACAGCTGGTGACCCAAAGACTGAACCCAGGATGTTTTTGTCCAGATCACCTATTGCAAGAAACATAGCTGACAAAGCATATGAAAGCTACAGCAAGTCTCTGCCTCAAAATTACTGCCACAGGAGAGTGACCCCATGCAATCACATTGCAGTGGGATTTAACCATGGGTGGGGAAACCCCACAGTGGGCTGAAGGACAGTTCGTAACAGAGAATCAGACAGAGGCTCTAGTTCCTTTGACTGGTCAGATATGGAGATTAAGAAACACAGGCTTTAGCTGAAAATAAAAATAAATACTTGGATTAGCAAGTCTTACAGTTGTTGATGGATAAACATGACCTTTTTTGTTTTCTTCCCCCACCCTAGCATATCCAACTCCTGTAGTAAGTTTCAGGCACCGGAAGCCACTCTTTGGAGAGATAGGACACACAATTATGAATCTGCTTGTTGTGAGTAAATGTTTTATTCTTTTCCTTTCCTGTTGTAATTTAGATTGTGTAAAATATCCTCAAAACTCTGATTCTTGAAAGCAGAGTTATTTTTGGCAAAAGGCTGTTATCTTTGTTCTTCATGCTTGACTCAAAACTTTCTGACCAAAGAGTATTTAAATGAGAGTTAGGAAAGCTGTATCTTTCATGTTCTATTGTTACGCATTACTTCTGGTAGTAAGAAATGGCTTTAAATGAATGAGAAAAATCTTGACATTTTCATTTAAGCTGGTAATAATCATTGTTCAGTTGCATTTTTCTGTTCTAAGCATTGGTGTGGTGCAAGAATTCTAGTCTTAAATCTGACATTTTTTTAATCTGAATAAAAGAGTTGACAGGCAGATGCTGTGGTCCAACATTGTCGCACAAACGTAACCTTAACACAGTTAACCAGTCTGACTGTCTTACGTGAAGAACTTCAGGTTTTGGCAAAATCATCAGAGCAAGTCAAGTCTGACATTTATGCCATTTCCTGAGGAAGTTCTTTCTCTGATACTCAAATAATTCGATCTAAACTTCAGTAAGCCTGTATTCCTAACCAGTAACCTTCTTCTAATACCTAGATAGAACTTACCGTTAATGCTGTGATGAAAAGTGCTGTAAGGTTGTGGAAAGAATTGCATGTATTACTCAGGTGATCACTAAATCCTCTTGTAAGAGTCTAGAGGCTGTTACAGCTGAGATGAAACTGCAGTCTTTGGCCCCTCTTTCCTTTTCGCTGCTGTTGATGTCCATGTCATTACATAAGGAATCAATCAGAGAAGTTGTACCATCTGGAAAATAGTGTGTTTTTTCTTAATGGAGGAATCTTATATTTTACTTCCGTGAGCCAGCTCCCTGCCTGACTGGCAGTGCCAGTGCCAATGTGGAATTGCATCTTCAGACTTTGAGGAAGGGGGCTCCTGTGGCATTTATGTAAAGCTGGGTTAGAGTTAGTCAGATTCTCCTTCATAGCTGTGTTTGTAGTGTCAGCTTGAAGCAGGCAGTGGGAGTGTGGGCTCCTTGGCAGGACTACCAGGTGACTGAAGTACTAGTAAATGACAAAGACAAAGGGCATCTGTGATTTATATCCTTAATATTGCTAAAACAATGCCAGCTTGAGAGAAACTTGCAATGCAGTGAGGTCTGTTCATTCATACCCTTCTTGCTACAGCTGCGCTGATTGAGGAAGATACTGATTACCTGGCTCAACTGCTGACAAGAGCCTTCTCTAATCTTTCTTCAGCTGAGTTAGTAAAGGCAAATGAGACCTTGTTACACCTAATGTTGTTCTTCTGGAATAAAACAGAATAGGAAAATTTTGCAGAAGTGGCTGAGATGATGGATGGTAACTTCTGTCAGAGAAACATGTAAGAAACAGTGCAGTATTCACACTATACGCTCAAGAAGTTAGAACTGTAGGGGACAGGGTGTGAGCTGGGAAACTAATCTCAATAGTGGCTTCCATGCTTTGCTTCTCTATCAGAGAGGGAAGGTGTTGGTATCTAAAACACTGTAAGATCCTAACAAGCATAAACTAGCCGTAGTCTAAATAACTCACTGGTAAATAGTTATAGCTACCTTGTCAGTGCTGTATATTTGTTTATGTGTTCACTAAGGTGCCCTTCACCTACGTCACAGTAGGAGAAAGTTATCAGTAAGTCTTCAGCCACCCTTAATGTCATTGCTCTTTAGAAGTCTTAGATATGTATGTAAAGTACTTTGTCTAGGTAATATTTGTTATAAAAGGTAAGAAAATTATACTTAATTGTCTGCTAACATAAAAACTTTGTCTGTTACAGGACCTTAGAAATTATCAGTATACTTTGCATACGATAGACAACCTGTTTGTTCATGTGGAAATGGGTAGAAGCTGTATTAAAATACCTCTGAGGAAGTATAATGAGGTGAGTAAAAGTCTTGATTAGTTTTCTAATCCAAACTGCTTTCGTCTTTATTTTTCATATAATATCAGTCACATCTTTTAATGTGAGCTCTTTAAGAAAAAGGGATGGTTCTTAGATGCTGTAATGTTTTTATTCTGTAATGTTTCCAGGCAGTTCTGCAAGTGAATTCTCCTCTTGATCGCAGCTTTCTAGATGACTATTTTTGCTGTGCAATAGACTCTTTGAACTTTAAACTGATGTAAGCATGTGATGGGGGAGGGCATGGAATTATCTAAACACACGTTTCCTTTTTCCTGGATATGTTGGAAGGTGGGTAATGATGAGTGAAAAGCTGAGGATAACTATTAAATTCTGAAAAATCAGCAGTTTCTTCAAAATCTTTTGGCACGTATTTTCAAACTTTATCTCTTAAACGTTTCCTGATGATGGTGGTTTGCTTAGAACTTAAAAAAAAAAAAATTATTCTTGCCAGTGTAGTTTTTATTACAAGTTGTTTACTTCAACTTTAACAAAAAAAAGCCCACCCTGAATAGTAAACTGCATATTTGAGCCTTAAAACCATCAAAATCCCTACAACTGATATTCTGCATTGTCCAGCAGTAGGTATTCAGACTTACTCATCCTACTCAACTGAAGTAGTATTTTCGATCATGCTTAGTGTTCCTCCAGCTTGTCATGGCAAACTGCATGGTTAAGTCTGTCTGGAATTAACTAAGTGAATAATACTTGGGATTTGTTTTGAGCTGGATTTTTCTAATGCCTTGTCTTTAAAATGAGTATTACAAAGTTGAGATTTGCTAGTTTAATAACAAGTTTTGTATTGACAGGTAATGAAGGTGATAAATTCTTCTAATGAACACGTAATTAGTATTGGAGCAAGTTTTAATACTGAAGCAGATTCTCACTTAGTGTGTGTGCAGAATAAGCATGGCCTCTATCACACACAAGCAATCAGTGCTACTGGACATCCCAGGAAAGGTAAGCTTGTCTATTGGGCTTATGGAGAAAAATCACATTTCTGAAGCAGAAATGTAAGTTCACTTTTAGGCTGCAAGGCAAATCTGTATCCCCAGTAAGTTGTTGAGACAAAAAGTTCAGCATTCAAGCAGCAAAGTAATTTAAATGCAAAATAAAATGTTGCTGGTTTATATCAACACTTAGCTACCTTTTACAACTGGCATATTAATGGGAGATTAATACTTTTTTCCTCTTTGTTTCCACAATGTTATCAGTATATCTTATATTTTCAGGCAGATTCTTTACATATTTCAAAATCTAAATTCAATATTAGTGTGAATAGCATGATATATTTACATATGTAAACAAAGAGTATCAATAACTGAGTGTATGGAAATACAGTAACAGTGAGTACCCCTGTACAACACCTAGCAAACTGATACAACCACCTGTACAGAGAAGAGTGCAGAGGTACCTTTTAGGTTCTGAAAGTAATACAGCTGTGCAACATGGCAGTGTGTCTGGGCTGGTGAGTCATGCTTTTCGACAAGACCCCTTCACTGGGCAGAAATTCCAGATTGGTAGGGCTGTATTCTTAACACCACCAGTATCAACTTGGAATGTTGTTCTGTGCTTCATTAAGCATAGCTATTTAGCATGTTCTTGTTTGAAGCACTGTGTGTAACTATCAAATTTATGCAAAGCTTTGTAGCATGGAAATTAATTTATGTCATCTTTTCTTCCAATTACTTATAGTACCATTGAAAATGATCAAAACTTCAGGAATATCTTCTGTAAATAAATTAAATTTAGAAGTTGAGTAGCATGTCTGTTCTAAAGGACAAAAAACAACCCCCACACCACTGTTTCTTCAACTATGTCTCTTCTTTGTATATGGAGCTTTTTTGGCTTGCCTGTGTTGGCTTGCCACCAGTAGCTTAAAATGGTACCTTATGCACTCAGAAAATAAGTTAACAAACCTGGTCTTTTTTGCCAAGGTCTGATTGGAAAAAATTCTTCTGTCTTTAGAGACTTTTGTTTCATATAATCCAGTCAGTAAGGGATTTCTATTTGCACTTTCAGTATAGTAGTAGCTTTTTTGCCTGTCTTTTTAAAAAGGAATATGAGTAAAATGCTAATAATGACAAACTTGAGTGATGTGAAGTGGTACTCACTTTATTCCTACTTTTTCTAGTTACAGGTGCAAGTTTTGTGGTGTTTAATGGAGCCTTAAAAACATCTTCAGGATTTTTAGCTAAATCCAGTATAGTTGAAGGTAAGAATTTTGTCCTATGGGGTTTCTTCTTAAGAGAACTTTAGAAAAAAACCAATTGGCAGCAGTCTTGTGCAAGATCCTTATTCCTCAGTAAGCTAAACTTTTCAAGAATATTAACCTTCTAGAAAACCTATTACAGACAAATAATGTATAAAAAATACATGCTAGTTCACCTACTTGTTCTAAAACATACTTTTTTTAACATACTTTTCTATAGCAATCCAATTCTTTTCCTTTACAGCTGGCTATGTGTGGAACTGTTTTTATTGCTGTAGAATAAAATACATACATTGACACATAAATACAAAAAACTTCTAAGATTAATTAAAAGATTGATCTTAGTTCTGTTGACAAGAAAGGTTTTCATTACTTCCTCTTTCATGTCACATTTAATGCTGTAGTTAGGGGGTGGAGTCCATCTGATGTGCAAGTTGTAGGAGAGGGTTGGTCCCACTAGAATTCAAGCGAAGAGTCTACTAAAAAGCTGTGCTACTCTCTGTAAATAAGGTGAAATTTTAACTGGTTTTGTTCTAGATGGACTAATGGTACAAATAACGCCAGAAACAATGGAAAGCCTGCGTCAGGCCTTAAGAGACAAGAAGGACTTTAAAATAACTTGTGGCAAAACAGATACAGGAGACGTAAAAGAATATGTAGATATTTGCTGGGTAGAAAATGAAGAGAAAACAAACCAAAGGTAAATGTGTTACCAAAGCAAAACATCTTAGAGAGTTCTTGTTCACAATTTTCAAATATCCACCTTTAATTTCTTGAAGTTAATCTAAGGTATTTTTATTGAAAGAAACCTGAAAGGGGATAGAAGGGTAAACTACCTGCAATCCTCTAGATGTCACCAACAGAGCAATTTTGCTTGTAGTTCACCAAAATTTAATAAGAGTTTTCTCTGTTCGGGAAGTTGACAGGAAAAGTGCACGAACCCTCAGTTTCCTTTTTAATTGCTCTATCAAATCAGTAATCAGTTTGTGTGAGGATGCAATTAATCCTTTTAACCTTCATTCTTAGGGCAGGCTTGGAAGTGCATAGAAATGCCGTTGGCCAGCATTCAACAAAGCAAACAGAGATGCAAAGCATCGTTATTGGACCAATTACAACAAACAGTGGCTTTAGTTAAGATGGTTTATAGCTTCTTAGACCTTTAAGATTAGGTTTTTATTGTGGTATTTGTTCCCTATTTAGCATATTTCTTTTTGTAGCATCTGTATTTTCATGGTGCAAGTCCTATATTAGTTTGTTGTAAAGCTGTTTAAATAGCCTTTAAAGATGGCTAAACATTATTTCATACAAGTTATTCAATCTAAATCATAAAATGTGATTTTAATTATTAACCATGCTATTATCTTCCGTAGAATTTTAAGCCCAGTCGATGGAAAATCAATGGAAGGAACTCAGAGTGAAAAAGTATCACAAGGCAGAGACTTCGAAAGAGAGGGGAAAGTTATGAAGTGTACCGAAGTTAGTAACTGACATTGTTCTTGAGCCTTTTTGCTACTTCTAGAATAATGAAGTGGTAAAGTGATCATACTAAGTGACACTACTAAAGAAACTAACTTATGTGATGTACAGCTATACTGATAGGCAGAATGTTTTCTGTAGCTCTTTGATAAGTTTACGTGCTTTTCATTTTTCTCCTCTGAAAAAAACTAAAGTCTGTTAGCATTGATAACTCTATAAATCCAGATATTCCTACAGCCACTTAAATATTTTGATCGAGTAGATGAAATACTAGAATACTTTGCCAGCAAACAAGCGTTAT
>NW_009648822.1:5900792-5903509 GCF_000708025.1 Charadrius vociferus | reverse complement strand
CCTTATTTTTTAACAGAACCAGGCTCCTGACTCCTTCTCCTTTCTGTAATTCCAGGTATACTATTTTCTAAAGGACCATGAACTATCCAGTCCTGTTCCTCACCAGTTTGCTAAAGAGATTGCTGTTGCCTGCAGTACTGCTCTTTGCCGACACCTTAGAACCTTGAAGAATAATGGGATGAATAAGATAGGCCTAAGAGTTTCTGTTGACTCAGATATGGTAATCTTTCAAGTTTTGTTGCAGACACTCCACTTCAGCTGAAGTATCTTTCTTGTAAAGACCTTGGATCTCTTTCTGAAAGTTTTTAGTTTTTTGCTCTACCCTAGATCCAGATTGAGGATGAAATTTCATGAAGAAGCTGTCTTAATCACTAGTTTTTCTTGAAAGGAATAGTCCTGTTTCCTTATTCTGCCCAGATTCCCTAATAGCTGCTTGCAGTACACTATCAGTCCTTCCCTAGTTCTGACTCTGTGGCACTGATCTGCCTCCAAGGTGGGTCAGTTTAGAGAATCATAGAGCTAATTTTCTGATGCTTTTTTCTAATTATGTAGTTTTCTCCTGGTTTTGCTCTGTAATGTAGTTCATTAAGGGATATTTGCATCAAAGTATGTACAGCAGAAAAGGACAGGTCTGCCCAGGTGAGGATGGAGGAGAGGGAAGGCAAGGCTCTCTAGCATGTGATGGCACTCCAAAGATTACAAAACCGTGGAACACTTTAGTTCTTTGCCTCTGAAGGTGTTCTGTGTTATACTTCCTTATCTTTTTTTGAGAGAAGCTGGAATACAGCCCTGAAAATCTAGTTTTGAGTAGTATATTTTGGAATTAATAGTAACTGTGATACTAGGATATAATCAGATCATTTTTGGACATCAGACTGAAGCAGCCTGGGATGCAGAGGATGTGTGGCTCTGTAAACCAAGGGGGGAATGTTGCAGTTCTCAATGGCAAGCCTAATCATTCATGGTTGACCTCAAAGTGCATCTGATTCCCAGTGTTTGAGTGTTATTTTGTCACTTCATGCTAGCTGAAATACTCTTTTAAACAAGATGCTACACCTTTGCATTGTCATATTAATATAAAAAGTATTAATATCAACATTAATATGTTTTCCTTCTAGGTTGAGTACTTAGCTGGATCTGGAGGTCACCTTCTTCCACAGAACTATCTGAATGAATTGGACAGTGCTCTGATTCCTGTGATTCATGGTGGAATGTCAGATCCTACAAGTCTACCATTGAAAATGGAATTAGTATTTTTCATTATAGAACATCTGTTCTGATGAGGCTGATTACAGGCAATATACTGATTTGCTAGATCTGAACACCAAAGTTGTAATGCTACAAACACTAAAAATGTTGACATTTCTAAACCTGTTATGTTTTAATAGATTTTTCAGACTGTTTTTTAAAACCCTCAAATCCTCTCTGGTTACTTTACCACAAAAGAATTGTAGTTTGTAACGTTTCCTAAAGTTCTGAAAGTTTACACTTAATACTGGCGCGGAAGAGGGCAGGTTTTGTTACCTCTTTACACAGTCGTAGCATTTTCTATACGTCATGTAACTCTAAGCCATACTATCTTGCCTCTTAACTTCAGATAAATGTGTTACTAAAAATTGCTATGGTTAGATATAATCTTTGTCTGAAGTATGTGCTTTCCACGTGCAAATGAGCTAAACGCTGAAGTAGAAGCGGGCACAAAACTGTTTTCTTGCCATTTGAGATTCAAAGATGAGACCTTCTGTAGCTGACTGCAAACTTCATGTGCCAGTTATAAGTGCACACCTTCTGACACTTGTTTATGGTCAGCACAAGGAAGAATTTTGCAGGTATGTTTATGAAGACGTTGTAGTTGAAGCCCTGAACATTAGGGTATTATGCTGGTGCTTCAGGAACATATGCTCTGAATTAATTTTTTTATAGAATAAGTGATTTCTTTCTTGTATTTATAAGGATTTATCTAACTTAAATGGATGCTATTTTTATAAATACTGCTATTTTTTCTTTAGTCTGTGTTTGGAAGTCCTGATACAATTTGACTCTTCAAGGATTAATAAAAAAAAAAAAAACAGATTACCCTTGATGTAATCTACATGTAGCAATAAGACAAGAATTCTGCATTATCTTTCTGCTCCTGTCTACTGCTTTTGTCACCTCTTAGTAGCCACCTTTACTTTCAGGGAGAATTGATGTATTAAGTGTGAATTTTCATGAACAGATTGATTTTTAGTGTACCTGAGGTTCTTGTATAGTACGTATTTTTGATATTGGGTCATTAAGATCTATTTATGTACTTGTGATGCATGTGATTTGTACTGAGGTTCAGCGAACCATAACGGGTTTGGTAACTGTCACACAACGGTTTATCAGAACCAAAACTAAATATATACAGGATCTATATTGTATTGAGGAAAAATGCTGGTACAATTTTATAATGGGACTATTAAAACTTCGATGCCTTCTTGATGCCGATGGGGGATATTTCATGTTTTTGTATCAAAAACAATTTGTAACTTAACCTAATCTGCGCTGCTGTTACCTATGCTTTAAAATACCGGTTCTAGAAGGGTTCAGGCTTCAAGATCTTCACCCTGGAGGAAACTGAGGCTGCGTTTGAGCCAATTAACCTAACTTCCTCAGAGAAACGGCAGTTCTGGGGAAGAGCTGAAGACCACAACGTGGGCCGTAGCATGAACACAGCATGTCCCTGCTTGAAA
>NW_009648822.1:5876240-5900085 GCF_000708025.1 Charadrius vociferus | reverse complement strand
CAACCGCCGGTCCGGCATCGCCACGGCCGCCAGGAGAGGGTTTGGAGGCGGTACCCGTTTAGTAGACAAATTCGTTTAGTTGTAAAAAGGCAACCAGCTTCCAGGTGTGCGGGCCCTCTCTCAGGCCAGACCTTCGCATTAGCAAAGCCCTTCATCCCCTGCCAGCAGAGCAGAGCCGCGGTTGAGGAGTCTTCTGGTTTCACGCACTTGGACTAAGCTTGTCTGGGTTGTTGTTCGGTTTATATGTTTGAACAGTGGAACACATGCTGCAGGTAAAACCGTTTTCTCTGCTGTGGTCGTACTGAGGTTAGACCACAGCACCCTGATAACGCCAGCCTGGACAGCAGCGGTCACGTTGGCCCTCTTCTTTGCTGTTTCATCTCATGGTTGGTCACGCTTTCCAGCGTGCTGACACTTCAGTTTGTGGATTTGCTCAGGAAAACGGAAAATGGAAATGACCTGATGAAAGGTCCATCCATCCATCTATCCCTCCCTCCCTCCCGCCCTCGGATGAGGTTCAGTACCAGTGCTGCTCCTCACAGGGCAGCAGGCAGTGGAGCAAAACCACATGGAAGTTGCTGTAACTCTCAGGCTGGCCTTGCCCCGCGTGCCTGTCCGTGACCAGCAGCTGCAGCGCTCCGAGGATGGCTGCTTCTGACGGCTTTGTCAGGGCTGTACTGCAAAACTTGTCCCCTCTGCCTGAAACAGTTAAGGATTCTCAGGTAGTTTTCACCCTATATGGATGGATTTTCTAGGTCTTTTTTAGGGTGGTTTGAAAATTGCGTAATGTTGTAACACACTGGGTAATATTTCTTGGATTCTACAGGACAGCTTTAGTACTGCTTTCCCCCTCTATTTTGTTCAAGATGATTAAAATATTTCAGATTATTTGTGAGCAGTTTCATAGAATCATAGAATGCTTTAAAGATTAGCAACCTTAAAGATCATCTTGTTCCAACCCCGCTGCCATGGGCAGGGACACCTCCCACCAGCCCAGGTTGCTCCAAGCTCCATCCAGCCTGGCCTTGAACACCTCCAGGGATGGGGCAGCCACAGCTTCTGTGGGCAGCCTGGGCCAGTGCCTCTCCACCCTCAAAGTGAAAAATTTCTTCCTAATATGTAATCTAAATCTACCTGCTTCCAGTTTATTTTAGTGAATTGTAATTGGATTTATGTGAATATTGGGGAAATGTGAAATTTATTTATGTAATTTTATATGTAATTTGCTTTCTATTGACTGTGTATTATTTAATATTATTATTATTTCAGTCTAAGTAACTATATATTGAATTCTCTGCAAAGCTGGTAGCACTGCCCAGACTCTTAAGTACTTCTCATTATTGAAAGCTGTTTTCAAGAGCTTGCAGCATTCCTAAGATTTCCACTAACTTATCTTGTGTTTCAGCTACCATTTTCCTGGCAGATGTTTCTGTCTAGCTGGCTGACTTCTTGTAAAGATTTCGCTGAGATGGGTAGGTCAGTTTGGAGAATGAGACTCAGTCTCTGCCAGTGTTAAAAACTTCTGGTCACCTGTTCTCTAGAAGGCTTTGTCTGGAACCCTGTTTTAGGAGGAAAAGATTTGAAATTTAGCAAATGTAGATTCACATTTTGGATATCCATTTTGCTATTCCTCTGAAAAAAAACATAGTGACTTGGCAAAATACATCTACAAAAATCAGTTTTCGTGTGCTTGTAGATTTCTAGTTAGTGACTAAAGTACCCAAATAAATGCATCTCATGCTTCACAGACAACAACAGTACCGGGTGATCTTTGTGGAATAAGTGTGCACAGTCCAGTGTAGAAAGACTTGCCCTGTAATTGTGACTATGAACTATTGGATTGGACACTGCAAATGTTGGATTTACTTCTGTTAGAGCATTCATTTTTTGGATCAACAGGTGATGTTCACATGATAGAAGCAGATGTTCTTCTTCGTGGTGGCATGGGAGGAAATGGAGACCCTATTATGGCTCATCCACCGGAAACAGACAGTGACAACACATTGCAGGAATGGCTAAAAGAGATTGTCAACACAAATAAAGGCATCAAGCTGGATTTTAAGAGGTATCTCAAGACAAATAGATTTTTATATTTATATTATGTGTTCTAATTAACAATTTTACAGGTAACGCCATCTTTTGGCAATAATAGACCAAACTTTTTCTTACTGGGCAGTTTAGTGTAATGCATCCCTTCCTGGACAGAAAATGCAGTGAAACATAATCAGTATAACTAAATGCATTTCAAGAATAAGAGCTGTAAAAGTGTTTTGAACTACAAGTAATTACGTCGTTTTCAATTAGTTTGTTACCAACTTGCTATTGAGCAAAGTTTTCCCATAGGGAAAACTGAAATGATAGTGCCTATCTGAGAAGCTCCTATGAGTTTTCTGCTTGTGCAAGGAAATTGAGAAAGACAACTTTCCACCTGGGAAGTCAAACGGTGGCTCCCAGGCTGCACATGGGGCTGAGCCCCCCCTGGATATCTGCCTGGGCAGCACACATCTCCTGCTGTCATCCCATTTTCTTAGTGTCATTCTCTACCATGGAAGGGGAATAAAAGTGTCAAGGTTTTTCAAGGAGCTTCTGAAAAGCTTGCTGAAAGCCAGCTTCTGTTTCAGGTCTTCTGAAATACATAACATTTTAGAAATGTTATCCCATACCAGCATGAATATCTTTATTCCCCACCTCTCCTCCCAAGGAGAGGAATTCTGTTTGCTGACCAGCTCCAATACTAACAATCTATTGGGGATGTCTCAATTCAAGAATTAGGTGTACTCCTTTGGATATCTGATCTCATTGTGCATATGATGTGGTATTAGATTTCTTCAGCATGGTTTGTAATACAAAAAAGTTATCTTGTTTTTGTGTAGTAATCTGTGTGTATATTGAAGTAAATTCAGTTTCTTTGGTCTAACATTACATTTTCAGAGGTTCATTCAGAATTTTAACTGTTAGCTGTTTCATTGTCTTTCATGGAAAATACACCTGAAAACCCCATGAGACTGCCTTTAAAAGTTTGAAATAGAGTTCCAAGTGAGCTGTGATTTTCAGACATACACCTCTGCAACTCCTAGCTTTGTTTGAATTTGCATGTACAATGGCTATTTTTGCAGCAGGGGAGAATCCACCTCCACATTAAAAAGAGCTTCATCAATGCCTAAGTATGCTATAGAAATGCAAAAAAATGCTGTATAGTTCTAAAATGCGATTTGTACCTGTTTTCTGTGTAATGCAATCACAGTTTTCATGTGAAAGTTCATGAAAATACAAAAAACTATGGGCAAGCTAAATCCTTTTATTGTTGCTAGAATCTGTAAATGTCTGCCTGGACAGAGAACGGAAAGGACAAGAGAAGTAGACATTTGTTTGGGTTGGTTTCTTGTTAGGGTTTGGGGTTGTTTTCTTTCCATTTTAATTATTGTTTAAATTAATTTAAAAACATCTGCCTCTTATTTCTCCACAAGGAATTTCCAGCCAAATGCAGTGATTTAAAAAAGCTTTTAAAATTACCTTGCATTATAAAAGTCTAATTGCATAAAAGCACTTAAAAAATGCAAGCACACAGTGCAGATATAGTCAAATGAGTGATAAAGATTATAATGGTTTTTTGAATATTTCTTTGGATACCCTTGCTGAAGTTTTGAAGATTATTTCAGCAGCACTTAAAAAGAAATACTTTGTATATTTCTATTCTGTCAGCTTGATTGGCCACATAATCACATTTCCTGCTAGTTTTATCTTCAGGAATGAATGTATTCTGCAAAAGGACCTCAGAGTCCCACTTCAAAAATGCCAGAGGCATTCAACATGGAGTCAGCAATACATGTGAAATTTCCAAATGCTGCGCAATAAAAACACTGCTGTCTGGGGTTTTTGTGTTTGTTACAAGAGATACTGCTTTGGGCTTTTTTCTATTTACATTGTCTTGTACTTTGTAGTAAAAAGGATGGCATTTCACTGGCTTTGACAGTCCCTTGTATGTGGGAAAATGTGAACTGTCCTGTGTGAGAAGTACTTTAACCATTGAAGTTAACTCAAGCCATCACTGGCTTTTCTCCGAGAAGACTTGAGCTAATAATGCTGACTGAAAGCGTTGAGAGGAATTCCTGCCACTGTGCAGCTTTCTCAACAATACAAAAACTAAAATGTACAAAATGACTTTTCACAAGAAATAACACTCAGCTCAGGGTGCTTTTGGGCTTTAGAGATAACCTAATGTAACAGCTGGCTGCCATTCCCATTTTTTGCCACAAATCCCGGCACGATTTATCTGACCTCATCATGTGCCAGGTTAGGTACCGAACTATCCCTGCAAAACAATGGGAATAGTTGTTTACCACTTTAAGTCATTGAACTCACACACTGCTGCTAAGGCAAGCATCAGCACCAGTGTAGAGGCTGGAGATACAATAGCCTTGGAATTGGGAATTGGGAAGAGATGGTGGCAGTTAGCCATCGTCGGTGGTGTTCAAACAGGCACCCGTGGAGCATGGAGCCTGTGGCTTGTATCCATGTAAGCTCTAGCAGTTGTGATCCTCGCCTTGCTCTTTGCAGTACCTGCTCTTCCCCCTGCTTTTCCTGGTGCTCCTGTGACACCTAGAGGGACCAGTTTAGGATGTTGAACAGGGAAGCTAACCCTGCAGAACAACACAAAGAATTTTCTGTTGGCTCAGCTCTGTATCATGTTGCTGCAAAATTTTGAGGAAAAGCTAGAAGGTGACTTATTCAGAGCTTTTCATGACTTGCAGAAAACACAGATCCTTGCTGTTAGTAAGGAAATCACAACTCTGACCGTAATTTTAGATTCCTGAATTCTACATAGAATGGTAATTCATTTGCTGTGGGAGAAAAAATACATATTTTCTTGGCATTCATTCCTTTCCCCCTTTATTTCCACGTTTCCGTCCATAATACTGCTGTTTTGAAAGTTTTGGTGGATAGAGAGAGGTTTTTCTTTTGATTTGAGAGAACAGTAAGAATGTGGGACTTACGATATTTTGTTAGATGCTTACAAGTGGTGCTACATCGGTTGCTGAAGTGACTACATCTCATACTTAATAATTAGCTGTAGGATGAACATCTGATGGGCAGACTTTTTCATGCTGCCACTACTGTGCCACACTTTTGAGCTGTGGGAACAGCTACTACAAAAGTGTTAGAGCCTGTAGTGGCTTCCTTAATTAAAATCCTTCCAGGAGTTCAATAACATTGAAGTCTTAACAGGTCAGGAGTTGGAAGAGCCATGAGATAAGAGCCATGAAGCAGTTCATACTGGGTGGCAGGGAGACAGGAGGCTTACGCTACTTTACACCAGCAGTAATAGTCACCTTACGGTAGAAAGGGTTATCAGCATGTGTTCTCTGCCTTACAGGGCAGTTTCATTAACATACCCATCTAAATATGTACTGTACATTTCCTATGTTCAACCACAATGAGGTGTCTCATCTCACCCATGTGCTGTTGGTACAGTCTAGAAGCCGTACGGCCTTCCTTGGAGCTTCTTGAACATGTGAAGCAGCATTTGAGGCGACCTGTTTGGATCAATGCAGATATCCTACCGGGACCTAATGGAAATAATGCTGTAGTGGATGCGAAAGGATTCCTCGACACTGTGACTTCATTTTTCCCAAACGTAACCTTATCGCTGGGATGGACAACTGGCTGGCACCCTGGCAAACACAATGAAGGTAGAGATAAAACATTTAATGCTTATACTGCATAGTCTGTTTTCTCCAAATTCATTTCATAGTTGATTCAAAATAAATTATATGCCACCTGGTCAGTTTGAAAATAATAGCGAATGTAAGAAGAACTATTTTCTTTGTTGGCCTATCTTAGTGTTTTATAGCAATTAGTTCAATGCTTGAGTTGCAGCAGAACTGTATAAAAAACTGATGCTTTTGTTGGTAAACAGTATTTTGTTCTTCAGTTGACTCACACATATTGAGGAATTTTGTGGGACGAATTGCTTACGCCCTGTTTCAGGTAGTCTGCTCCCTGAATTCTAGGAGAATTGTTTTGGTGATGAGATTCTGGCATGTTTACTGAAGAAAAATAGATTAGCTGGACATATAAAACCCTATCAATGTGCTTTTGCAGTAGATAACGGAAATCAAGTTGTAGGTCAGCACTGTTTTTAACATTTCATTTCTGTTCAATAATTGAATTTTTGTAATAACTTTTCCAATTTATTGATGTTAGTAACTTTTTTAAAACTCAGTTTTGAGAATCTAATTGAAATTTGTTATTGTTAATCCCTAACTTGAATTTAGATCCTGGGAACCATTACCTTAGGGTCCTTTTCACAGGCTTCCTCTCATAATTCTCATGGCTGCTTTGTTAGGGTGTTTTATTCCAATGCACGTGCATTTGTGTGCAGTAGCTTAGTCCCCACCAATATTGTCTGTGATTACAATGGCAAAATTATGCCCCTTTCCAAATTGCTAATTGTTCATTAGCCAGATTTAATATTGTGTCATGAGGATTTTGTTTTATGTTATACAGGAATTTTATTAAACTATATAATACTTTGTCCAAAGTATTTTCAGTGCAGTAAAAAGTTACTGGAAATAATGTACTGGAAATACTGTACTGAGCAATCTTTTTTAATAAATGTGACTTTATCTCCATTCTAAATTTCAGTTTATGGTGATGTTAATTAAGGATAACACACGAGAAAAACGGCTTATTTGACTGATTTCAAGAACAAGTTGCTGTTTGCCCAACAAACTCTGTTTTTTTAAGATTTGATGCTTTGAGTCTTTTCAGTCACAACATTGCATATGAGTACTTGAGAAAAAAATATTAACTGTTGTTGTTGAAGTTAAGATTTTCATAGCCTGTAGAAATAAGACAATATTAACTACTGTTTTCAGTAGCTCCAGTGCTTGTAAAAATCTCAACAGCAGGCACTTGAAGCATTTTAGATTGCTTGGTTTTAACATTTAAGTACAAAATATTTTACATGCTTCACTTCTCTATAATTTAAAGTCTTCCATTGCATTAATTAATTTTTTTTTCTAAATTTTTCAAAATATTTCTGTTTTTTAAGGGACACTGTCAAGTTAAAACTAGGCCATGTTGAAGTCAATGGTAACACTGTTTTTCAGAGAGAGAGCAAAGATATAATTTCCTGAACATTAGAAAATGTCACATACTATATGTAAAATGACACTGCAATTAATAGAAACAAAGATTTTCGAAACAAGTGTATTTTTCCATATTAGTATTGCTTTTCTCCTCTCGGACAATGACACTTTTTATTTATAATGACTTAGCGATTTCATTGCAGGGTTATGTCATTTTCACAAAACCCATGTTTGCCCTTGTATTATCTTGCAACCTAACCATTCTAGAATTTATTGTGTCTTTATAGAGTTTATATTTGTGAAGAATTCTTTTTAATCAAATGGTCTTTTTTGTAGGCTATGATTGGGTGATGGTGAAAGAAATGGCTCAGATATGCAATACACTCTCACAGCCTGTAACTTTCCCTGTAAGAGCAGCATTAGTACGACAGTCAATATCTGAGCTGTGTTGGTTAATGCAGCAGTCAGATAGGTGAGTTTGAGGACCTTTACTTTTACCTGTCTTTATTACAAAGGCATGTAGTTTTTTATATTAAATATAGCACAGTTATGTGTACATACTTATCCCAATTACGTTGAAAATATTTTTTCTTCCAGACTATCCCTTCAGTTCTTTAATTCCTTCAGTTCTTACATTGTGTTGTCAAACAGCAGTGGTCACTATTCATTTCTTAAAAATAAGAAAATTCAAAAGCCTCTTTTAAAATAACTTATTATAGGTAGTAAATTTCGTGTGGGTTTGTAATCCAGTTGCACTATTAAACATTCATAAGACTAATGTAATTAAATAGACCAAGTAGTTGGATGTTGCAATTTGGAATTAATTACATTTAAATACTTACATTTTATAGATACTTTTTCTTGGATTCAGTATTTATATTTTCTGTAACAATGTGCCATAAAAACACGAAAGGTGATTTTTAGATTGGAAGTTAATGAGTGTGGTACGAAGCTGATTTTGCTTACATACTTGAAATACATTCAGTGGTTTCCAAACACTGACTTAATATTTCTTTCTTAAAATAGGTCTTAGAAACCCATAGCAATATCATAGAAAAAAAATATTTACATGTAATAGAATGAGAATAAAGCCTGCTTTGTACTTATTGTCATTTACTCATCTTTTTCACCTACTCTGCCTGCCTACACTTTAATAAAGTTGTTCCTTAAGCACCAACCAAGGTCTAAGCCCAAGACAGAAAAATTAAGACAGTGACTCGTATGGAAAAATTCTAAGTAATTAGAGACAATAGGGTGGAAAAAATAAAGTGCTTTTTTCTCATTTGTAGTAGTGAATCAAGAGAGAAATTAGAATATTTGAAACTGGGAAATTACTTTCAAAATACCATTATGTTAAGAGTATGCCTTGTGAATTGTGCCATTCTCAAATATGTCCTCATTGGATATAAGCATTATTCCCACTGAAATACTAGGATTTTCTCTTTACGTCAGCATAAAAATCCCGATTTTTCTTAGTGGCATGATTAGAAGACAGAAATTCTTCAGCCAGTTTTGCTGACATACAACTAAATTCTGATTTACATGTATTTTAGATTAATACAGTTTTAATAAAGGCGGAAAATGAAGTATTTGTCATGTGGAGATTGTGAAGGGTAATGCTTTTAACTTTAAGTGATACTTCAAAGTTCTTCATGGGCGTTTTTTGAGTTACAATAAAGTCTGTGCAATTAATGAGAAAAGTGTCTGTGGTAAAGTACAGAGGATACATTCAGTTAATCAGATGGCATCACTGCACATCACATAGGTGACAAAACAGAGTATGAAAATCACCTATAACTGAGATTACCTTTCCTGTTATAATGCTGTGCTTGTTAACTATGTATTATTTTGTCAAATTTGAAATGCCCAGTCTGGTAAATTTCTTTGCTGGATATCTGCCTGGGATTTTTTATTTTATTCCTTGCTAGGTTTGGCAGCACAGTTCACACAAGGAGCAGGCTACAGATAAATTTTTCTGGGTGGTGTAGCGCTGTCCATCTTAAAAATTTTGCAGTCCTCCTTGGGAAGTTGTAGCAAGTTTAGCTTTAGGAGCAAGAACTTGAAGTTTGACTGGAGCCAAATTGTATGACTTAACCTCCGTAATGAGGAAAAAAAATATTTTTAGGAGCTCAGTAATGCAATGTCTTTCTGTCTTACATGATTTATCTTAAGATAATAACAGTCTTTTTTCTTTCTCTTTTTTTTTTCCCCCTTTTTTTTTTTTTCATGTAGATACAGTCTCACTATTTGGACAGGAAAGGAAGATGTGTATTCTGTAGAAGATTTGCTTTACATCCGAGAAAACTTTGATAAAAGTAGAGTTTATTATGACATCTTGGAGCCACAAAATTCTGAATTCAAAAAAGCCATAGGAATAGAATAGCAAATACAAAGCAGGCAATCTCTGACGTTACAATACCTAGCCTTTTTAAATGTGAAGATTTCTTGTTCAGGGAAATACGTTTTCCTTCCCAAAAGAATTGTATAGAACACAGCCATGGCTATTGGAGGAGTTTTTGTGTAACACTTTATTGAAAGGCTTCTCAAATAGAAATTTAATGCCTCCTTTAACAGGTCAGAATTGTTACTACTCATCATATGCATGTCTCCTGTCATTCACCCAGTGGTGTGTAGTAAAGGCTACTCACCTTACCTAAATATACGAGTACTTCTCCCGTGCAAACATACAAAAGGGAGAACGCCCCCAGCTGATAGTCGTGGACCAAGTTAGTTTGCTACTAACTGCTGTTGTGTAAGCCAAAGTCAGAGGACATTCAATCTCTACCAAAGCCTGTTTTTCCTTTTTATAGGCAAGAGCCAAGACTGTTCAGAACTATGCAGTTCCCAAAGGGGTTATTTTGTAGCTTGTCTTGATACACTCCATTTTAATGCCATTGCAAGTGATAATGTTCTCACTCCTGGTCAACAGAAAATCCTGTTTGCTAGATGTGAAGTGTGGTATCCATGATGCTACACGTTCTAGGGAGAAAGAATGGTTATTTTCGCTGAGTTAAAACTAATCAGGTTCTCTGCAATATGGTAATTGGGCACTTCACACCGTGGCTTGCCTCCATGCTTTCTGAGCCATCAGCAACCTTGGATTGTGAGAAAGCTGAGTTGGAGTTGTAGCTGCACTGCAGGAGGTGCTGGGACAAAGAGAACCCCCAAAATGAAGAAAAATCCTGTCCTGTACATAGAGCACAAAGATGGATTACAGTGAGGTACACATGAGAGACGGCATCAAACGAGCGTTGTAGAGCACAGAGGAGTGCTGGTGGTTCTTTCAAGACTTTGGAACTAAATTTTAAGTATAACCGGAGTTACATAAAATGCTCTGCTGCAGTCTTTCTGAAAGACAGAGGCTCTAACAATGAAATAGCTGTACAGTGATTAGCGCTTACAGCAAAAATTGTACATTTATGTGGTAGAACAGTTGTTTTCTACATTCTGGTTTGTGCTTCTTTTTAACTCTCAGAATACAATTTAAGACATTTTCAAAAGTTGGACTTCTGTTTGAGAAAAACTAAAATCATCGCAACCCTGCTTATCACCTGTAGGAAGAGTCTGACCTATTTCATTTAAGCATTTTTTGCCTCTTATGCTTCCGCACCCTGTAAAATGAATACAGATACCAAAATCTGTGCAGATTGAGACACAAGCTGTGTGTTCTTGACTTCTGCCAAAAAGGGTTTTTTTTTTACAATGATAGAGGAGATTTTGATTTCTAAATGAAAGCTGATTCTGTGAAGAGACATTACCCTCTCATCTTCTTGGCCTCCTTTTCCCATTCCTCTCACATGCTTCCCACAGGAATTGTGTTAACTTTGATGTTCTACACAACACTGGACGGGCTGTTAGTACTAAAGAATTAATTACAGCAATTTCTGGTTCTTACATACTATTAGTACAACTGCGATAGAAAAATTAGTTATATTTATTAATCCTAAATCTTGAAATACGGTGATTTCACACAGTCATTAAAATTCAAGATTCCTGGTTGTTACTTATAGTCCTTCACCGAGGCCAATGGTATGAGGTTCAACAAGGCCAAGTGCCGGGGCCTGTGCTTGGGTCATAACACCCCCATGCAGCGCTACAGTTTGGGGAAGAGTGGCCAGAAAGCTGCCCAGCAGAAAAGGACCCGGGGGTGTTGGTGGACGACCAGCTGAATATGAGCCGGCAGTGTGCCCAGGTGGCCAAGAACGCCAACGGCATCCTGGCCTGTATCAGGAATAGTGTGGTGAGCAGGACTGGGGAAGAGATCATCCCCCCGTACTCGGCACTGCTGAGGCCCCATCTTGAGTACTGTGTTCAGTTTTGGGCCCCTCACTACAAGAAGGACATTAAGGTGGTGGAGCGTGTCCAGAGAAGGGCTACAAAGCTGGTGAGGGGTCTGGAGGTCAAGTCATATGAGGGGTGGTGCAGCCTGGAGAAAAGAGGTTAAAGGGAGACCTTATTGGTCTCTACAACTACCCGAAAGGAGGTTGTAGCGGGGTGGGGGTTGGTTTCTTCTCCCAAGTAACAAGTGATAGGACAAGAGGAAATGGCCTCAAGTTTCACAAGGGGTGGTTTAGATTGGATAGTAGGAGCAATTTCTTCACAGAAGGGGCTGTTAAACACTGCAACAGGCTGCTCAGGGAAGTGGTGGAGTCACCTTTCCTGAAGGTATTTAACACACATTCACAGAATTCACAGAATTGTTAGGGTTGGAAGGGACCTCTGGAGATCATCTAGTCCAACCCTCCTGCCAGAGCAGGGTCACCTACAGCACGTTACACAGGACAGCGTCCAGGCGGGTTTTGAATGTCTCCAGAGTGGGAGACTCCACCACCTCTCTGGGCAGCCTGTTCCAGTGCTCCACTACCCTCAAAGTAAAGAAGTTCCTTCTCATGTTAAGATGGAACTTCCTATGTTCAAGTTTATGCCCATTACCCCTCGTCCTATCACTGGGTGCCACTGAAAAAAGACTACTCCCATCCCCCTGGCATCCTCCCATTAAGTATTTGTATGTATTAATAAGATCCCCCCTCAATCTTCTTTTCTCTAGACTAAAGAGACCCAAGTCCCTCAGCCTTTCCTCATAAGAAAGGTGCTCCAGTCCCCTAATCATCTTTGTTGCCCTTTGCTGGACCCTCTCCAGCAGTTCCCTGTCTTTCTTGAACTGGGGAGCCCAGAACTGGACACAGTACTCCAGATGCGGTCTCACCAGGGCAGAGTAGAGGGGGAGGATGACCTCCCTCGACCTGCTGGCCACACTCTTCTTGATGCACCCCAGGATGCCATTCGCCTTCTTGGCCGCCAGGGCACATTGCTGGCTCATGGTCATCCTGTTGTCCACCAGGACTCCCAGGTCCCTCTCCACAGAGCTGCTCTCCAGGAGGTCAGCCCCCAACCTGTACTGGTGCATGCGGTTATTCCTCCCCAGGTGCAGTACCCTACACTTGCCCTTGTTGAACTTCATAAGGTTTCTTTCTGCCCAACTCTCCAGCCTGGCGAGGTCACGCTGTAAGGCAGCACAGCCTTCTGGCGTGTCAGCCACTCCTCCCAGTTTTGTGTCAGCAGCAAACTTGCTGATGGTACACTCTATCCCTTCATCCAGATCATTGATGAATATGTTGAACAAAACTGGGCCCAGTACTGACCCCTGAGGGACACCACTTGTTACTAACCTCCAACTAGACTCTGCGCCACTAACCACAACCCTCTGAGCTCTATCTGTCAGCCAGAATTCTATGATTCTATGATGTTTCAGCTCCTTGTTGCAGGCAGTTAAATGGATTGACTTAAGTAATTTCATCTTTCAGTTGGTTAGACCTTTTTGCATCCACGCTGGCAAGCTTTTCTGTTATTTAGAAACCTTTTTCCCATTTATGAATTCCCAGCTGAAGTATCAGGATTTGTTAAAATTGGTTAAACGCTTAAGTAAAAAAATACTAGCAATTGCCAGAAGTATTTTTAAGAGTGCAGACATCTTGGAAGAAATATCAGTGAGTAATTTATGTGGATATGAATAAACAGGGATATTCAGATAAAATTAAAAGAAAACATGATCTGGAATACCAGAAAAATTAATTGAGGCAACAGGACATGTAAAACTAGATTAAATAAAATGCTAGAAATAAATTGTATGAAGCATTCTTGCAATGACAGAAGGGTTTGACTATATGGTGAATTTGATTATTCTGTATGGATTATCCTATATATCTGAATTTCTGTGTGTATTTTATACCCATGGAGCCCTGTTCGTTTCCTGTGAAGTTGGTGGTGTTTATGTCAGTCTGGTCTTACTTCCACATAAATAAATTAATTTTCATGGTTTTTTGTGTTTTCATGCCAGTCTTTGCACAAATGCTCTCCTTCTGAAATTAGATGTGTTAACTGTGGGGCTGGCAATAACATAATAAAGGTGAGATGAAGTTATTTATTCTGTTGGAAGTGGTGATCTGTGGCAGGTCTGCGTTACTCTAGTTGTTGCTGTCTTTTTTTTTCTTTAACTTTCCGTCAGTGTTCAATTCCTTGTACTTAAAATGTTCTTTAGGAGCTATAAATTCTGCCATCTCTTTGTGGAATCATTTTCTCTATCAGTGTTGCTTTGTGTCGATATCTTTCAGCCAGGTTTTTAGACTTACTTGTCCTTACTACATGAAAAATCCGATTGACTTTAAAGGAATTAGACATTGTTCAGGATGTCCAGGTGAGTTAAGTGATTAATAAAATATTTCCAATTTACTGCAAGTATAGTTCAAGCTTTGTATTTTTCTGTGAAATTGATAGAACTTACTAAATAGATAAAATAACATGTTACAGAAGAGAATGGACATCATTAGTCCTGCACAACTACTCAATAATAATGCTGCAGTAACATTTAAGTATGATGAAAGCAGAACAGAAGCTGATTTTCTGAAGTTTGTGTTATTTAAATGTTGTGGAATTGAAGAAAGTGCCATCAAAGACATATTTAAAATGTTACCCCTGTCTTCATCTTCAGCATTCATGTGAAGAATTACTCAGTTTTGGCCTACTCTGCAAAAAAACCCCAGTCTTCGGTTAGAACCTTGAAATTAAAGTCTTTTATGTCTTATTTATCAGCCAGCTGTCTGTGATCACGCCATTTACTCATGTCACTACAGACTTATTTGTGCTCTGTCCGTTGAACCCTATTTAACGTTTGAGTCCGAGCACTGTAAAGCTTTCACCTGCCATTTTTACTGTGCTTTGTTTGGATACTGAAGAATGTGATTCCAGCCCCTGGCACATGCTGTCTTTTTCCTATCGGCCGTGGCTGTGCAGCTGCCCCAGGAAGCTCTGTCTGAACCTTCCAAGTCCCCTTGTGCAGAACTGGGTTTACATAAACCTCCGCTTCCGCAGCCCCATCGGGAACTTATGTTATTGGTGATGAGGAAGACAGAGTTAGTGGATTACACAGAAAGTCTTTATACCTCATTTAATAACTTTGTGAAGAAATGGCCCTGTCCTTCCTTGTCTTTAAGAAAAAATACAGAAATTACAGTGTTGGGGTATTAAAAATGTTCAGGCTGTTTTGGGGTTGGTTGGTGTGTTTTTTAAAGGTTAGGGAGAGCCCGTTATGAATTGCATCCTACATTATATCCAAGAGTCAGAGCAGCTTTTCCATCCATTTCAGTGTTCTAAAATTTCTTGTACTTGATTTAAAATTCCTTTCAATTTTCAGAGAATATTTTTTTTAACAAAGGTAAAACTGCTAATAAAAGATATTAGGAAGCATTTTGACAATATTTTAAAGAAACTCTTTCCATAAACTTTCTGTTAATCAGAAGCTTTTCTCTACCACAAAACTATTTAGTTTCTTGAAATTTTAATTGAGAACCATTTTTTTTTTGTTGTTGTGTTTTGACGCTCACAGACATTTTTATTCTTTAGTTTGTTCATTTTCTGTTGCATGAATGCCTGTTTGCCTATGCGGTGTGATTCCCTGATGCCTAGGCTTATCTTCTATGTATTAACTTGTTATATTTACTGTTGGTTTTACCAAGAGTTTTATGTATAAGTCTTGTACTAACCCATGTGCAAAAGTAAGGGCTGGTAGGTAACATCTGAGCCAGGATGCTGTATTCGTCTTTAGTTCTTTGCCTCTCTCCAGGGCTTTGCTGGATGAGTTTTGGTGTATGTCTTTGCAGTGAAATAAGATGTTACTACCTCCTTCTAGCTACTTCTGGTATGTCTTTTTACTGCAAATCACTGTAATGACTGTATTATTGCTCTTTTAGTACCATGGCTGAAGAAAACACCCCACACTGCAGTTACTCCAGAAGGCACTGAGGCATTAAGTCTGTGCTCCCGTACACCGCAGCAGTAACTTCTGGCAGATCAGTGCAATAAGCAGCTGGGGAGGTTATTCATTAAAACCCACAGTAAAGAAGCACTGGTTTTGATCACGCTTACAGTAAAATTCAAAGTATTGTAGTCTCTATCATCTTCTGAATTTTGAACATTGGAATTTTTGGAGCAATTTTATGTTGTTTTCTAATATCCTTATGCTTTGGCTCAGTTCCCTTGAATTTTTCAGTGATCCTTGTGATGTAGCTGTTGCTTTCACTGCCTAATGGTGATTCTTCTCATTGCTGTACAGAAAAAAAAAAAAAAAAAAATTGCATATGGAAATTCGTAATCTCAATGTGGATCTGTCCAAGCAGAATTAAAATGTGTTTTTAAAAGGTGTTCTCATTATTGTGTTTTTAAAATGTATGTACAGGTCAAGTTCATGTTTTAAAGTGGACTAGCTTTTGAGAGAGAAGGCTGTAACTTGTGCATCTGTGGGCAGCTTGTGAAAGTGTTCAAAATTGATAGTTAATCCCTTCAGGGAAGAAATACAGGAATTAATTAGAGTTCATCCTCTGGATTTCAGAAATATGGGGATAAACTGGGCTGTATACAACTCTAAGCATACCTTCACCGTTCAGATTAAGTTCTTAGCATGTCTTTTGAATGTCTGAACATAAATTCAGGTTTTTTTTCTACTTGGGACAAAACCTCTGAATTAACATTAGCTCCACAGTGTGGTGCTGGCGCAGGGGATGCCATCTTTATGGTTAAACTTAAAACAGTGGTTTTGACTTCATGTTGGTAACTCTTGAGTCTTCTGGTGCTTCCTGGATTGTTGAACTGTTGATGTCTTCCCGAATCCCTGCTGGGATGCGAGGTATGGCTGAGGCCAGCCCCGCTTTGAGCTGGAGGTGGGACCAGACCTCCAGAGGTTACTTTCAGCCTAGATTTTGTTCATGATTTGGTGACACATTTCACCTGCTACATGGTACATACTACCATAGAGGATTAATGTGGATGCAGAAGGACTTTCAACTAATTCTTCTGTAATTTCTATAGTTTGGTTAATACAAACTTACTTTCATCTTTGTTGAGCTTTAAAACATACTTGCAAGGAATTTGTTTAAGTAAAGAATTTGTACAAGTTAACTTAGCTGCTCCTATCACCACCTCGGTCCCCGATCGAAGTCCTGGGGTTCTGTTGCGTGTTCTGTACCAGGAAAAAGAAACGAGCTTTTGTTTTAATTGCGTGAAATGCAAAAGCCAAGGATGTTCCTACGAGGTCTGTGCTTTCTTTCAACCAGCTACAGGCATCATCAGCCAAGGAGACGCCTGTCTCAGGTAACAGGTATCCGTTGGAGAACAGGAATTGTGCATATGCATATATGCATATAATGTATATGCATTTTGCATATATATTAAAATAAGGTTAACTTGTGTAAAAGCATGTAAGATCTATTGTCTTTGAAAAAGGATTAATAGCTGGGTATTTTATCAGAACAATTAGCCATAAAAATCTGAATTTTATCCCTTTCACTGAAAAAAAATCCCCAAACCCGAGTTTTCTTCAGATGTATCCTTATTAAACCTGATCTCCTTGAAGGTATTGCGGTGCTAGTAATACTTTAATATGAAAATGTGTGGCTGGGCAATGTTGGGAAATGTTTTATAACAGGCATTCCTCCCTCTAATTCTGGATTTCAACATTAATTAAAAAAAAGCGGCTTGTCCCTTTTATGAATACAGTGTTAATGTTCTTAGTAGGATGGTTGTTCATTACGAATGTTGGCCTTTCTGTAACAAGCCATGCTCTTGTTACATGAACAAAATAGCCAGCTAATGGAATAGAGGTTTACTAATGTAAGAATCCATTTATTTATAAATACCTGATTTTAGTTGGAAAATTAATTAGTTGTACTGCATAGAAGATGCAGAAAGATGAAGGTCTTATTAAGGCTTGATGAGGAGGGGGAAGAGGAATTTAATGACTGTTTTAGTCTATTATTTTTCTTGCGTAGCTGCATCAAATTATGGCAATATTATTTTGGAAGTGCTGCATAATTGTAGAAGACAAAAATCAAAACAAAGCAACTCCAAATGCCTTTCTCTTAAAAGCAAAAACAAAAAGTGCAGGGAAGAATATTTTGAAGACTCTCCTTTGAAAACCACGCCTAAAACACAACCTTGAAAACTGCTTTTTTACAGCATTCCTGTGTAGGGACTTGCTGTTCTTAACCAAAATCAAAATATGAAGCTTTTTAGGTGATCACTGTTTTTTGTGAGGCCACCACTATTTGTCTAGAAGTTACTTTCATTCTATGGTTTCACAGCATTTTGCAGAGAAAATGAAAACCAAAAGTAAAAAAAGAAATTTTTCACCTTTCTAAACTTATCACCTAGATTCAAAATGAATAATCTCCTAGGTAGTGTGTTTGACTGAAAGCTGTAACTTACGTTGGCAGGAGTGCTTGCTCACAGAAATGTCACTTCCATTTTATATGGTTTAAATGTTTAAGGATTTTATGCCATCGATCTTTCTGTAAGTTAGGGTGGATGAGTTTCATTAATTTCTCACTGTATGGTGTGCGAACTAGTGCAGATAGTTCTCCCTGGATGAGAAGCCACAGCTCTTAAAAGAAAACTAGCAAGGAAGAAGTTTCAGCTTGTGGTGTTGTCTTTATCAAGATGCATAAAGAACACCTGAAAGGTATTTTGTTGTTTGTAAACTTTAATGTTTCGGGGTGGATTTTAACATTAGAAATTCAGGTCTTGCTTCCCATTCTTTGCTTAAAAGACATTGTGGATGACTGGAAAATGATGAGGATTGAGACTTCAAAGGTGGCAGAAGTGTATCTCCCCTGAAGTGGAACCACAGTAAGCTGCCAACAGACGGAAAGAGCCTCTCTCACACAATAGTTTGTACAAATTTAGCTATGTTGGATTAAATCTAATTAACTGTTCCAATTTCCCTGTATAGAGACAGCCTGAGAAACACTTATGAGCGAGTACCTTTGGTAGTGACTCAGCGTCTCCTAAGTGGTGAATAAAAGGATGTGTATATTTCCATATTCCCTGAATGGGGGAAAAAATCACTTTTATTTATGCATCATAACAACATCAAGGGAACAAAACTGAATTGTTTTTCCTTTGAAGGTCGCTTTTAACATTGGTGCAACAATAAGCATTAATGTTAACCTTTCACATTACTTCTGCATCAAAATTAGGCACACAATACTGGCAATGCTACAGAAGAACTTCACTTCTCAAGACTCCCATATCTGTAATTCATTTTAAAATCAATACAGCAGAAATCGGGCTTTATACCTTCAGCAAAAATACCAGTTAGAACATCTGATCTCTTAGTTGATTGTTTTCTACAAAAGAATTTATATTTTTTTAAAGATACTTTTTTAGCTTCTAATATTTAACCTTGTTATGAGATGAACAGACTATAAATTGCCATTTCCATTTATAATATCATAAAACATTTTAAAAGTATATTGTGTCTGTATGCGGTGTTTGTAGAGACCAATTTGTATCCAGTTAATAATTTAATATTGACATAGGTTGTTCCACTTAATTTCTCTGCCATAAAAAGGTTTCCGTGTAATCCTTGTTTCTACCTGGTATACGCAGATGCCAATCCAGGAACATCTCCTGAAGTAAGAGGCAGAGCCTGAATGGAACCAAACACTCCCATCACCTTCACCGTGTTTCCACCAGTATTTAATAGCTCTTAAAATGTATGTAACTTCACTTTTGCAACTTTCTCATTTTTGGATGCTTAATGTGCAAACCCAGGTGTTGTTTTGGGTTTTTTTTTACCGTAGTGAACACTTCTTGTTTGTGTATGTGCAGAGACTAGGGTCTGCCAGACAATACATAAATTACCAAGAGTCTCTCAGTGGATGAAGAGTCCACCTCTAATTAAATAACACACAAACAAATAATGGGTTTGCCAGCAACATTTTTCTGACTGGTGCTGATTGTTCCTGAAGGGTGAGAAACTAAAGTGTGACAATCATGTCTGAGTAAGTCAAATGTGACAGCGTAGTTCAGCTCACCGTTGGCCTTCCCAGCTGTCACCAGGTGAGCAGAGCTGTGACGGGAGGACGGCAAAGGACACCACGGCTTTCAAGACCTGTATCTGGTGTGGAATAATTAATTTTGACAGCTGTGATACAGATTTGCATCTTTGCTTATTCTAGATACCTTTGAGAGCTTGGGCAGAGAACCAACGGTAAGATCATCTGCCTTCTAGCAGTCAACCCTAGAGACTGGAGAGATTTTGTGTCACAAATTTGATTTCAAGATTTAAACTGGTAGTTTCAGATCAGCGCTTGACATACATCTCTGTTGTGTAGAGATATAAACCATACTCCTTCACTTTCCAGATGTCAAATATTCCCTTCTTCAAAATATGCATATTATGAACTTTCAGACATTTTTATATTTTTACATAAAAAGGTATTTACAGCGACTGTGTGTTTATCATTCACTTGAAATTGTCTTATACTGAGGGCAAAGCTAAGTAACACTGCAGTTAAGGCAATGTCAGACAGGGTGAATTTTGACTGAAGCTGAAGAAGGCAGATAGTACCCACTGTGTATTTTCAGAAGAAAAGCATCTCATTTCAGTATACAGAAATTCACATTATACAGACACGATTTCAGTACAATTAATTCCTGTAAATTATGACAAAACAGAACACATTCAATATTTCTCAATCTCTAGTAGCTGAGTTATAAAACGCCAGAAATCAAGCATCTACGGAATGTGCACAAAGACAGGTAGATATTTGGAATCACAGAACACTAAATGGGAAGGAAAAACAGATTTTAGATAGTGATACTTAAAAATACGCAACAGCTTGGAGGCAAAGGTGTGTTTCTCATCTGTAAGAAATTCAGTCCTCTGCTTCAAATTAGGCAAAACGAGGACTTCATCTCCCAGGTGAGTATTGTAGCTGTCAGATTTTTTTGTTAGGTCTGTCTGAGCAGGACAGGAGGACAGAGCTCTTCCTTGCTCCCAAGCATGCGTGTAAAGTCTCCTTGCTGATCAAGACAACACCTGGATGTGTCCCACCATCTCTATCCTGTCTTGAAAAGAAACCCAGGCCTGTGACTGGGGAGAAAGCGCTCCTGCATGATGACTGACAGGCCTCCTTCACGCTGCGAGTGGGGCTTGGTCATTTTACACGCAGACATTCAGGACTTGTTGCTCGCTACGCTGGCTTCTTGACCCGGTCCCCAGGCATCACGAGCTCTCCAGTGCTCTGGGTATCACACTGACTTCCAGTGGGGAACACAGTGCCTAAAGCAGGCTCCCAGTCTTCAGCTGGGATTTCCTGGACATAGCTGTGCACACAACACAGCTCTGCAACGTGAATTTTATTGACTCTGCATATTGTACATTTAGGTGTGGTAAAGCCACTGAAGGCGAAGGCGCTGCTGTGTACCCTTGTCCCTGCCCACTCTTTGCGCACGCCGGTTGTGCCTGGGATTTCTGGATATTGCACAATTTGGACAGAGTCAGTCTGGCGTCCAGCATCACAGTCAAATGTTTCAAGTTCTCAAATTCCACGTGTACCACCTTTCTGGGTGCAGGAAAAGTACACATTTGGGGAAACCTAGGAGGGATAGTATCCCCAACCTAAAATGAGAACTGCAAGTGCCTAAGACCTGTTGTGAGTTCAGCCTGTCACAGGTAAGATTTCAGTGCTGAAGTTGAAAACATTATGAAAACAGTATAATAAATATTCCCCAGTTCGCAGAAAGCAGCATGATTAGTTAAGCATATCTTTTCATGTAGACTCTAAGCTATTTAACTCATTCCAAGGCAGAGAGTGTTACATCACAGACCTGCTATCTTTTGTGGTATGTATCATTACTATCAGGTAGTGCAGTGCATATGTACCTATCATAAAGATTTTGTAACCCTTTAATCCCCTGTTAAAAATTCACTAGTTGCTTAATCTGCTCAGTCTGTAATGACTGTCTCCTTAGTAGCATTTTCGTATTTTTGGTCTCCCTAGGGAAAGCAGGTGCTGCTGGTATTAAGTGTTTTTGTCCACAAGAAATCATCCCAGAAACCCTGTTTATGAAAGTAATATCTGGAATTGGGGGGTGAGGACTCACATTCAGTGGTGGAAGAAAACCTGGTCTTGTCTGAGCAATATGATCCAACAATAAGGCTCCTGAACCCCGCCTTTCTAGAAAAGCTTGATTTCTCCTGCTCAGAGTAACAGGAGGCACGTTCTCCATTACTTCTCTAGAACCTGACAACACAGAGTGAGATGGAGAAAGAATCTTCTTCTTTCCTATCACTGACTTACTGTCTTCTGCCACAGCAGGACTGAGACTAGTAATTAACTGAGAATCAGAGCTGTAGTGATTTGCTCCTAAATTTCTTTTCTGGATAATACTGCTGAGGTTTGAAATGAAGCTGATTTGTCCTGAACTGGCATCCTTGCCCACAGGAATCCCACTAGGGTTATGTTTCTCTTCAACATAAGGAATCTGAGAGTTTATCTCATCATATGATAATTTCCTTGATCCAGTTTGATCAAAGGTTTTCAGTAAATGAGCAGTGTCTTTTATGTCAATACTTTGGTGCCTGGTGATGAATCTCTTTGATAAGGCAAGGCCATTGATTTTAAAAGACAGCTCTTCTTCTGGAGTAATGTCCTGGAGTTCTTCTTGTAAAGAGACAATTTTATTCTGGTGAAACAGTGAGGGAGAGCTCTTTATCCAAGGCTCAGACTGTAGCCGCTGCACTTGTGCCAGCTTGGACCCTACTTTCGTTGAGCTGGATTTTCTCGTCGGTGAAACTGTTTGAGACGAATTGTCCACGCTTCGTGGTTGATCCAGATCTTTAAAGCTGAATAGTGCTTTTTTAGTTTCATTTGAACTTGAAAGTGGGGATGGAGATGTTTTCAGTTCTATTTCCGACGGCGAAGTGCAAGCAGTTGAGGAATGGCATTCCTCGAGGTCAGCAGGAGGCACATTTAGGTACTGCTTTGCTTTCTGCCTTCCTGATGGGGACTTGTTCGTTGTGATGAAAATTACTTCTTTTCCTCGAGCCCTGCAGGCATTAAGAAGAACTTTCAAGGTCTCTTTGTCTCCAGAGTTTATTGCATACACAAGTGCAGAGCAGTTGGAGTGATCTTGCAGGCTTGGGTCAGCTCCGCTTTTCAGTAGCAGAGATACCACTTCAGGACCTGCTTTTTCCAAACAAGCATGCATCAAGGCTGTCTTGCCAGATTTGTCCTGTATGTTCGGATCAGCCTTGTTTTCCAATAAGTATTTAACCATCTTTGCCTTGCAGACACTCTGGGAGTCCACATGTTTTGTCCGACAAGCTATCATTAAAGGGGTTTCACCTCTGTCATTGCTCTCGTTGATGTAGGCGCCACCCTCTAGTAACAGTCTGGTGAGGCGAAGGCGGCTTTGGTAGACGGCTCTTATCAGGGAATTCCCCTCTGCTGGCAACTCCACCGTTTCGGTCATCACACTTGTCTCACTTACACCTCCCTAGTGGCTGGAAAAAACACCTGGTTTTCAGACAAAGCAAAGAGGCCTCCCAGGAAAAAAGAAAATAGGAAAAAAAGAGGATTTAACTATACAAATTGTTCCTGTAAACACCCTCATACTTTGTGAAAAGAGTATGAAGGAAAAAGAAAAAAAGGTATTCCCACCTCCTAGACTTCAAGAAATGCATTAAAAACTTAAAATAGTATTTGGATATAATTATAACATTTATAGATGCTTTAGTAGCTGTCAACTTTTCTTTTTATTGACTGTTCTCCCTTTTGTCACACTTTGCCAAATAAGCTGCAAAAAAAGTTTAATGCTCCACACACCAATGGCTTTTTACTGACTACACCCAAGAAGCAAGAACTGAATGAATCCTGCAGCATTGTTTTCATTTACGTGAGATAGTGTCACATTCACTCATTCTTTCTCATAAAATGACAATGCTAAAGATCTAGAAATCAATGAATAAAACAAAGTTCATGTGTCTTAATAAATAAGAAAAGCAAGCATAGTAAAAGACTTTTTATCTAACAATAAACTGTTAAATGGGTAGAAAATAGGAATTAATGTATTGTGTAAAAGTAATTACATTTGTGGAAGTACCCTACCTTCCTTACGCTCCTTTGAAAACATACTAGCCTGAGTGAAGCAGCACAAACAAAGCGATGCGCAGCCTGTCCCACTCATCATGGGGATCAGCGGGCTGAGAGCAGTCCAGTACCTGCGCAGACAGTATCAGCTCTAAAACAAAAGAAACATTTGATAGCGTCGAAGAAAGTCTGGAGGTTTCACACAAAAAAATTAAGAGCTTAATGTGATATAAATAACAAAAGGTCTTGCATGAATGTATACCTGCATCCATGCAACTAATACAACTAAATTACTTTTATTTATGTCTCTTATGTGCTTGCTTACCC
>NW_009648822.1:5874972-5876211 GCF_000708025.1 Charadrius vociferus | reverse complement strand
GTAGGGAAAATCTTTAGAGAAAAAAGAAATCAGTATTTAACAGTTGGCAGAGCAATGTAATTCCAAGACAAGATTAGACATGGATATGAAAATTACATTTGTTTATTTACAGTATATTTCCAGAGAAATAAAAATGTTTGATTAGTTTAACTGCAAAGGAAATTAATGACTCATTTTTATTTGCCATTGAAAGCACTAGTAATGTTCTGGTGAATCACTGAAGAGCAGTAATTTCATTCTCTCATTCTTTGATATTGGAGTTTTACTTTGAATTCCAAAATCAATGGATGGTATCAATGTAGTTTGTTCCAAAAGTTCAACAAACAAAAAAAGTCAGTTGAAATACACATGACACTTTTATTACAGATTCCCCCTGCCCCCAGTTTATTTCACTCGGTAGCATCGTGCTGTGCAGCTACAGGTGCTTTTGCTATGCAGTGACATTCAGTGGCTTTATCAGTCACCATGAGAACAGTTAGCTAAGGGGCTTCATACTCGCAGTGTGTTAATTAAGTATTTGACAATTATTCAATATAGTCGTTGTTTGGTGACATGGTGTACTAATGGTCACCTCTAAGATGTGTTTGGGTAAAATACCTCACAATATTTGGTACGTCAGGGAAAAAAACAAGAGACAAACACATAAGACAAACCAGTTCACCTTCGGTAGTGTTCACCTCTGGGCTTATGGCCCTCACAAAGGCTGTGCATCGTGTCCGTGTGACTGCAATCCTCTTCTGAGCAATTAATGAGGATGAAAGAGGGCCAGAACATCTCTGACCATATTCATGAGAGTAAACATCCCACTTCTGACGACTGCTAAGAGCAGGAGCACCGCTGTGGTACTATCATCCTCTTTTCACCAGTTGGGTTGGGGTTTTTTTTTCTGTCTTGATAAAACATTTTACAAAAGTAATTGTATTGAAATTACTTTAAGGATTCATTCCATTATACTGAAAGTACATGATTCAGTAGTGTCTATCTCAGCTTTCATTGATGTGCAAATCGTTATTATGAAATGCTTATTTTTGACAAGCAATATATTCAAGATTATTATCAAGTCTTTTCTAAAAAGTACCCAGTTAATTTGTGCATTTAGGTTTCCAGAAACAAACTAAAGAGAAATATCTTTTAGATAGTACACATGCTGGAATTCTGATTGTGTTCTCCCCTGGTTTTGACCTACCTGGAAGTCATCGGTGATTTTACATTTCTTTCATATTTATCTAAAGCTCTTCC
>NW_009648822.1:5873688-5874955 GCF_000708025.1 Charadrius vociferus | reverse complement strand
TTCCGATACTTAACTGCTTGCTTTACTTTAATGGTGGCATATAGCACTGCTTACACAAGTCTTCATCTGTAGAAATACCTTTCATGGCCAAAAGAACACTAAATATTAAACAGGCACAGAAAGGGAATAATGCTACTTGAAGTCATGCAGCAGGTCAGTGCTAAAAATGAGACTGTTTCTCTGACATCTGATCTAATGCCTCCAATTGCTTAAATTCACCATCTCCGTAGACTTTACCAGGACTGAATATGAGTGAGGGCAGAGGAAGGCTAGTCCAAGCCAATAGTTAAAGTTTGAAAGTTTGGAGTAGATTGTGTTCCCGGGATGTTTTACGAACTTGGCCTGGAGAAAGGCCAAGATGTTTTTGTGCAGGCAGGTCAGCAGTTCCAATGTGCCCAAGACCTCACCAGGGCTTGTAGGTACTAAAAAATCTAATTTCAGAAACCAAACTAATCATTATATACACAGACTGGAGCTGTCAGGTCTGCAAAGCAGGCTGGTTCATCCCTGAAAGAAGGAGCACAAGAACCAGTGCTGCTGCGATGCAGCTACGTTACTTATAGGTTGATCTACACTCTGCACTGCAAAAGCAGCAGCGTGGGAGCAAAGGAAAGTGGGGAAAGAAAGACAAAGCGGGTAATAAAGATCCACAAATACTTCAGAATCAGATACTATATGATTTAAAGGAAGTGCTCCAGTTTGCAACTGGAACAATATAATACAGAATACACTCCTGAATGCTGGATGAAGATAATGATTATTTCAACTGCAGAGTCTGTTAATTACCGGAGAATGCCCTTGGGGCTGTGTCATCTTAAAATTGCCACTGTGAGAACAAAGTGCAGCTGGACTTTCTGAGACCCACACTGACATGGACTCAGTAGAAATACATGTGCCACACCTGGACCAGGTACAACCTGCTCCAAAAAACCCTCCCACAGCTAACTATTTTGAAGTGAGAGACCACAGTTCAAGCAGGTTCCCTGAAAGAGTAATTTATTTGATAATTCATCACAGATTGATGCTGAACAGTTTGAGATTGCAAAACATTCCTACATCTAATTAACTGCTATGTCAGAACCACTACATCTATTAACTGAGATATCAGGACTGACACAGCTGCTTTTCAGCTCTGAAGGTAAACGTGTGCCAAAAGATCGGTTTAAAGCATGAAGAACTATGCAACCTAGTGTGTGACACTGAACTGTGGTCTTTCAGATCATCCATAAATTCCTGTTGTTCTTGTACAAACGATATTCCTGGAACA
>NW_009648822.1:5872153-5873672 GCF_000708025.1 Charadrius vociferus | reverse complement strand
TGTCTAGGAAGAGTTTCATTTTATTTTCAAAAAGCAATATTGTCCTGGAAAGTGCTCTGAGATGAAGTAGCACAAAGCACCTTGTAGTATGAAAATCAATTTTTGAAGCCGATGATGATTTGTTTCCAAGAAGTAGATAGCTGCTGCTGTGGATTTCTGCTGGGACCTATCCTGAGGTCAGGCTGCCAAATATAAGTGAAAACCCAGAGTCCTGATACAGGTCCTGCTGCCATCATAGTGGGAAGAGCCACTAAAACTTGAAAGTTTTAGCACTTCTTCCTCCAACCCTTGCTTCTTGGTTTGTAAACAGCATTTCACTACTAGGAGAAACTCAGTGTTTTGTTACATCTAACAGTGGAAGCAACCACAAAATTGAGGGGAGGAAAAGCTCATCGATGTTATAATGTATAAGCAAACATAAACAATATTTTCACTAAGTAATGGAGTGCTACAAATCAATGTTCTTGCAACATATTCCTCTCTTTTTCAATGTGAAAACCGAATTTTCTGCCCTTTGTGCCTCAGCACTCTCAGAGTTACACAAACAACCTTTCACAGTAGTGTTTACATAGTAAAATTATTCCAGTAAGTCATCAATTCTCATCTCTGAAAAGATGTGCTTACACAATTAAAGAGTATAAGCCTTTAAATGTTTTTCTGATTCTTCATATCCACATTAACCCCCCAGTAAATTCTCTCAGTCAGAGAGAGAACTCTGCTTTCTTATGATGCCATAAACACATTGAAATTTACCACATATAAGAGTAACTTTTGTTTAAAAAAATTACCATACTAACACAGACAAAACTTCCCCACCTCCCCGAAACGCTGCCGGAATCAAGCCCAGTTTTGGAAGCCTAGCCTGTACAGTGCGACTTCCCACAGTGAAGCCTCTGTCTCTTCAGCCTTGCCGTTTCCCAAGGATAGCTGCAGGACGGTCAGGATCTGTGCATTTCTCACCCATCTTCTCACTTAGGATCCCCCGTGTTTGTACTTTTGAAGAAAGTTTGGAGAGGTCAAGCCAGCTTATTAACTACCTTTGTCCTGTCGTAGCATTTATCATCTTTACGAGTACTCTTTCTACAGTAGTAATTACTGCCACAGAGTGGCTGGAGCGCGGTGGAGAGCACTCAGAGAGGAAAGTTTTCACTGGGGCTCTGCACTGAGGTGGGTGTCGTTGCTCACTCCTGTCTCACACCATCCTGACTTGTGAGCTACCATCGCCTCTAAGGTTTGTCCTGAGGGAGATCTGGACAAAACTAGGACAGGCAACTTCTCTACACAGCAGTTACAGAGAACACACCTGAAAAATACAAACGCAGGCTAGAAGAGTCAGCATGTTACACGCTTTTCCCTTAAAAATTCACCGAGAAGGAAGGGACCGGGGTTTGAGCGGCGAAGAGCCTGACAGAACCGCTTTGCGAGACAAACATCCCACCGACGGAACCTTCTTCAGTCGCCGCCCTGAACCTTTCCTCAGCACTCTGCTCAGCCTAACGTGCTACAAAACGTTAAAAAA
>NW_009648822.1:5843185-5871027 GCF_000708025.1 Charadrius vociferus | reverse complement strand
TACACCCACCCACCGCCTCCCTCCCACACCCTCACCCCCCCAACACACCCCACCGCCATCATACCCTCACACCCACAGTCACTCACAGCCCTTTCACCCTCGCACATCCCCCCACAGCTTCACACCCCCACTGCCTTTCACACCCTCACACCCCATCACCTCCACACACCCCGGACTCCCCACCCCTACACCCTGCCACATCCCCACACACACCCCCTCTCCTCTCTCACACCCCCATCCTACAGCACCTCCAGTTGTGTCCTTCCTGGTGAAGAGTGTGGCCATCACCCCTCACGACAGAGACAACACCGAGACGCATTCGGCTGTACTTACTCATTTCCTTTACAGGTAGCGAGTGGTAGAAACAACCCACCTAAAAAACACCTTCACCACCTCGCTGCTTCCTACTGCCCAGGGGCATGGATTTAATGGCGTTGATAGGAACCAGAGGGAGGTGAGCCCAAAGAGATGCTTCTTTCAGGTGTACTCAAGTTTTACTCTGCAATAATCCCCAGGTGCTTTGGATGGCAAAACTGCCAAAAGGCACAAAAAGGGATTCAGGTCCTATCTGCCTGTAGGAGGACTAAGAGTTCTCAGTTCTTCTCACAAGGCTTCTTCATTACCAAACAATCCTAAATCTTCCCAGCTGGTTGAATTTTTTATTTATGAGTTTTTTTCCTTCTCAGGAGTACTCATGAAGCTGTTGGAGACAAAGGCCCCCATGTCAATATGGGATTACATTATACCACAGGTTGTCTTTCTGCTGTTTATTCCATGCCACTAGCAATCTGGTTAAACCGTGCCCAGGAAAGGCATTTTCTTCTTTCTTGATACCACCAAATGAACCTGGAAGCAAACAAGTCCCAGTTCTTGCAATTTTTTTGCATGGAAGGCACATTAAAAGTTTATCTGCAACACCGCTTTAGTGCAGCATCACTTTATACGGATTTGTTTCCTGAGAAGTAGGTTACGTTTTGTTTTCCAGAGTGGCTTGGAATCAGCCTCAGCACCCAACAAGCCTCAGTAAGAAAAATTTGTTCCAAGAAGGCCAAGGTGTAGGCTCTTGACCATAAAATAGGAAAAAAAATTGCAAAACACAAAATTCCTGTCAAATACTAGAATCAATCTCTTCTCACAGCTGCCACATAGTATTTGTCTGAGGTTATATTAGCTGCTTGGGTCGCGTTTTTCTAAGCCCATGGTCTCATAGGACTTCTCCTACTGGGGCTTTTCAGGTTACTACTAAAACCCTATGAAATTTTGAAGCATGGTGAAAGAACCTGCTTGATTTTCATGCAAGTTTAGGACACCTTCACAGAATCACAGAATGGCAGAGGTTGGAAGTGACCTCTGGAGGTCAACTGGTCCAACCCCTGCCTGATCAACCAGGGCCACCTAGAGCTCCTTGCCCAAGGACCACGTCCAGACATTTTTTTAATGTCTCCAAGGATGGAGACTCCACGACCTCTCTGGCCAACCTGTGCCAGTGCTTGGTGACCCTCACAGTGAAAAAGTGTTTCCTGATGTTCAGAGGGAACCTCTTGCTTCAGTTTGTGTTCATTGCCTCTTGTCCTGTCACTGAGCACTACTAGAAAGTGACTGGCTCTCTCTTCTTTGCGCTCTGCTTTCAGATACTTGTATACATTGAGAAGATCCCCCTGAGCCTTCTCCAGGCTAATCAGTAGCAGCTCTCACAGCCTCTCCTCATAGGAGGGATGCTCCAGTCCCTTCATCATCTTCACGGCCCTTTGTTGGACTGTCTTCAGTATGTCCCTGTCTCACTTGTACGGGGGAGCACACAAAACGGGACACAGTACTCTCCAGGTGTGGTGTCACCTGTGCTGAGTAGAAGGGAAGGATCACCTCCTTCAACCTGCTGGCAACACTCCTCTTAATGCAGTCCAGGATATTGGGGCGGGGGCACATTGCTGCCTCATGTTCAACTTGTTATCCACCAGGACACCCAGGTCCTTTTCTGCAAAGCTGTTTTCCAGCTGGGTGGCCACAGCATGCCCTGGTGCTTGGCGTTGATCCCCTCAGGTGCAGGACTTGGCACACCCCCTGTTGAACTGTTGTGGTTTCTGTCAGCCCATTCTCCAGTCTGTCCAGTTCCCTCTGGATGGTCGCAAGACCTGGTGTATCAGCCAATCCTTCCAGTTTTGTATTATCTGCAAAATCCTGAGGGTACACTCCACCCCATCATGCAGATTGTTAATGAAGATATTAAACAAGACTGGACAAAGTATTTGTGCCTGGGGTTTACCACTCATTACTGACCTCCAACTAGACTTTGTGCCACTGATCACCACCCTCTGGGCCTGGTTGTTCAGCCAGTTTTCAGCCCACTGTCTGCTTCTCCAGCCCATACATCAACAGCTTCTACTGAATCACAGCATTGTCAGGGTTAGAAGGGACCTTTGGAGATCATCTAGTCCACCCCCCCTGCCAAAGCAGATTCAAAGCAGGTTGGACAGGAACACATCCAGGCGGGTTTTGAATATCCCCAGAGAAGGAGACTTCACAGTCTCTACTCCACTCCACAACCTCAACTTTTCTAAGAAGATCTTCTGGGAGATGGTGTCAAAGGCCCTGCTGAAGTCCAGATAGACAATATCCACCTCTTCCCTTCTCTACTGAGCCAGTCATCGCAGAAGGTCATCAGGTTGATCAAGCATGACTTCCCCTTGGTGAAGCCAAGCTGACTACTTCTGATGACCTTACTGTGCCATAGTCTTGTTTAGCTGCTTGGTGCCTCTGATGACGCTTATGGAGTATCCTTAAGCACACCTGTGAATGACAGGACTTCCTGTTGATATCCCCAATATTCCAAGGATATCTTCTTGGAATGCTGACTACCACAAAAGCCCTCTGTAACAGCTCTACACAACATTTTGCAGAAGTTTTGACTGCCTTTTGTCATGCTAACTTTTTGTGGTGGTGGCACAATAGATAGGCATGGGACCAGCAGCAGTGTCTCGTCTCCCTCGCCAACACTGTTAATTGCGGGGGCTGTGGTGCCGTTGTTGTGCAAGGTCCTGTACTCATCTATTTAAAAAAGGCAGCTGCTGCCTCAAAGTCGTTGTTGTCCCAGCGTGTAATAAAAGACAACAGGTGAATGCAGCAAACAAATAGGGGAGGCGAGGGCAAAGTACCAGCGAAACAATCCATCATGCTCAGTATAATAAGTAGCAGTCACAGGGCACCAGCATCCTTGATGCGATGAAGGGCTTTTTTAGGCATCACAGGAGAGAGAATTTTCCAGGAGGAATGTGAAGGAGATTTGTGCCGTTCTACTTTTTAAAAGTGCATGACAGGATTGGTTAGATACCGGCATGACTAAGAGCTGGGTGAATTGTATGAATAAGCCACTGAGACAAACAACATCCCAAGGGCAGGGTCTTCAGTTACTCTTTAACCTTGTCTTTCAAAAACGAAGTTGGGAGAATGTCCACAGACTTTTTTCTTTTTTTTTTTTCCTGTGGCGTGATTCTAATTATCTTTGTTTTCTTTTACTCTCTGCACCTCACCCACATTGTTAATACCCAGTCTTTGCCGAACAGCCTCAGAAAGGCACGTATATCGAACACCCACTCTTCAGGAAGGTTACTGCTCCTCTCAGACCTGCTGTTGTTTGAATTATATAAGATATGGAGGCGGTGTACACTTGTGTACGGTTCATCAATTCTGCTACTGGAGCATCTTCACTTCTGCGGTTTCCGCAGCTCTCATGTACGCTTTCTTATTCTGCCTTCCGTCCTTGCCTGCATTGTACTGTTGTGCTTATGATAGCCAACATAAAGCTTTTACAAAAAAAAAAGAAAAAAGAAAAAAAGAAAAGTGTATCGCACCAGTTCTTAGAAGAGCACTTTTAGGAAGATAATTAGATTTTTTTTTGTAAATGTCACAATATCGTCCCTTTTGGCTACTTTTAATTGCATATAAAACCAACTGTTGGTATCAAGAAGTTAATTTTTATGTTAACAGTGAAGAAGGGTGGAAAACCAGAGTAGGGAATACATCAATGCAGTGCAAAGTTCGCTCTAAAATACAGGAGATGTTTGCATATGCACATAGCTTATTAGCTTATCATACTTCTTGGTATCCCTCTCAGGATCTCTATCAACCCAGCCCTCTCCTTTGTTTCATTGGCCGTTGGGCTAGCTAGATATCTACCAGGGGAAAGTTTTATGGTCACAGAACACTAATATTAGTTTTAATTGACTAAAATGTTCCACTGCACTGATTCTCAATAAACTTTTGTCCAAATATGGGCAGGCAGAGGGTAAAACTAAAGAAACACACGTAATTTTCTGGTAGCCAGCTCAACAAGCTGCTGGAAGCCTGGAGCTGGACTGCAGACCTCAAGCCCAAGATCCTTGTTTTGGGAAGGTGGTTTCAGAGGTTAAACCTCAGTCTTGGCAGCTGGGAGTCTGGGCACACCTGAGAGCCCTGCTTCTCCCGGGGCTGCCGAGGGCTATGGACCACAGCAGGGGACTTTGCTAGGTCCTTGGGGACCCTGGGAATTGACCAAGTCAGCTGCTCCATTTGGTTTATGGCAACAAAAAAAAAAAAAGGGGAATGGGAATATTTGTATTTGATCTGAAACAAAACTTTTTTTGGCTTTTGCTTTCCATGGGAAATTGTAAGCACTTGGGTTTCATGTCTATTTGGTACTGACCAGCCTTAGCCTGCACTAGCTAAAGTGGACTCAAACGAAGAAGGAGCCACCATTGCTCGCTATACGTAATTATTTATATATTAATGCATTAATGTGTAAATTGTTGAACATGGTATAACGTAATACAAATCATTCTAGCCATTTATTATCTATTGGTGCATAGAATTTTCTTCAAAACTGTGAATAAATGGAAAAATACGAAAGCATAATTAACTTGGTTTAGTTGTGGTGACTCAAACACCCTCCCTGAAATTAATATTATTATATATTAATTTGGTACCTTAAAAATACATTTAAAAATATTATGTACAGAGGCAGATGTTTACTGTGCTAGAACTGTTTGCTGAGAGGAATGCAATAACACATTGTAAACAACAGCGTTTCTTAAAAATGCTTTTATTAAATGTACTAGGTATAGCTGCTTGCTTGTTTAAAATAATGAAGTGAGATTATTCTGATGATCGAGAGAAATCACTGTAGTGGTCTAAAAGAGAAGAGAGGACACAGAGACAGTAGGCAGAGGCTAGAGAAGTGCTATGTTTTGTTTCAAAAATAATAAGCAAAACCAAACAGAAGGAATTAGGACTCCATTAAGAGTCTCACAAAAAGCCACAAGTCTGCATGCACTGTCAAAGCTAGAAGAACACTTTATTACTTCATTGGCTTGTTTACTTGGATAATTCTGATTTTGAGGCATACCTGATATTGTGGTGTCTTTGCTAACACCACTCTGTTGGGTCAACCATATCAGGTAAGAGCGCTGAGACAGGTTCATTTGACATTTAGTCTGGTATTACCCCTTGGGCTTCACTGAGGGAATGCCAAAGTCGAGTTTCCTCCTGATTTCTGTCAGGCATGTTTTAACTATCTAATTATGACATGAAGTCTTCTTTCTGGAACAATATGCTCTCTGAAGTGTTTGGTGTATTTTTGCTAATTACTTCAATTAAAAAATTGACTGTGCGTGGGAATTGCTCTTGTGGTACTTGCAGGAATAATTACGATTGGTGAGGGAACACGAGTTCTTCAAACAAGTTCAGAGAATATATGGCACTAAAATGTCTTGTTCCATGGACACAACCATTTGCAATGCTGCAAAACATGAGTGTTCATTTCCTAAGTGTTGAAAATGAGGAGGCTTACGGGATAACTCTCTTTTGCCAGTGTTTTTATTTCCTCTCGTGTGAATCAGGTATTACTAACACAGTGCGTGAACATTGAAAGCGTCGATTCTTTCTCATAAATGTGTTCAGAAAAATTGAAAACAGATTGTGAAAGAAGTTATTTTAAAATTGTTTGACATTATAGTGTTAGGCATATCGGTAAAGTGAGAGGGTAGCAAAGCATGCTCTCTGCCATATAACAAGGACTTATGTCAATATAGTGATTCCTGACCACAGAACTTGTTTTCTAATTAGGATGAAAAATCACATAATAGTTCAAGACATCAACTGCTACTTTCTCTGCTTACAGGCTTGTTTGAAATTCATATACTAGTGATGGTCAATACCATCTTTCATGCTACTGAGAAGAAAAACGTACACTCACAGTTTTGTTACAAAGGGTTTTTTTTCCCTTGACAGATTTTGTTTCATTTTTTGAGCAGGCCAAGATGTAATTTGAAGGATATGTATTTCCTTCATATGAGGATAAATATTACACTGGATGAAAGCAATCATTATTCAGATTACAGCAGAAAGCTGCCTGTACCCTTTGTGCACTGTACTAGTTTTGAAAGAAATATGAATTACATACTAGAATATATAGTGAATTGTGCAGTAAACAACGGTGTAACTGCTGTGTGACAAAAGGAGGAGAATCTACATGATTCCATCTGAAAGAAAAACATAATTTGATGAAGGACACCGAGACTCAATGCTCTGAATAAATCAATTTTGACTGACTGAAATAGCAATATGCACAAAAGTACTTAGTGAGTAAAGAAGAACTTCAGAAGAACGGGTTGCCTTTTTATATGATTAACGTCTGAAAAAACATGAGAAAATTTTCATTTAAAATTAATTAGTAAAATTAATTCTTTCGAAACTTAGGAATGTTAAACTGATGAGGTTTTCCACCTAGGACTCTTGATGGGAACAGATCTAAATTTTAACCTTTCTGAACAAAACCTAACAAGATGAGGCATGGTGATTAAAACTCCTTTTTCGCATTTGTGAAACTGAAGCTTTTTTCCAAGCTGATTTCACAAGGAATAGTTTTCAGGAGCCTTTTTGCCGTGTTTAGTAACTTACTGATACAGCATTGAAAAGTTCAAAAGCTTCTACAGTGCTCCTTAGTACAACTACACAAGTTTCAGTGGAATTCAGTGGTTGAGTTGGCCCAATCTATTTTAAGTTGTTTATTCTTACATGAGAGGTATAGTTAGCATTTATTTTTTCTGTTCTTAATTATTGTGGGAATGTATGTAGTAACCCAGGAAGATGTTCTGCTCATGGTTTAGAGCAGGCATCCTCCAAAGCAGGTGTTCTGGGGCCTGCGAGGTGTGCTCCTCTGTGGACCATGTCCACAGACAGCTCACGTCAAATTATTCCAGGTTTGAAAGCCGCTCACCTAGATCTAGGTGGAGCGAGTGACAACATTACTGCTCCTGCTTGCTCACCACTGCCCATCACTACGCACTACTGGCCCCACAGTTGTACCAGTGGGAAGCATCACTTGGGTTTTTCCTTTTCCTTTCAGGCAAACCCACTTTGTCCAGCAGAAATCGCTCTTCACTGGATATTTAAATGAACTCATCCGTCTCTGGTGGAAGCACACTGGGCATAATCCCCCCAGCCAGCTGAGAGGTGGAGCAGGGATCTCCAGCCAAGGACTGGTAATTCATCAACTAGTACATCTGTCTGAAACGAGCATGAGTGTTCCCAGCAGGGTTTTGTGTGGAGAACTCTGAGTTCAGAGGAAGGATGAACATTAAAAGCTTGTTACTTCTAAGGAGCAAACGCTCTGTTTTTGTGCAAGTGTCCTTCTCAATTACATCAATGACGCAATTCATAGTCAAAGCGACTTCTATGTAAAAGTTTGTTTATTGAAAAAGTTTCTGCTTGGTATTAGGAGCTCATTAAACTGAACTGCTGAAGGAAAAGACATTGATTTAGGCTTCCATAACGGTGTACCATCCATTTCCTGTCCTCTCAAGTTCTGTACTTACTTTTTTTTCTGGCTGTTTTTTCATAGCAGACATCATTTAGCAAAATATTTAATTTCATACCTAAAGCTTTCCTTAACCAGGCAAATATATGGCCTGATTTCAGCAAAAACACTCACTACCACTTAATAAGACATAAGCACATACTTAAGAGCACTCTGTTTGAAATACCTACTTTCCTTGATCAGAACAATTCTCTGAATTTCTGTAAATTTCCAGTCCAAAAGGACAGCTGAAAAGATAAGGGACAGAATTGAGAGGACCACAGCTTGAGGACTGAAGGTGATCCACAAATGCTGAAGCCAAGACCATTAAAAGACACAAGCAAAACAAGATTTACATTGCGAGATAATCTACTGCATTAAACCACCCAATTTAATCAGAGATAAACAGGCAAGTTTTGGCATGTAAGCCCTTGTTCAAGTCACCTGAAAAAAGTTTGGAGAATGTAACCAGAATAGGACTCTGGCTGAGAGCTTTTATTCTTTTTTCCAATCACATCACTTAATCTAATAAAAGACTTTTTGCGCAAATTTAGCTTTGATGTTATGCAAAAGGAGACAAATGATCGGCAGACAGAAAACAGAGGAGAGACTAACCCAGGATCACCCCAGAGCCAGCAGGAAGCAAGTCTTTACAATTGAAGACCGAGAAAAATCAGCAAGTTTCCCATATGCGGTCCCAGGAGTGTATGCTCTCCATCAAGGGAAGCCAGAGACCGTGATCCTAGTCACAATGCTAGCCCTTGGGCTACTGGATGCTCTGGGGTGCAACTCTTGCTTTCATATGCAGTGCAAGCACCTCAGGAGAGGAATTGTAGCTGAGGATTTCAGCACAGCCGACAAAGGTAGTCACACAGGCATTCACATCCTGAACATCCTTCACTAATGAAATTTTGTCACAGCATCTTACAAGTGTTAAACCCCGCGGCAGTTTGAAAGTGTTTCCTTAGTAATCATAGTTACAGGGCAAACTAACACAAGAAACCGTGTAATCCTTCTAGGAAACATCAATTTCCTCTTCTCACCTCTCTTTCCTTATTGCCACTCTTTTGTTCCAGGACCTGCCTCTTCAGAAGATTTTTGTGATTGTTCTGGTCACCCTGCCCTGACTTGGTAGGCTTTATTCCTACAGCCCTCCTGGGCAAGCAGAGATAGTTAATGCACAACTGAATAATGAGGGAAGTATCTCCTAGCTTCATACTTAACCAAGCTTTGCCACCTCATTTGTCACCTCTAGTCACCTCATTTTCTGCACTGATTAACAAACAATCCTTCCCACAGCTTCTCCCCTCTCCGAATCAGCTGCTGCCTGCTCATATCTTCTGTCAACATGGCTTTTAAGCTGCTCAGAATTAGTCTGGGTTCAGGCTTAAGCCTTTGGCAAATTAGCTGTAGCCTGATAAAGACAACATGGTTGTCCGGTCCCAATTAAGATCTCATGTCAAGCACTCCTGATGCTCTCCTCAGATAACATGCATAAGCTAATCACTGTCATTTTCCTTTTCCTGTTTTTCCTTGATTTTCTCTATATATACTAATAATATTCTGTTTGCTAAATTAGGAAACTCGTATTATTTAGAGTGTACCTTTCTTCTCCATGGGTTGCTCTCCATGACAGAGATTTGTTGTTGGAATGTTCTCAATTCTGTCCTTGAACACACTGCGGTGGTAACACTACTGGTGAGCTACCAAAAACACCAGCTTTCTACTGCCAAATGGAAATTGCTGTCCACTGTCAGATATGAGAGATAATGAGTAATAGACAAGCAACAGAAACATTAATGGTTTGTTTTTCACTTCTTATGTAGACCCTCTGGTTTTAGCTATCTTGTTAAAACTAGTATTATCCTTAAAAATTAAATTTTTAATCTGTATAGAACACTTTGTTCCTGGGAAAGCATGAATGAGGGGGATTAAATTATATCTGTACTATACTTTTCTTGGTGATTGGTAATTATATTGTCACTCATGATGCTATTCATTGCACTTAGCTGCATGGAACTGGGGAAAAACATGACATTTCCCCCTGTACTAGACATAATGAGAATCTATGGCTTTTCACAGAATCATACATCAGCGAGGTACAGGAGTAAACAAAACGTGGGAAAGTTGTATTTGGAACAAAGGATTTTTTCCTTCAAGCCATAGCGTAAAATATTTATATTTCCCTTGTGAAATATAAATGGGGAGCTAACAGGTGCAATGCCCAACTCAGGCGAATGGCAAACATTTATTTTCTATCTGTTGCTTCTCCAACCAACCTGTCACCCAACAAAGCATCGTTTTTGAAAAAGGCCCCATACAAATTCCAGCAGGTAACTCTGGCCTTTAGAAGAAGAGAGCAACCATTTTTTCTTGTCTCTGGTTTTGGATGAACAATCTGAGGTATCTTTAAAAGGGCACAGACTTAAAAGAACTGCAAAGTAACCATCCTCTTGAAATAATACACCAGTCAGCAAACATTCTTTATTTATGCTTCCTGAACACATGGTCTTACACTCTTCTACCTATCCATCTCCTCGAAACACTAAGCGTCTAACCTTGTAGTGCCTGTATGCACATCATTAGGATGAACATACTTCTTTTGGACCCAACTTCACAGCAACCGAGTGTATTTTCCTAATTCTTGATTGGAATCTGCCTGGCATCTTGAAAAGCTCTGATGCAGAAGGTGGCGTCCAAATGTAATGCTTTTATTAAAACAAAACCCAAACCCAACAAAAACGCATCTTTTTGGCAGAGCGGCATACTGAAGAAACTGTATCATTAATACGTTGTGAACAGTTTTAAGCAGGAAATTGTGGTGTTATTTCAAAAGTTCTCATTTCCACAAATCATAAATTTATTTAATTTGTTGTAGAATTTGACAAATGCACATAGTTAGTTAAATCTGGAGAGGACTAAGGCAGTCTACAAAGAATCAGAGTAACTATGTTCCCCATAGGCTTGTTTGCACCCAAGTTAAAGTTTTCTGCATCCAAAGTGGTGCTACAAAACATTTTGGCCTCAGGGAACCGTTATCTCCTGCAATGTATGCTTAGGCAGAAATTTCCTGACATTGTTCACATCAGTATCAGTGTAATCCAACATTGCACAAAGTCTTTGCTTCCACTTTTAATAAATGTCACTTGCCATAAACACAGTACTTTGCAGACTAGCTGTGCAGAGCTTTCAACAGTGACCTGTTTTTTGGCACTAACTGGTATATATTAAATGCTTTTGGGAGGTTATTTTCTCTTGTCAGGGTCACTGTGACTTGTATTTTTTAAAGAAATACCATCCCCCTGGTAACAGTCTTCTTCCTTCCCTTTCACAATGCGTTGGCAAACCAAAGCTCAGGAGACATTTTGCTGTATTACGCAAGCATTTAACTTTGTTGTTTTAATCTTTATCAATTGATGTAAAATCAGCACGCATGAAGTGAGAAGATCAACACAGGGAAGTACTTACATTTTTAAGAATGCAAAAGGAAAACAGAGAAAACAGACAACCCAGAACAGATGCTGCCAAAATTATCTTTTTCATCAGTTAAATGATGTAAAATTGCCATGGAAAATTCAAGACGTGTTCAGAGCCAATATTTTAAGTGTTTTGCTCTTATCAAATAGGTTTGGTATTTTACAAGCAAGGAAATCAAGGTTTAAACTTAGAAAACGCGGCGCTGTTATGCTCCTCGGTACAATTTTAATGTGTAAAACCTGCTGATGACCACTGCCACCCTCCCTGACATTAGAATGGCGCCTTGGTGTGACGTTAAAGGATGAGCATCATTACTTCAATCTCCCACAATAGTGCTTCATAAGACAATGCTTTTACAATGCTTTGGGGAAACACTTGGCGGAGTTTGAGGACTAATATTTTTTTTAAACTGTTTTTTTCACTCTTCTGGTCCCAGACTGATCTGCAATGAAAGGGAGGCAGGGCTCCCTCCTTGTTGGCTCTCGCTCTCAGGGTGGCAGCTGCAGCCCAGGGAAGCACAGATGGGCACGGTATGTCTCAGCTCCTCTCCGTGACGCTTTGTACACGGAGTCCTCTGCTGTCTGACAAACTCCCCACAGCCAGAACATAGGAACAGACTAACATTACCGACCACGTTGCGATAATATTGGGAATAACAAACTTTGGTCAACACTTGGCATTGTATGCTATTAGAATCACAGTGTTGCTACAGTACCAGTATATTGCTACTTCTAGGGAAGAGTAACGCAAAATGTTATTATACTAGCTATATTTCATGAAAGAGGGAACAGGACCCCACTATCTGCTTATAATCCACATTTGTATGTCACACAGCATATTCAAGATCACACTGACAAATTAACACTACATCTGCATGGATAACATTTAGAAGGGACAGAAGAACAGATTCTGCTCAGAAAGCAATGTTTATGTTCTTATACTGCAAAGTGCCCATGGTCAAACTGACACAGTAACTTTTTATAAGAGCAGCAAGCCTTTACACAGGTGTGAAGTTAATGGAAACATTAACATTTCTTTATCAGATTAATTTGTAAGTCAGTGTTTTCAGCCAAAAGGCTTGAAGTAGGCTGTGTACCCAGGATGGTTAAGTAGACAAGAGGAATTCCACGAAGGATCAATGTACGCCTCAACTGCGGCCTGAGACTTTCAGACTCCATTTCTCCTGTTATGCTTGCTTACCTTTTCCTCCACACCACTATGTTCTAAGGATTGTTATAAAAGTATATACCATCCCAGTCAAATGTTTTGACACTTTCTCAGTGTTGGACGCTCTGAATCAGGAGATACTCAAAACTTTTGTTTAGGTGGGAAGGTTCTGATGCAGTCTAATGCCTTTCATTACTCATGGAATTGTTAGGGATGCTCCCATGGACTGTAGAGATCAATGTGAGGTCTCATGCAACCTTAGTTGCAGTATTCCTTAGAGCTTTCATGCTGCTGACCACCCTTGTATCTCCACTATAGGGTGTATATGCAGAGTGTGGGGTGTATTTTTTGGAATCATTCACTACTGAGATATTGTACTATCAAGCAGGATTTTCTCTCAATAATTCAATATATATCTGCACTCAGTAAGATTTCAGGATTTAAAATACCTGCCCTTACACAGAAGTACACAAAGCCTTATTTATTGTGCCAAGACAGCTTTTTCATACACTTCAAATTTGTACTGGATGCCATTCTCTTCTTGAATATCAGCAGGGACACCTGGGTACCTGGAGAGAGGGGAGAAGACAAAGTAAAAGCCAACCACTAGATAAAAAGATAATCGTTAAGTCACCTGTAATTTATCCAATCAATTGGAAACGAGAGTTGTTTGAAAAAGGAGATGAAAATGCCATCCTTACAACAGGTATATGAAGTACAAACTATTTTTAGAAATCATGTTAACAACTATCAGCAACTTGTACGCACATCTTTTTAAATCAAGAATGCATACTCTGATGCAAAAAAAAAAAACCCCACCTTTTTGGTTTAATCAAAAAAACCCAGCATTTTTATTAAAACCTCCAACTCATTATTTAAAAAGGCAGGAAAGGTAGAGAACATACAGAACACTTCTGGGATTTTTTGCTTTGTTTTTCCTCAGATGGATTAGAGGAAATGCTAAGGTAAACATTTCTTACAAGTCTACGACAGCTTCTTAAAGCAGCTGACTGCTACTACACAAAGTGTTCCTCTATAGTTCAGATTTACTAAAACAGGTTTTATTAATAGATATTTTCAAAAATCTCTTCAGCTCCCTGTGACAGAGTAAGGATTTTGCATGAATAATGTTGACTTTGAGGGAGAAAGAAATTTACAATTTTATTTGCTAGGTTTGACTCTATCGGGTTTCCACTTTAGTCAGGGAATTATTTGCTATTTTATAAATTAATGCTTTAAGGCCAAATTCTGATTTCAGTACAGTGGCCAAAATCAACGTATAATTGAGAAACAGCCCAGAGGAAGAGAAGGGATCTGTGGGTCAGACATCAGGATACTAAAGTGGGCTCATGGTATGGCACACCACAGTTCAGAACAGGTTGAGTTAAAAAAGGTGACTCGTCATCCCCACTCACCTTGCTTGTCTCTCCCCCATCCTTCTTTCCTGCCCCTACCTATTCACTCCCACTTCAGTGCTAATCCATTCCTGTGCTCCGCACAGAAAGCTTGACCTGCCATACTTTCTATTTCTTCCATTGCTGGTCTGTAACCAGCTGGGAACCAAATGGGAGCAGCAAGAAGAGGAAGAGGCCCTCTCCTTGCTGTTTTTTGAGGCAGATGTTTGAATTTTTGACACCTCCCTACTGCTTGTTGGATGCAATCTCATTGGAGAGGACACAAAAGTATGCCAAGGATAACACAGAAGAAACCACAGTGAATGGCAGAAACTTACAGTTCAATACTTCTTCCTACTAAGTTTGTTAGGAAGCAGTAATTTTCTCAAGAGAAATCTATAAAGGCTCAACCCTCCCTGCTCAAACCTATTTAATTCGTCTTCAGCAATTTATCAAGACATTCAGAGGCTAAATACCATTGACTAACAACATAGTGAGAGTTATGAAGCTTAGTAAATATTTGAGTAATTCTAAAACGAGAAACAATAAGAAAGTTACTTTTCAATCAAACTGACAAATGCAATTCTTTACTGTAAAGTGTAAAGATTATGGGAAGGTTGAAGAACACAGCAAGTTCCAACAGCCTCTCTGTGCTGAGTGTGGTACAATTCCAGGTTTTAAGTAAAATATGACTTTGGGAAAAAATACAGTGAAAAGCACCTGTAACTCAAAACAGAACATGGCTTTAAAAGGACCCTTACACATTCAAAGTCGATTATTAAATCTTCCATCTGAACATAAGACTCGTATGCATCTTGATACTTACTCTGTGAGAAGTTTGTAGTCTTTGTAGTTGATTTCTGGAAAAAATGTGTCACTCTCAAATTCCTGCAAAATTCTTGTCACAAACAATCGATGATTAATTGGCTTCTCCATTGCTGCCTTTAAAAACAGCAGAAATGATTAAAATTGAGTTGTTCCCTGTAAAACAGCCCAACCAGGCATGCATGAAGTAGTGTTGTGTATTAACATTTTTAATATTCTTGTTTTATAACACTATTTGAAGTCTGTAAGACACTATCAAGTGTAAGTTCTTACTAGCTTTCTTTACCAACTCTCCAAATTGTTGTTCTGCCTGCACCAGACATCACCATGGCAGCATTCAAAACGAACTACGAGATAGAAGTCTTTTCTTACTTTCTACTTGTACATTGCACACCATATATGTTATATAAAACTGAAACTCAGTTACTATTTGATATATATTTCAGGATTTACGCAACGCAGTGAAAAGTGAACTCTAAATCTCCTCTTTTGGACTCTGCCCAAGAGCACTGTCTAAAGGGGCAATTTCATCTTGTGCCTGTTCCACCTGGTAAGTGGCAGCAGTACCTATTCTCAGAGCTTGGGACATCTGACAGAGACTAAGAAAAAAATACGAGTAGTCCTGTGAGAAGAAGGGAGCAGTATGGCCTAGTCTCTGAATCCCACCTCTTTGAAAGACAGTAAGCTTTACTTAGTGGGAGAGGCCGACACCTCAAGGTAATGTGTTCCAATATTTAATTAATATCACTGCTAACGATTTACAATGTATTTTTAGTATGCCGTAGTCTGCAATTGCAGTGATCAAGTTATCTATCGGTTTAACTTCAAAGTGGGATTTCTGGATTATGGCAAAGTGAAAGTTATATGAAAACAACAACAAAGAAAGTTTCCAAGATCATTGGATGAAAAAAGTTATGAAGACACTTTTTAGGTGAGCTCCTCACTAACAAATTCACACAAACTCAGGAGTTAAAAAACCGATGTTTTGTCTCCAGATCAGACTGAAAAGGCACCTCTTCCAGACTTTCTTGGCACTAAAATAACCCACTAAAAGCTATACTGGCGCCTGGTTACAATATATTTTTGAGATGCTTACAGCTGTTTCTCCCTTTCCTTTAAATTGGCAATGAGCAATGTTCTTTGTTAAAGGTGATTCACCATGCAGCATACTATTAGGTACTACTTTGACAAGTACAAGAACCAAGTAATAGCAAATTTAATCTGATAAAATTAATTGGTATCACTGCTGAGAAGTTAGTTTCCAGAAAAGCTGCTCTATTACTAGCGAATGGCTTAAAATGGAAAGGGTAACTCACAGCACACCTGAATCCAACAGCATCGAACTGGTGTTCATCTAGTTTGTATATCAGTATGCAGTTTTTAATTTCTTTAAATGAGGGTGGGAGGTAAGAGGAGAAGTATACAGCTGCAGAATGCCAGGACAGTAATAATCTGCTACACAAATAAAAACATACCATGTTCTGTAAACAGAGATATTTTTGTTTTGTAGTGGAGGAATAAATCAACTTCCTATCCAGCTCTATGGCAATTCAGCTTCAGCAAGAGCTGTGTACCACCAAGACAGGCCAGGGAAGAGCATACAAAGTGACCGACCATGGATATTGCAAAGAAAGCTGAACTGAGCATGAAGGGGACCAGAGGGAGACCTCCGTTCTAGCTAAATGGTTCCATTACTTGAGTGAACCAACCAGCTGTGTAACTGCCCGCAAGTCAATAAAGTGCGAACGCTTCCTGAGTTAATCAGACCAGCTCTGGGGGTCTGCGTGTCTATGTGGCCCGTGAATACTAAACAACAAACAAAAAGAAGTGGGTGAAGAGCAACAGCCTTGAGCTGGTTTCAACTCACATGTTCCTTCTCAGCAGCTGGGAATTCCCAGCGTCATGACAGTGAGCGTACTACAGCGGCAGGCAAGGAGAAACACTTTGTAAAGTGATTCGACTTTATATTTGAGTTGCTCTACTCCACTAACTGTAATTTTCACTTGTATTAGGACTTAAGTACATAGTTGAATCATGTCATGGGGTGGCATCCTGACCTGACCTCGTCCTGTCCCCATGGTCCCATTCAGTTGTCCCAGGGCTATGTCTGACTCCGATTACCTTCATGGGGCCTGATCCCACCCTATGGACCTGCTTCATCACCATGAGACCTGGCTGGTGTGCATTACAAGTTGTTTCAGAAGTATTATATGGAGAATTAATCTTTTATAGATCTAATCACCAAACCACTGTAAACTAGTGGGCACAGCAACCAATTGCTGTAGGAGGGACCAATTATTTCTAGTCATTTAAAGATTCACAGGTTTTAGAAGGACACACACACACTGCTTCTGCTTTCTTACCTTCTACCAATTACGTAAAATAAGTAAAACAGCCAAAGTAACTATGTGAGGCACTTATTTTTCAAGTGTCTTCCTAGACAACAACATTGCCAATCCAAACAAAATATGAGAGCGTTATAAAAGAGAAAATTTCAAAATAAACAGTCTGTTTATTTGCATTCTGTTTTTCAACCCTTAAAATGTATTGGATCATATGGGCAAGATGCATTTTGAAGCTACAAGAGTACCAAAAAAAAAAAATGTATAAAAAATTTTTTTTAAAAAAATCTTACAGCTGAAGATCTCACAAAGTTGTAGATCTTACCTGGGTAAAAGGACTTGCCTAAGTTTTGGCTACTTGGACAGTTGCAGTGACAACCAGGAGAATCAACATCCTCAAAATTCCTTCCTTCCCACACTGCTAGCGCTCAGCTTAGTGAAGTAGGGAACAGTCCCTCCTTCCCAAGCCACTAAGGCAAAGCCTAGCAAGGGAGGGGACACTGTGGTAGCTGCCACCACTGGTTCTCTGTCAGGGACAAAGGCAAGCGTAACAAAAATCTTCTATGACCGTTATTGAAAAACCTGTCCATTTTGCCCTTTCAGAAACAGATACACATTTTAGTCACTAGACTTTTCTGTGTGTTAGTCTTAAAGGAGGGTCTTCTAAATCTTTTCCTCTGTGATCTCTGCAGGCATGTTTGGAAAAGAACTTAAAAAGCAACAACCTTTCAGAGCTGCATGATTTGTGTCTGCAACTGACTCATCTATTAACCTTTTTTAGTCATTATTTTTTCCCAGAGGAATGTCAAATCAATATGTTTGTTCACAAGAACGAGCACACAAAAAGCTTACTTAGGAGTAACAGCGATATTACACCTTTCTTTCGACATTAAAAATCTCCTGAGTTTATTTTGAAGACTGTACTGGAAAGGCTGGATATGTCCCTCTCGAGTCTGTGAAAGTATAAAGATGATAAATTAAAGAAAATTCTTAAACTTCTAATGGAATTTTTTAGTTAATCCACTAGTCCATTGCTAATACCATAGATCTGTTTTCTCTAATTTTATTTATAACTAGGTAAGAGCAAGAAGTATTGGCCACTGGAGGCATGACTACAATAGTCACAGATATATTTTTACAAAACATAAATCTCTATGGGGAGGACAATGCTGTCAGCTGTAATGCTGTGACCCTGCCACTACTATATAAGAGAGATACTAGGGAATCGCACTAAGAGTGCTCAAACCCTTTCTCAAAAAACACCTAGAAGGTCATAGGAATACAGGAAAACTGTCTTCCCGTTCCCATCTTCTTGTCCAGAAAACCACACAAAGCTACACAACTACAAATGGGAAAATTCTCCTGTAAAGAAGGATTCTGTGACATTACGCTAATGAAGAGAGTTACATTTGCTTATATACCAGGAAGACAGTAACCTTCCTTGGAAACAACTGCTCAGGACCATAAATGTGCATAATCGAATAACATTATCATGAGCTTAGTGGGACAGGGAGAGAACATGTGGTCAGTGCAGCCACCACAACCTTCAGTCTTCACTTTACATAAGCTAATGCTACCAGCTTTCAAAAACATGAATAGGATTAAGCCATACTAATTAGTTCACTCTAAACCAGAACTAGCGAAGGAGCCAATGCAGCACTCGGCTTTTTGCACTGGTTGCTCCCAGAGCAGTATAATGCTTTGGGCCTGCAGTGTGACGTCCTCCACGTCAACAGCATCAGGCAGCTCAAGGAGCCTGCTCTTTGCAGCGTTCTTTGAGAGCGCTGTTCAAAGCGAGCAACAGCACTGTGACCTGCAAGAGTGGAGCATGTGAGCATGGAAAAATGAGCTGTTTGCGTAGCTCCCTTGTACGTGGATCTCAATCCTTGGTCACGTCCCAGACTAAATGCAATACTTCAAAAACATGGTAATATACATGTCGGTCTCTATTCCAACAGGTATGCAGCTTAAAACCGTTCCAATAGTTACGCAGCTCAAAATCACTTTGTCTTATATGCATGGAAGGAAGAAAAATTATTTCTTTTATAGTTTACAGCAAATTCAGACATACTAAAATGTAATCCTTAAAATGTACATTTTAGTATATTAGTATTAGCTAGTAATGTTTTGGCAGGCTTGAAAAAAAAATCACAATAAAACCAGCGACTCAAATCGTTAATACTTCTCTCTTTTAAAGAAGTGATCCTGACGGTACAGCAAAGATTTGAAGCTTAGCAAATGTGGCACTCACAACCCACTCAGGGCATTCAGAACGCAGTGAAGCTTATACGCTTAGTCAAGAAACTCTGTTTAAGAGGGTAATTAATCATCTGCAAGAGACTTGCTGCACTAAATATGAATAACAACTTCATAATTCAGTAATTTTGAAGAATGAAAGGGGGGGGGATTACCAAACACAATATGTCAAATACTACTACATAGAAAGACACCTGAGTATGAATATTAGATAAAATTTTCCCTTAGGGATTACTGGAAATTTAATTTTCCAGCTCAAGCCTCTTTGTTGAAGAATTTCCCCAAATGCTATTTATCACCAGCATCTATTTTCTGTTATGGCCAGCCTAGATATTAACTAACAGTAAAACCAACAAAACTTCTTATGAAAGAACTTTTTGTTCTGTTATGAAATCACAAGTTTCTTCTACAAATTTAATACATGAATACAATTCTGTACTTAAGCAATGTGACCTTGAGTGTCATTGTTTGCTTCTGTGGCATTGAGAAAGCAACAAGCTCAGTAGGAACATATAAATTAGAAGAGACAATTTTAAATGTTCGACATGCTGTAGGAAAAACTGTTTTATCAAGGTGAAAACCTGTTTGACATATAGCCTGTTTTGGTGTTAGTAAAGAGGCCTTGGTTATGAGTACCTGAGTCATAAATTTTTCAAATTTTTTTAAAGTGTTGTTGCTAGTTTTTGGGTGGTTTTTTTTTTTTTCCCAGTGGTAGGTTCAGTATTAGGGATTTGTGCTTGACTATTTTTACAAAGCAAGATTTATATTAAACACTACAAACAACATGTCATAAGACCATACCATGCACATAAGTTAATCTACACCTGGTTTTGTGTTTGTTTTTTTTTCAAGTCCCTGTTTAATATTCGTGGATGTGCTGGACTTACAGTTCCTATTCCTAGCAAAATCTGAATGTTGTTTTTCATCAGTTTAAAACACACAGTTTAAAACCAGTTAAAAGTGACTGATGTAATTTATACTGAGCAGAGTCCCACAGGATTTTCAGGTAGCGCTATTTTTTAGAGTCAAAGCCAAGACCTGAACCTCTCAATTAAGACAAAATACCTCCACACAGAGTGCATCTACATTAGTGCCTTAACTCAGAACAGAAACGTGGTTTTGAAATTAATCTTCCAATTACCCTCACTCACCATCCTTTAGTTGTACCGGGCAGCAATCTTGGTGTGCATAAATTAAATTTCTTGGGGATGAAACCGAGGCAGAAAATCCGCTCCATGAACATGTCTGATAAACTCCAACAGCTAATAGGGACTCAAGGGCCAGAACCAATGAGTGAGTCACCACAAATTTTCCAGCACACAACAAGGACTTAGGAGCCAGCAGACGGCTCTCAAAACATCAAGTGCTCACGCAAATCATGGAGTGCTTCTCATGACGCATAACGGCTTCGTAATTGCTGTGACCTACTGACCACTGCTGGGCTGCTACACTCCTCCTTCCTCATCCATACAATGAATACCAACATCAGCTCCTTCTGGAACTCAGAAGATCCAGAAAAGTGCAGAAGATCTAGTACAGCATCCCGCTGAGATCCACAGAAATGACACTTGTTAACCTGTGATGTAAGAAGTCCAAAAGCTTCCCTGGAGGCAACAGTATTACCCTGTGGCTATACCAGGAAATTACAAACCTGATGAGGTGATCAGTGTCAAGTCAAATTTAAGAAGATGAAGCCTGCATGAGGTTTTCAAACCCCCAACGGACTGTGGGAGCCGTTTTCAATCTTTTCTGCTCTCACTTCTTACTACCACCATACTACTTGGCTCTCCCTGTCCCCACCAAAATGCCTACTATGTCTTGCTGCTCTGCCTTTTCCTGTTGCAGAGGTCAAGGCTGAGAAGTGACAGTTGCCCCGAGTATGCTGCTGAACACAGCATAAATGTAACCTACACGAGGACTTGAATGGCCACCCTGTTCGGAGCACACTTTCCTCTGTTCTCCATGCAACTTGAGGCAGAAACGAGCTTATGCCAACACTCCTACCACCCTGGAGAGAACTGTGTCCTTGAGAACCTAGGGGCAGTGGGCAAGACGGCCAGAAGCAACAGACAGCTACACTCTGCCCTTATAAATGTTCAGAGACTGTCGGGCTTGATCCTCTCTCCTCCGCAGTCCTACAAGCTCTGTTGTAAACAGCAGCAGTCCCTCGCCTCCATGCCACCTCTTGCCCCTCTGTTGCAGAGGGCAGCATCCCATCCCGAAACGCCACCCTGGCGCACGTGCTCTAGCACCTTTGGTTCCCTCAGTTCTTCGAAGGCTGGGCAGGGCACAGCAGCCATCTGTACTTGAGACTGAGAGACAGGCTGGACGTCTGCATCCCAGTGCCCTTCTGCACTCAGGCAGCTGTGTAGATGCTCCACCTCGGCGCAGCTCTCTGGATAAGGGTAATCCAAACTGTCAGATTTCTCACTAATGAATTACAAATTCCTTTGAAACATCCTGGGAAGATGCTTGAAAGGAGGAAACCAGTTGAAATTTTAAGTCATATTCCCTTACGCTGATCAGCACAAGTAGCATGTTGCAAAAGTACTCTTGATCAAAAGCGCCTATTTATAATCTAAGTAATGGCGAGTGACAGCCTAAAATATGGCATTGTTTTCTACAAAGTATCAGCCAGACACTGGGAAAATAATTAAATTAGAAGTCTACAACACAGATGCTCCTGGAAGAACAACCAAAAATAATCACTCTTTGCAGCACTAGATGAGTATGTGGCCATTGCACAGAAAGGGTAAATACTTCTGCTTATACTATGCATCCTGCAGAATTACGGGCAGAAGCCAGATCCAGTGTCCTGCTCATGTTGGGCAGTTATGCCCAATCTCAGGAAAATCTGTCTTTAGAAACAAACTTGCTACTTACTGCCTGGAAGCAGGCATTTTAATGGCTGACAGTGAAGAACATGTTACATCTATACGATAATATTTCATTATGGGCTGAATGCATTTGGACATCAATATATGGTGCACTTCATATGCAAAAGTGATTATAAAACATAAATTAAAAAAAAAAGGAGGAACAACAGTGACAACAGCGTTTTACAGGCTATTTACATGTGCATCTTATTTTCCTTACAACCTTAGCAATATCTAACTACTTTGCTTTTTTTACTGCAAAAGGCACAGAGAAAAAGTTCATGAAAAGCACAAACTCCAAAGGCAAGAAATACCAAAACCTGTATTTTCCCATCCCATATACAAAGCATATTATCAGTTCTAATTTCCTACCAGGAGCATGATGGCATTTTCATCACACGCCTGAAGTCCAAGTGAAGTCCAAGAAGCGAAGTATATTTCCCAGCATACTTGTAATGACTAAAGGACAGAACTTTTTTTCCCTTACTATATAAAACAAAAAAAATTTGCTTTACAATTCTTCATTACAATTGTTCATATCAGAAGAAAGAATGCTTACTGCTGTTCTTATTCCATACTGTCCTGATTGATGTGAAAGGAACAAGGACTGATGGCCATAATCTTTTGTGTGGTACTGTTTGACAATAAATGCAAATTATATGAGAACTTAACAAAAGAAGACAAAATCAATTGAGAGTTAAAGGGCAGAACGCTGACTGCATAGAGGCTGAAAAGACGACTAGGGATGTGGGTGAAGGCATGGAGAGTTGAATAAACTTTACGTGTGTGTACATGGAAAATGAGAGGAAGGGTTTGGGGGAAGGGCGAAAGATGGCTGAGGAAACACAGGGCAAAAAGAAGACTAGGTTTTACTGCAGACCTGCATGTTGCACAGCTAATATCTTAGTTAAGGACAGGAGGATTATTGGGAAAACAGGGCAGTTTATACAAGGCTTTCTCTGTGCAAAGATGGTCCTGAGAAGAAAGTGGCACATGCTGCCTTTTTGGCACATGAACGGACACCTGAATACGGAGACACCCTAGACACCAAGAGAAAGGGAACAGTGTGGGGGGGGAGTGGGAACTGTAGGGACGCCTGGATGCTGGATGGGAAAAGAGAGTTAGTTCTACATTGTATTGTATGATTATCTCTTCTTATTGCTGCCACCATCACCTGCCAGCTCTCTCTAAATCCTCTTTTCTTAACTGTATACCTGTATCAAGTCCGGCCAAAAATGCTGGCTCACTTTTCCTTTTTTCCCCACATCCTCTGCAGAGTCAGTCTACTACCTCAGTAAAATAAACATAACAATATGGGTCTTGGTGTAAAAACCTAACGATTTAGAGATTTAAGAAAAGCTCTCAAAAGCACTGGACCATAAGCAAGAGCAACATTTGGTTACTTGGACAGATATTTTAAACTTGTGACTTGAAATTTTACTCTCCAAGACTTGTTCTGTTGTACTAACTGGAGTTTGCTGGGTCATGCGAAGGAAAGGCCCTTCCTAAAGTGGAAGTAACAGAAACTTGAGCCATCCTCATCCCATTGCAGAAAATGAGTAATTTAGGAGTACTCTAAATGTACCTTGTAAACTGAAGTGCCTCCGACAATCCAAACCATGTCTACTTTACTTTTTAATTCGGGTGAATCCAAAAGAGCTAAAGCATCATCCAGACTTTTGGAAAGATAATGTGCTCCTTTTGGGGTTTCCCTAGAAAAAACAAAAAGTTTTATTACCAAATAATTAAAGGACCATTCATCATGATAATCAATACAATCTAGACATAGACTGTGTGTTGCTGAATTCACAAATGACTAAATGTTTTACATTAGTTAATTATTTCGAAATGCCAATTATTGATAAACTATGTTAGAATTCTCACCTGACTGCAGGATTGTTTAATAAAACACACTTTAATAGTGACTTAAGAGACATTATAAATTACCAATCTGAAACTTTATACCATGTTTTTAAACAAGGTAACTGAGATTAGATACCTATAAAATGAAATATAGATTTCTACTTGAATTCTAGAACATTAATATTTCATTCAATAGAACTAGTCAAAAGCCCCTGACCGCTGTTCCCCCCCCGCGTTCAGCACAAAACCCACCAACATCCTCCAAAGCCATAGACCATTACAAGTGGACATTTCTCTTTAAGAATATTTGGATGACTGTGGGTGATGCATTCAAGAAAAGAGCTCTGAAAAAGGACAGTTCTTTTTCTTTAAATGCTAATAAAAGTAAACTTCAAAAAGGAGAATAAGAGCCACCAATTTAACCGGGAACTAGAGAAATACAGTTAAATACATGAGTCAGAAACACGACTGACAATTGTCAGATGGTTTGTGTGTAGAGCTAGGACTTGTATTTATTATGCAAAGTAATGACAATTATCTTGTGAATTAATTAAAAAATAATAGCAATGAAAATAATAATTAAAAAAAAAAGGTAAAGTAGCGCTATCACTCAGAACCAATAGCAGAGATGCTTCCTAACCAGATATCAAAAATGTTACATTTAGAATTACTTTAGATTGTATTGCTACACATATTTTTAGGTGCAGACCTGTTATTTGTTTTACAGGTCTGTTAATCATCATACATACTTGAGCTCCCGGCTAAGCACTATATTAATTCTGTCTTTTAAAGGACGATTCTTCTCAGGAATGGAGAACCAGGTTCTTTTACCCATTATCAGTGCATTCTGTTTACCTGAGTAAGAGAGAAAACACTTATTTAAGGGGTATTCTTGCTCAGTCCCAATTTGTTTTGGATGTTCAGTGGCACTGCTGGACTTTCCTTCCCCCTCCCAAACTCCATTTCAGCAGTTAACAAAAGTACAAGCTTAGGCCATGATTCTCACGCATAAAAGAAGATGTTTGTAGCCTCAAAGCCTTGGCAGGCAGTTGACACAAAAGTAGTCTCATGCACACCTATAAGCTTATAATTGAAAAGAAAATCAAAAGAGGCATGTCACTGCCCATTACATGCATTACACAGACATTGGCTCCACTACCGTGATGGGGGCCAAATCAATCTTCTGAAAAGAGTTCTCTTAGTATGAGAAAACGTCATTGTTCTCTGTATAAATCCAAACAGCATACAGTAATCGACTTTGTGTCTGCGTGTTCTATCATTCCAGTTATATGATCAGGAATAATTGTCAGCTTTGAGTGTTATTTAAAAAAAAAAAAAAAAAAAGACAGGTAAAAGGGGAAGAACCAGCCAAATTAAATCCAAAGCAGAAGTGCAACAGATGTTCAATCATATTCTAGAATTCACCCGTAAGTATCATTTCTGACCAAACCCAAACATTCATAACCTGATTATCTCTTATATACGTCCTGCTGCGAAGAGGGTTTCTCTTTATGAGCAAATGGAATTTTCAGAGAAATAAACAGAGGTTGAGGCTCATAAAATGTAACAGGAAGTTTTTTACAGTGTTACACAGCAGGAGAGATTTTAGAGAAAAGAAAATAGTATTTGTTCACAGCTATTCTCCCTGCTTCTTGATCTGAGAGGCTGGGTCTACTAGATCACACCAGAGAACTGATGCTGCATTTGTTTATTGACAGTGTCTAAAGACCTTTCTCATGAGACATACTGCAGTGTCAGTTTAGATATGTTAGCACAGACCACTGGCACCACCGCTGAAGGAAGTGGACAAGTTCTGAAAAATATATGTATTTTCTTAGTAAAGATTCACACTGGGCTGTCTATGGGGTCAGACCAAAGATATATCTAGACCAATAGCTAATTTACAGCAGTGGCTAGTACAGGTATGCAAGCAGACTAAAAGCAAGATTAGGTGATGGTTCTCCATTGTATTCTTCCCACTCTCAAAAATCAGTGACTCTCTGACTTTTTTTAGCCAATGGGGATATCCTTGCTGTGAAGATTTACAGCAGCATAATGCATTAAGGGGTCTGGTTATGAAGCAACTTACTGCCTAGCATCTAAGGCCATAGTTTATCAAAAGGTTTGTAGGTAAGATGGAGCAAAATTTTCGTCTTAATTATATTTAAAACACCTATTTTTGATTACAGGTTATTGTGCCATGTAAGCTGCAAATTGCAGACATATAAAAAGATTTACATTTGCGTTCTGTCTTTTTTGTACATAAGGTTGCAATGGGCTGAATCAGGTCTACAAAACACAAGTAATATCCTTCACCTAAGACTGTTGGAAAAACGAGATTAAACATTCCTTGTGGAATATGGAATAGGTCACTCAATCAAAACAAGGGCATACTTGTTTTAGCAAACAAGTGAGTTTTGCTAGACACCAGTTTTAAAAGGAGCATGAAAAGAAAACACAGGAAAGAGAGTGACCACGTTGGCAAAGAGAAGCAACAGAAACGTGAGGATAAACCTGTTGTCTCTCATGGCTCTGATGCCAACAGGCGCAGTGAGCTGGCTGCATGGCTCAGGGAGGTCCTACTCCTCCTCTCCCCAAGGACTCCTTCCTGCTCCGACCATGCACCTTGTGCTGGCAGTCCCCGCAGACACCCAGCAGTGGGCTAGTCTACTGGGTTAAAGAATTAAAACAGCTTAAGGAAATGTCAAACCAGCACTGAAGTCAGTGTGAAGAAGGAATGGGGGAACACAGCAAGACTTGTCTATTCTAGCAGAGGTATGTACAGTCAGAACAAATTAGCTGTTTTCGTCTTAGCTTTCCTATCCCAGTCTGTGCTGATTTTCACAATTTTTCTCACCCCGCAATAACTGCTTTTATCTCACCATATCAACAGAGTCAATGAGATCTGCTGCAAAGGTCTTGCTGGGCCTGAACGTTATTGCTGCATATTACCTGTACGGCTGCATGTCACTGGGTATGGATATACTGCGTACGGCTGAAGTGTTGTTGTTGCATGTTATCAGTACGGTTGGGGGTTTCTGGTGTATTGGGATGGCTCTGCACTCAGAACATCAAGCAGAATCACTGTCACGAGGGTCACAGGGGTGGAACAAATGGCCAAGGCTGAGCTACAGCAAACAAGTTAGATAAGCAAATACAGCCTGAAAAAAACGCTCAGCTAATTAATCAGCATATAAAAACCTTTAAGTTTTTAATTTGGGTTGGAGTTGTAGGTAAAGACAGGTAAGCGAAGTTTTCTACTCTGTTGGGGAAAGAGGACTTTGAAATTCTGTTTATTCACAAACCACCTGCAGCCCAGAAACCTCTGATCCACCTCCAGTTTCTTTATCTAACTGAAAAAAAACCTGCAGATGATGTATTTACGAACGAGTAAAACCCTTGTGAGGGTTGGGAGGGAGGGGGAAGGGCAGCCTGTTTGCAGAAGCGGGACTTTTAAGTCAGGGAAAAGTAAAATTACCACACTCTTCCATGATCGATACCTCACAAACCGGTATTAGTAAGTGGGGGCACACCTCAGCGACCACTACGTTACCTTCCACGTGGGATGTGCTTGTCATTCTCTGGAAGTACTTGTACTCATTCCTGGCAAGAAGACAGTAAGAGCATTACAACGTGGTTTAGGAATAAGTTACGTTTCTGTAATTGGAAAAAAAAAAACACCAAACCCACAAACCCAGAAACGTAACAGAAGTGCCGCCGCCGCCGGGGGAGGAGAGGCGGGACGGGGCCCGGCCCGGTGCCGTGCCTGAAGCGAGACCTTTGGCCCCGGGTCTGTCGGCAGCAGAGATAACCC
>NW_009648822.1:5694472-5842416 GCF_000708025.1 Charadrius vociferus | reverse complement strand
AAAGGAAGGCCAGAGCTGGCCACGGCCCTGCTGCACGAAGAGGTGTCCTGGGTAGGACAGGGCAGGGCCCCCCCCTTCCCAGTGCCTGCTGCAGCACCTTTGCCTTGTGTAACCCCGGGTTGCCATACCTGGTCTTGCAGGAAACAGCCAGGATGTGCCCGTTTTGTAGGAACTGAGGCTCAACGTGGGTACGGTGGCTTGGCAAAGCTGGTGTGCCGGTCTGTGTCGCAGGGGCTTCGCTCCCTTGTGGTAGTGGTGGACCTGCTGGCACAGGTTATGCTTCCTGGCAGGCAGTGGGTTGAGCTCGTGGCCCAGATCGTGGAGCTTGGACGACTCTTAGTCTGCTGTTAAGTGCAGGGCGAAGAGAGCCAGCAGCCCCTCCCGTGACACAGCTGGGGAAAAAAATTGCGGTCTCTCAGTTCGTTCAGAGTTTACATTTTCCGGTCTCCCTGGCGTTAATGTTTCTAGCCCTTTCTGGCCCTGGAAAAGTGTATGTTTTTTTCACCTGTGTCTCAGATCAACCTTTTTTTGTTATCTTTGGTCCAAATATATTTTGAAAGGTGTGATCACTGCTTTCTGTCCAAGCAGAAATACTGCCTCCTGATTAGCGTTAATCTGGTGGTATAAAATAGCGGGCTGGGAAGAGAAACTCTGCCATTCGTGAGCTGTGCATTTGGATATGTTATATGGAGGTTCTGTGTTTAGTTGCTGGGGGTGGAGTTCTTGCTTAGTTACAAGAAGATTGAATTTCCCCAGTAATACACTTAAACCATCTGAGATTACCATATGAAATGTGGATGCAAGCTGCTAAAAGCACCTGTTGTGTGTTAATCTGCAAAGTGAAACAGTAGTGTGTTTATACGTTGTTGCAGTTGCAATTTACTTCTTTATATTGGGTCATACTTCTTGTATTCTGTCAAACAGAATACCTCAATAATGAAACAAACAGAAAATTCATCAGTTTGTTATGAAGTGTTAGAAGTGTGTGTGCGCTAAAAACCATCTAAGGAGCAGTCGTTGAAAGTACTATATTCTGTACAAACCCAGGATGATGATAGCTAGGTGTTTACAGATAGTTTAGGAAAATCTTTTAAGTCTGGATGAACACGTCCAGGGTGGTGTGGAGAAGATACTCTTCCATCACTGGGATGTAGGCCATAGGAAGTTGTGCCTCTCAGAGGCAAATAGCCAGTATCTGGCAAGAAGAGGGCTCTGAACTGTGGGAATGAGGATTTGCAGAAGAGGTCTGGTTCAGACACAGGGTGGTAGCGTGTGGTATGATGGGAAAGTCTGTTAAACGCTGGTTCAGTTGTCTGCCACAGAGGTAGCTCCAAGCTGTGTTTTGAAGCCATGGTAGCTGCAGGTGTTTCTGTTCTAGCACAACAGCCAACTTGTTCACAGAACACACTATTCCTTTTCCTGTAGCCTTGATTGTTACAAGAACTATTTAATAAACAAAAAATACAGATAGGTAATATATTTACAATACATGAAATCCCTGACTTAATTTTGCGTTATCTTTATGAAATTCTTGAGTGCATTATTTTCTTTCATAGAGGATGGCAAAGAGAAAAAGTAACTGAACTTCTTTGTGTAATTTATGTTTCAGGCTTCTGACTTTGGCACAAAAAGGAGAACATCAACCGAAAGCAATGATGAACCCTGTGAAAAGAAGGCCAAGGCACGACAAATTACTCTAGAAGACATCTGTAACCCACTGAAGACTCAGGATAAAAGTGAGTTGACTGTAAAACTTTCAAGCATTTATACTAAATAAATAGTTTTTCATTGTCCATTGTAAAAGTATTAGTCAGCAGATACTTTAGGAAGTGTCGCTTGAGTGTAAGATATATCTCTGAAGAGCCATTATGAGCACACTAGCTATACTGTTAAAGCACCTTTCTGTGGCTTAGAAGCTAGGCATTTGAGCCTTGCTCCAGAATTACTCTGCAAATCCCTTTCAGCTGACTCAGCTTTAACGGGTGGTTCAGTCAGTGAAGTCCAGGTGCCCAGGAAGAAATGCTGCAACATCCCTTTCTGTGTTGGTTTAACAGTCTATCTTTTAGACTAAGGCTGAAGCATGACTGACACCTGACAGCTCTGTGGAGTCTGGCCTGTGACTGGGATACCTAAAGGCTACATAGTTCTAGTGCAGTGCTCTTAACTGGGAAAAGCCACTTAATTACATTGAAAACGCCTGTGCTCCTTCTGGCTTTGAACCAAGAATTTAGCAAATTAGTGATGCTAGTAGAAAAATCAGTGAATACAAAGTTTGTTACACTTAAACTTAGTTTAAAAGAATTAGCCTCTATAATTTTTTTAAAGAGGGAATTATATTTGGTTTTGTGGGTGTGATGGTTTGAAATATCATTAAGACATCATCAACTAGCAATACTGTCTGCTTTTAAAAACTACTGAAAAAATACCACCTGTCCTCCAATATGCTTGGCTAATTTTGTGGCTTTGCAGTTATCAGTCCAGAAAATAATTGTGCTTCTTTCCCCATGTATGAAGAAGCATACAAGTGAGGAGTATTGATTTTCCAGGGAAGTTAACCAAGCTGACTACATGCACAGTTCTGTCAGGCTGGCAGAAAGACTGCAGTGGGAGAGAAGGAATGTAGGGAAGAGAGAGGCAGAGCAAAATGATTGCATTCTCCCTGATGTCATTCTAATAGACGTTTTGTTTTAGAAAATAAGTTGCTAATATGTTTTTGTTGTGTATTTTTACTGAAGAAAAACCTCAGGAGTGTGAGAAGCCCCGTATATGTTTGCAAACTCTAGACAGACTGAGAGAATTCTGCAGTGATTCAGACCAGCAGTGTAACAGAGTCCGGGAGGATAGTTTTCGTGAGAAAGAATCTCTGATTTTGGAAAAATGTCCCACTGTTATTGGGAGAAGTTCAGAATTGAAAAACCCTCTTCAGTCTTGGGACGCTAGCCCAAAGGTTGCTCAGAAGGTACGTAGAGCTTTGGTCCAGTGCTGTCTAGATGATTTTTTTATGGTTTTAAAAAAGCAAGCTTTGGCACAAGATCCCTTTTGTGGTTTTTTGTGTGTTCTGTCTTGAAATAGTGCAGTAGTACCCAGTAGACCAGTGTTTGTGTATGGATGTTCTCCTGGAACTCTTAGCATTGTGTATGGATGTTCTCCTGGATCTTTTAGCATAGTGAGCAGAATGCCTCTTACAGTTTTTCAGTGATATCATTGAAAAAAAAGCAGTAATGAGAGAGCGGAAACACTGGCAGTGTATCTTGTGATTGTGAGCGAACCTATAATACCATAGTAGCAAATGTTCAGTGTGGCCCTTTGCTCAGCTTTCTTTCAGTTCTGTCCATTTTGATATGGGCTGTAAAATTCCTAACAGGCTTTCTTTGCAAAAATACGACTTAAGCTACATCTCAGCAATAATTCTAATACACTTGCTAATAAATCTAACTACTAAAGGTATTGCTGGTTTTTTTCATCTGCAGAAGGTATGGGCAGCTCCCATGGAAAATTGTCATTATGATACCTGTGATGCAAGTTCGTAAGAGTGTTCTCCTTTTATTATGGGGCTAATTATCATCAGTTAATTGATTGTTTTTTGTGCTCACCTTGCTCAGTTTGAAGTATTGGGGTCATAAAAGGGATCTTGTGGTTTACTGTGGTGTTGTTGCACTGGGACTCGACTGCTCTTTAAAAAAGCTTTACATCTGGCTTTTTGAAGGAAGGAGGTTGCATGAAAGGTTATATAGGTGATTAGACCTTCCCTGTCTGAAGATCGTGACCTTAAACTGTGGTGTCTGGGTTGTGTGAACATGAGACCAAAATAAGAATAGTGAAGCAAGCAGTTTGTGACAGGAGATTTCTGTTGTGATAAGGAATTGAGATTATGTAGGTATGGTCAGTTGGAGAACACAGAAAACTGATTCCTTCTCTGTCCCTCTTTTTCAAACCCTTGCCTGTCTGGAACTTCTTAATTTCGGACACTTTGTTCATCCAGTTACATTATCATTACTTTAGGATGTCTCACAGATGTTTGAGAAGCAGTTCTAGGTGCTGAAACCTATAAAATGTATGTGTTTTACACATGTATGTATGTGAAATATGCATGAGGAGTATTTTTTCTTTTACCTTAGTGACTTTCTCTTTTGTAACACTGGAGATAGCATGTGCGTGGCATAGGTTGTTGATTAAAAATGTGTGTGTCACAGTAACTGCAGTTAAGTGTGTGTTTGGTGAGCAAAGGCATGGGCAACTCTTCCTCCAGCAAGCTGTGGGCCTAAGATGGTTGTTTCTGCAGAATTCACATTTCTCTTTATCTTGGAACAGATGTGTTTGTTAATATTCCATGTATCAGCTGGTGCAGTATTTCTGCCTTCCTATTCCAAAACTGGTTTCCAAAGCACTAATGCTAGTTTGCTTTTTATAACAGTATTGCCACTGCATATTCAAATACTTCAATGCTTGTTGCCAAACAGCACTTGGGTCTGGTCGATCACAGATTGTCTGTGAGATTGACAGCTGTTAACTCTCCCTTGCTAGATCATGAGGAAGGTCAGCCTTAACCATATGCAGAGAGACTCTGCAAGCAAGATGTATGCAAAGTAAAAGCAAAAAGCAATTATTTCTTACTTAAGGTACTCAGTAGATAGTGAGGACTCGTGCATGACCTCCTTGACAAAGCATTACTATACTCATTCTCTATCAGACACCTACCGAGTCCAGGCTGGCCAGGCAGTCAGGTGGGGAAGGGCTGGCCTGCCTTCCTTCGAATGGCTCATCTTAGATGTTCGTGTCTTGCTTTTTTCATAGTTATAACCTTTTTATGTGAGTAATTTTCTTCTAAATTTCTTGAGCTGCTAACTTACTACCATCTCAACAATTCAGCTTCCATGTGTGCTCTTACTTCTTTTACGACCTTATTCCACATGCTTTGTCACAACAATTTTCACTGTAAAATGAGTTGAGGTCATACTGCTGGGCTGGTACAGACCTTGAATCGAAGACTGCTGAATACCTCGGCTGAGGATTTTGCAGCAGAGACATCTAAGCTCCTGAGGCCATCTGAATTCTAGGCTTGGTAGAGCTTTCTTTGTGCTGGGCCATGTTGTCTGCTTGTCAAATGGGTCATCCCTTGAGTGTGTGCAATTCTGTGAATTTTGCAATTCACAGTTAACAGTACAGCTAAGTGTTCTTTTTTTCCCCATTGTTTTCTGACTGCATTCTTTGTACCTAAAAGTGCATGACCCAAAGCATATGATTTGTACTGTCTCTGTGTTTCTTCTGAGTTACTGTTACTTCTAAACAGTCTGTTACTTTGTTCCTTGTAATCTAGATGGGACAATTGTTAGAAATTGAAGTTTACCAGGTTTATTTGCAGATACAGAAGCTCACAGCACAACCTGATCAATTGTGTTTTGTATAGTCATAGGATTAAAAAACTTGTGGAGGGTGTTGTCTTTGTATTTTTTTTCAAACCAATTTTATCAGTATTTGATGTTGTGATATAAGTGAGGGAAACTACTGTAAGTGAAGTGCACCTTATCTGTGTTGGTTACTGCACTTCTAAAAGACTGAATCCATCACCCTTCTTACGGTACAGAACAAAACAAAGTTGTAGAGCTGAAGTTGCTTGGCTAGCATAGGCTGCATAATGTTATTGTAAATGATAAAGTGCAGAGAGAGCGAGCTCAGAGCCTTAACTGTTAAGGGTTTTAGAAACTCTAATATAGATTTCTGTGTTTAAGAATGTATTATTTTGGGAGGCTTGCTGAGCTTATGTAGGAAGGGCAGGCTGGAGGAGAAATACGGTTTTGGTGCTTGAGGCAGTGAACTGAGACTCATATTGAATTGGTTTATTTCTTGATTTACTGTGGATTTTTGGAACATCATTAATCTCTCTCCGCTGCAGTTTCTCATCTGTAAATTGGAGTGGTAATTCATCCTTATTTTTGTATCTGGCCAGTTTAGACTGCCCAGTCTTGGCAGCCTGCGTATCTTGATCTGTGCTTTGACAGCTCATGATACAGTAGGGATTTGATTTCAGCTGAGATGTCTAAGGACTGCTGTAAAACAAGTCGAGTAATTGATGCAAAATCTTTTACTTTCATGACTTTTTAATTCCTTTTAATTCCAAATAAACTGTATTCTGTATATCCTTCTTTAATAGTTTTGCTACAGTTCTTGGGGCTATTTACTGCAAGAATAGCCTTAGCTCTGTGGTCAGTGTGAGTCAAGGTCTGCAGGGGTGATTAATTTATTTGATGCCTCCTAACTATAGTTTTTCATCTTTTATTTGCAGGAGGAGTTACACTGTGATCTAAGTCAGTTTTCTGCATCTCTTAAGTCTTATGAAAATACTCAAAATACTTCAGATACAAATCTTAATAAGAGAACCAAAAGCATTTACACTCCACTAGAACTTCAATTCATAGAACTGAAGAAGCAATATAAAGATGCTGTTTTATGTGTGGAATGTGGATACAAATATCGTTTCTTTGGAGAAGATGCAGAGGTAATTTTTGCCAGGGTTATGGAAAGATACTTGCATGATGTTAGTGTCATACGAGGTCTATGGCCACTTTCAGAAAGGTTTTTCAGGGGCATGAATTTTGTGGGGTTTTTTTGATACTTGAAATCAAGATGAAAAATCTCTGCAAGCTTAAATTGAAGACCATCAATTATGGGTACACATTTTAACAAAATAGTACTAATATTCTGTAATCTTATGGTAGTTCCTGATATCCTGCATATTGACAACTTAAGATGAGATGCTAGAATAATTACTTGTCAGAGTTAAAGTTGAAACACCTTCAGAATTGAATTCTCTATCGTGGCCCAAAACTCTACTAGGAGTACTTCAGTTTGGAAGACGGGGGCAAGTGCAGGGGAGAAGGACTTAGGGATGTTGGTTGATGAGAAACTCAACATGAGCTGGCAATGCATGCTTGCAGCCCAGATAGGCAACCATATACAGGGCTGCAATCAAAAGAAGTGTGACCAGCAGGTCAAGGGAGGTGATTCTGCCCCTCTACTCTAGTCTTGTGAGACCCCACCTGGAGTACTGCATCCAGCTCTGGAGTCCTCAGCATGAGAAGGATGTAGACCTATTGGAGTGGGTCCAGAGGAGGGCCACGAAGATGATCAGGTGGCAGGAGCACCTCTGCTGTGAGGACAGGCTGAGAGAGTTGGGGTTGTTCAGCCTGGAGCAGAGGGGGCTTCGGGGAGACCTTACAGCAGCCTTCCAGTACCTGAAGGGGACCTACAAGAAAGCTGGGGAGAAACTTTTTTACAAGGGCATGTAGTGATAGGATGAGGGGGAATGGCTTCGAAGTGGAAGAGAGTAGATTTAAAATAGAAATTAGGAAGAAAGTTTTCACTCTCGGGGTGGGGAGGCACTGGAACAAGTTGCTCAGGGAAGTTGTTGAGGCCTCATCCCTGGAGGTGTTTAAGGCCAGGCTGGATGAGGCTTTGAGCAGTGTGGTCTAGTGGAAGGTGTTCCTGCGCTTAGCAGGGGGGTTGGAACTAGATGATATTTAAGGTCCCTTCCAACCTAAAGAATTCTATGAATCTGTGAAGTAGTGTTAAAGTAGATGAATATAGCCAGTATAGCCTGGGTGCAGAGAGCATCTTGGATGCCTGTTCAGATGTGGCACCTACACATGCCAGATCTGTAGGAATTGGAAAGCACTTTGCAACAAACAGTTTTAAAGTGTCAGTTCATAAATAGTTCATAATGAGTTTTTCTGTCCCAAAATCATTGCTACCAATTTAACCTTTGATCTGTGCTATTTCCACACTTGAGAGCATTGAGAAACTTTGCTTAGTTACTGGGAATTAATTTTCCTGATCGAATTTGTACTGTATAATTTGTCTGCTTGTTTGCTGGTGCACTTACAGTCCAGAAATAGAAATATACTATCCAGGTACACAATTCAGTGTTTGACTGCAATTTGTGCTTAAGATCACTTTCCCTAGTTAGTGAACACCTACCTTTTTGCCAAGGGGCAGAAAAGCAAATACAAATCATACATTATAATGTCAGATTTTAACAAGTGTTGTTACTCTTTTTCTATGAAGTATTTAGTTTCCACTGTTGTTTGATATTGATTTTTCAGTATTTTAATTGATTAGTTAGCTTAATTCCATCTTTATAACCATAGTTAGAGTAACTCCATTATTTCTGCATTTTTAGCATTGTGATAATTATTTGACCCTTTGTTGAGCTGTGTTGCTGTGTAGGTGGTTTACCTCATAGTGGTAAAGATCAAGGTGCAGCGTAATAATCTGACATGTCAAGTCTGTGATACTGAAGCACCTGTTTGTGACAACATGCTGGGATAGGAAGGTAGAGGGGCCCAGCTCTCCGGGTTTTTTCCTGTAGTGTTTTCCTTCTGACACTGGACTTTTAATTGTAGTTGTGCATGAGCGTTGTCATAGAGATGAGCTCCTGCATTGCATTTTGAACTATCAGCTGACTCTTCTTGTACTTTGCAGATTGCAGCTAAAGAACTGAACATTTATTGTCATCCGGATCATAACTTCATGACTGCCAGTATACCAACTCACAGACTGTTTGTCCATGTGCGGCGACTTGTAGCAAAAGGATATAAGGTTATGCCTGGATTTTCTGTACTTAACATCATTTAATAAAAGCACTGAGATAACTTGCACTTACTGTACTAGAGTCTTATTTGAACTGAGAAGTGGGAAACATTATCACCTGTTTTTGCAATTAACATGGCTAACTTCCCTTTGTTTCGATATCTCTATTCTGGTGAGTGTCATCAAATTTAAGTAGATGCAAGCTTCCTCTGTTTGACTGAAAGATATGTTCATGTTTTCTAGAACAGTTCTAGAACAATTATTTCTGTCAGTTTTTTGTCAAGCCTTTGCATTTGATAAAGAGGTATTTATGTATATCTCTCCACTGTCTTTGATTCTTCCTCACATCCTTGTTTCTCTTACCGCAGCTCATATTTTTTTCCTCTTTTCCTTCCTATTGTTGGTGCCTGTAATTCTGTAGCTTTCTGTTGATACCTTTTTTTTTTTTCTCCTTATGAGAGAAGGACTTGTTGAATTTAAATTGATTGCAGCACCCATTCTCTAGCAAATGGTGCACTCTAGTTAAATTGTTTCAAAATAGGACAAGAAGTGCAGGGGCAGAAGTTTAGGGCAGTTAGAAGTGGATAGAGTGTAAGGAAAAGCAGTGCCTTATAGTCTCATTAGTAGGATTGATGCTAGCCTCTGCCCTTCCTGCTCGGCTTTAATGATGCACTTGCTGTTTGCACGTCTTAAAAGATCACCAAATTTATAAAATAAAAAAAATAAATCATTTATTATCAAAGAGCTAACTTTGTTTCTTGTCTGTGTGCCTGTAGGTTGGAGTAATAAAACAAATGGAAACTGCAGCACTGAAGGCTGCTGGAGAAAATAAAAGCTCTCTCTTCAGCCGGAAACTGACTGCTCTCTACACAAAGTCTACGCTTATTGGAGAAGATATCCTTTTCAAATAAACTTGGTTTCACACTCTAATCTCTGGTGTATGAGAGGCCATGATTATAGTATTATCACCTAGATGGAACATGAGTAGTTAGTGGCTGACATAAGAGTGGCAGCAGGAAATAAAGTTCCTTTAATTTTATGTTGTGGTAAAACGTCATGCTGGGTTTATAAAGAATTTGATCTCTTCAGGGCTTTAGGTTTGTTGTGAAACAGCAAAGCTTGTGTTTACTGTAGTTGCTTTCTGAAGTCAGAGAGTGGACTTCCCAAGTTTACATTGTTCTGAAGGTCTTGTCTCCAACTAGGTGTCTCACGAGGTTGAGAATGCGTAGCATTAGTGATTCAGGAGGGTGTGAAGGAAAAATTGACTGTTTGGTGTCAATAATCTTTAAGTGACAAGAAGGTGATAAAATCAATGGACTGTTAAAAATACAGCTAGGTAATTAACTCCTGAGTGTTGTAATGAAGAAAATGCAAAAATGAGACAAAAATGGCTTTTAATCAGTGAAGGTACTTTCTTCATTTCTTCCAGATTTTGTTTTCCTATCTCCTGCCTTGTCTGCCTCGTGTTTTTTTTTCTTTTAGTTTCTCAAACTAGTACTTACTACATACCAAGAGCTAAAAAGATCGTTACGTTAATGCCTGTGAGTCTACACTTAAAGAGTAGATCAGGGAAGCAGATAACAGAGTCCTGAGATTTTGTTGGAAAACTTCTAGTGTACTTACAGATGCTCTTGTAATAGTTGGCAAACTCCATGAAGGCAGACTTGGCAGTACGACCCAATCTGGTGGATAGATGTGCAGCAAGCTTTCATTGCACCTAACCTAGTGCCCCTGATAAGATGCTGACTTTTGTTTAACTGCTTTTCAGTTGCTGTATACCTAATGCATTTGGCTTTTTCTGTTAGGTGCATGTGGTTTGTGGATATGAACTCAAAATGACAAGGTGGAGCAGTCCATGTGCAGAATCAGGTTTAACTTTTGGTATAGCTGCTCTTGCTTGAATGGGGAGACTCACAGACACAGTGAAAAATGGCCTTTGTATGAGCTGATGACAGCTGTGCATCGTGTAAGTGCCTGTGCTGTGAAGACAACTGCTGACTTCAGTCCTCATGCTGACAGTCATCTGAAGTTCACTAAAATCATAGTAGGAGTCAAACTAATAAATAGACCTTGAGTTGAGAAGGGTCAACACAAAGTATAGTTGAGGAGGACTTAGATCTAGAAGGACCTATGAATAATCCACCAAAATACATATACTACTTTTTTTAACATTTGTTACATGTGAACCCTTTGCTGAAGCTAGATGATTCTGTAGATGTTGAAGAGGTAACGACAGATGTCCCTGATAACTACCTCCTCTGTATCTGTGAAAATGGAGAAAACTTAAAAGACAAGAAGAAAGGTGACATTGTTATAGGCATTATGGTAAGTTAGTTTCACATGGGAGTCAGTATTTTAAGGTTTGTGTGGGGTTTTTTTGGGGATTGTTTTGTTGGGTTTTTTTGAGAGCTGGGTGGTTATCTTCTTAAATTCATGATTGTTCTGCCTTTTAGATTTTTGGGGATTTTGGTGTGGTGTTTTTTTTTTTGGGTTTTTTTTTTTTTTGTAACAAGGTGCAGTTTAGGTAAGATATCATCTATGTGTGAATTGTGATGGCTTTGTATTTGAAAACTACAGAAAAGGTCTGGAGTTGATAGCTGAATATTCCTGATACTGTTTTTGCTCTTGTATCACTTGAAAAACATAGCTGTGTTTTAAACAAATTCAGCGAAATTAGTTCAGATGCTTTACTAAGTTTAAAGTTTATAAACATTTTTAAGGTGAGTATTTTAAAGCTTGTGAGTACTTTTTTCCACTACAAATCACTGTTCTTTAGAGCAAAAGACTTAGGATTTTTACTGTTTACACTTCAGATTTGTATTCTGTTTTATGGTGAAGATTAAAACCAGGATTGTTTAACTGGCAAAACTAAGTGGTAACTGGAGCCCAGTCTGCTGGTAATTCATTAATTTAAAAACATCTTGATTGTGCTTGTATTTGAATATCACAGTGCAGCTGAGAGAGAACAAGAAAAGCATGTGCTAGGATGGCAGTTTCTGGGCTGAATTGTGTCCATTCCATAGACTTCCAATTATATAGATTTCTCTAGTAATCTTGAGCAGTGATGGACTGATGATAACAACAGCACATTTACATTTTTAAGCTATTATCATTTACCAAGACAAAATTCTGGTAGTCTGTTGAAATTATTACTATAGCATAGATTTGAAAAACACAGTTATATTTTTTGATCTGTCACTTTGACAAAGTGTGTGGGTGCTACATAATTTTGTGCTATGCACCATAAATTTTCTTTCTGGCTTAACAATTTGAGTCACTGAAACACTCCCAAAAAATTAAATATTCAATGCTTATATTTTTTTTTTTTATTTGACAGGCAATTCAACCAACTACCGGAGAAGTAATTTTTGACAGTTTTCGGGACTGTGCATCTCGCTTAGAATTAGAGAGTCGGGTTTTGCGCCTGCAGCCAGTTGAAATAATACTTCCATCTAGCTTGTCAGATCAATCTGAAAAGCTCATCAACAGTATAACCTCCATGAGGTATGTTCTATGGGGATTTTGTTGTTTGGTGGTTTTGCCTTTTTTTTATTATTTTTTTTAAATTACGACATAGCTATTAATAGAGTTCAAATTCAGAAACAAGTGTGGATTTGTAATTCTGTAACGGCCCATTTCAGAATGGCTGTGGTTTGCTGCTGTGTTGAAAATTCCCCAAATCCCACTGAGTTCTGGGCACTCGTTCTTCAATTGTATTTAGACTGAAATTCATGGCTTCTGTCTCAGGCCTATGAAACATTTGTGTGCCTAAACATTTGTTGTTTTCATTTAGATCATCTTGCTCCCATGGTCCCAGTCATGTGATCTGTTGCATTTATTTCAGAGCTCATGCACTTATCTCTGGGATCTGAAAGTAGTGTTATGTGGCTGTTGTTCTTGTTTCTCGTAGTCTTAAGGTCTCTAAAAGGCATGAAACTTTTTGTCTATTAATGTAGATAGGTATAGAAAACCTTTGCAACTGATATTTCATGGTGTTGTCCTATTACACTGTCTTTAACTTGGATACAGACTTGGAAGTATTGTGACTGATCATCATTTTACATTTTGAGTTTTCTTTGTGTATTTCAAGAGTAAATTTGTTACATATTTTTTGTATCAGTTTTACTGTGGAATAAAGACAGAATAGGATGTAATTTGTGGGATGATAGATGAAGGATAAAGCAATCCTCTGAACGCATGCGGTGTACTTGCGAAATCTTGGAGTTGCAATTTTTGTGAGAAAATATCAGTTTCTCACTTTTTTTTTTTTTAACCATGCAGCTCTGGGCTGTAGAGAACTAGCTTGGAGCTTAGCATTTCTATTTTGAATGAACTAGTCAGGATAACATTTTTCTTTTATGTGTTAACAAAACTGGAGCTAAAGAAAGCCAAAGAAAAATGAATGTATTACATAGGCAAAGTTTTGTATTGGGGGAAGATACAAATATCTTTCCCTTTCCCCCCCATATTGTATCCCCACACACTCTCCCGTATGGATGGTAGCCACCTGACAGAGAGTTAACTCTGTACCTTGACTACCTCACTTAAACTCTGCCCAAGTCATCATCTTGTAGCTTCCTGTAGTGCTCCACACGGCTGAGCTGCTTAATCAGTGTACTCCTCAGGCATTCCTTTCCCCACCTGCCAGTGTTGTCCTGCTTTGTCCCCTTTTTTTTAAAAAAAAAAAAAAAAATTGATGTGAAGTGGTAGGTAGGCAGTCATCTCATCAGGAAAAGCTGATTTTGTGGCACATTATAGGAACTTGTGCAGATGTTGCTATACTCAGCTATCAAGCTTTCAAGGGCACGTGTATATGAGAGGCAAGACTGAGAGAGGGGCTGAAAAAGTCTGATTTGGTGTTAGAGGTCTTAAGAAAATGTGGCTTGTGAAAGTGGTGTATTCATTGTATTTCAGTGGTGATGTGATGCTTACGCTTGTACTGAAGTGTGCTTTTGTCACACTAGGCTCTTCTGTTCCCTCAGCTCATGCATGGACTGCAAAGCTGTAGGGATTTGAAAAGGTCTACTCTAATCAGATGTACTAAGGAAGCAATATCAATGTATTTCCTTATGGTAAAGTGGCTTGTTGAGATTTGGACAGATAAAATACCAGATTAGGAAGTGACAGACCTTTTTGGGTTGCTAACAGATGTATATTTTTGCCTTGCTAATCCTTTTACTTTAACTTTCTCTTTTGCAAATCAATTCTAAAGGAGTATGCGCAAAATATTTCTAAATATACATTGATGAAGGTGAAATGATTCTTATTTTGGGGTTTTTTGGTTTGGTTTTTTTGTTGTTGTTGTTGCTGGTGTTGGGCACTGACAGGTTTGTGGAAGCCAGAGGAAGGTAAAATGACGGTGTAAACTGACAAAGCAAGTGCCTTTTTCAGTAACGAGTATTTAAGTTGTGCATTAAGGTAATTCTGATGCAGGTTTGAGAGAGCAATTGTATTTTTTTTTCTTTTTTTCCCTGGTTGTGCACAGCTGAGAATGTTAGTAAATAACTTCTCATTTCTATTAAGAATAAAAAATACCAGGTATTAGTTTGTAGGTTTTTTCCACTTTCTGGTAATTTACTAGGCAGCTCTTCAGCCTAAATGGCTTTAATTACATAGGAATATTACTTCAGTATGCTTCTGTAGCCTTATTTCAAACACAGTTCTTCATGGCTTCTCCCGTACCAAAGATTTAACCACTAGAGGGCCCTGAAGTATTTAATATTAATTTAAATGGTTCCAAGGTGCTGCTTTCTCGTGCTTTTAACTAGGCTCCAGTTTTATATAATTGCTTTCTATACAGGCAGTAATTTTATTTTAATGCATATTGAGTGGTCCAAAGTATTCAATTTTGGTTATTGTCCATTACCTGGTAATTTCATTCTTTATCCGCTCTTTTCTAATAACTCCTTGTCAGAATCATCCATTAGCTGGGAAAGGCTGCTTTTCTATAATTTTTTTAAGACCTTTCTCACTCAAACAATAGGAACTAGGATCTTGTGTTTCAAGAAGCTTCTCATCTCTTTGTGTATTTATAATGCAGTGGAAAACCGCTGAATTTATAAAAACAGGATACAGACGGGAGAGCAAAATTGTCCCAGGAGATGTACAGCTTGGAGTGGTTAGGAACAGAGAAGAGAAGAGTCTTTTCAGCTCACTGCATGCCCATGTCATATAAGAATTGCACCAAGGCTTTGCCGATTAACTCAGGGGATGATTTAGTTTTGGATGTTGCATATTAGAACTTTGCACTGAGCAAGCAAGGTGATGTGTCCTAGGTCTCCTCCAGCACAAAGACTGTGCTGATGGTTATTAAAAAAAATTAAACTATTTAGTCCAGATAAACCGCTGCAGCTTCATGAGAGCAGACTGGTTATACTGACAGAGTTGAAAGTATCTGTGTGCTTTCCTTCAATTTCTTTTTTTTTTTTTAATATACAGAGACCAAATGTGAATATTATATACTGCTGTACGTGTCTGCCTTTATTCTACAAAAATAAAACATACATAATGTATGTATTTCCTCCTTATGGAATGCTGTGTTTTACTCTTCCTGTTCTCTTCTTGTTGCCACCATGGTTATGTCCAGGCTCAGCAACATCATTCACACTATTTACTGGTGCTTCTATTTTAGTATTGTGTACATTTTCACAGCCAAATCTACATGAAAGGAACACTCGTAACAGAAGGAAAAAAAAAACCTGAGTGTCAGGGTGCTGCTGTTCTAAATTTGTTTTTATGAGAAACAGGAGCCAAAGAAGTCACCAGAAGTGTTGTAATGTTTTAATATGGTTGACAGTCACCAAGAGCTACTACTTAAGCCTAAGGACTACTTCATTATGGCAGACATTGTTTCTGTGAATTAATGTAAAATAGTTGTAAAGAGTTTTAAGTTGGGAATGAAAGTGCAAATAAACAATGGAAAGTGGTCTCTTCACTTTTTAAGCTTCATGCAGTACAGTGATAGTGAAAAGTTTGCTTATCCTGAAGATCAGTAGAGAAATTAGTTTCACACGTTTATATGTGGCTGTAAACAGGGTCTCCCAATAGGAAGAATGAAGCAGATTTTACAGTAAGTTAATAAATGATGGAAGCAGCAGCAGAGCTGTTCAAGAACTGTCTAAAAGCAGCAGTTTGAACTGTGCCCAAGAAAGCAGTTTGCAGTGTAAGTGTAAGTTGTGGTCCTGGTTTTGAAGTTCTCTGTGTGTAAGTTAGGCATGGGCATTCATATAATGAGCAGTAAGCAAAGTTAAATGATACTGTAGTAAGATTACTTAGCTGTTAGATGTATTCATACAGTGGAGTTTTAATTCAGTTAGTACGAAGCCAGTTTAGTTAAATTGCATACTTGGGGGGAGGGGGGAAAATTCAGGCCTTAATCAATAGGTATTTTATCACTGATTTAAATGAAGTTAAACTTACCCATCTTGTTGTAAAGATTTTGCTTAACCATTTGGATTAAAATGTGGTGTTTACCAACCTGAGTAAGCTTTAAAAAATAGTTTAAGATGAGGTGTAGATTTGTGTTACAAGTTACTAACTTTCCCCTTTGGTGACTTAAAAGTCATGGAAGTGAATGTATGGAAATGTGTTGCATGGTTTCATGTTCGTGTGCTTCTAGCATTTGCTGTTTCAGGTGGTGAATGAAATGCTCCTATTGCCAGTGCTATGACAGACATTGTCCATAAAAATTAATAACTAGAAAGTACTATTCAAGGACAGATTTAATGGCAAGAAAGTACTATTCAAGGACAGTGAACTCAAGGTCAGCTTTCGTGGAGAGCCTTCCTTCAAAAGCAAAGTGCAAATTAAAAGTAGGTTATGAAAACTGGTTCAGAACAAACTGTTCTGATGGGTACTGTTCTGTTCTGTTAGCAACATCTGTTTGCAAGTGCTGGCCTGGCTGGAGGAAAATCTTTTGACGCTTTTAGTTTCCTTCTTTCTAGAAAACCAAGAAAACATTCTTGCCTAAAAATATATGTTTTTACAGAAGAACACTGTGTTTTGCACTCCATGCTCTTCCTGGTCAAGGGTCAATACCCATCCTCCTTAACATTTTGGCTGCCTTAAAAGTTGGCCTGTACTGGTCTTCCTGAAATGGGTTTTGAGGCTCCTTTCCCTTTTCATTCTTGTTGCTCTTTTCATGTGCCCCCTTTTTGTGTCATTGAAACATTCCATCCAGCACATCTTAAGAGTGCCCCAGTGTTCCTCGTCATATTTTTTTCTATTTGCCTTTTTTTATTTGAACACTGATAATGTTTTATTCTGTAGCATTGTTTGACACCATGTAAAAACACACTGATCACAAGTACTTTACTTTCAACTCCAAAGCATCATTTCACCTAAGTCTGCACTGTTGTGTTTTTTTTTTTTTTACTGACAATCTAAAACCAGTATGATACAGTAACTAACCTCTTTTCTGTGCCCAAGGCTTTTTCACTTTATTCTGTTTGCAGAGCATAATGTCTTCCTCCTATTAGCTTGGGCCTGTAACCTGGCAGGCAGTTTTGACACAACCTCTGTTGTGCGCTCCTTTGTAGCTAGGCTGTAGCTAGGTTTTAAGATTTTTTTCCTTCTGATTGTGGCATTCAGGTTTCCATTTTAGCTTGAGTACTGAAATGTTGTCTTTGGCTTGGAGTTTGCTCCCTGGAATTCCCGTCTCTCTCAAATCCATTGAGAACTCAAATCATCCTCCCTGCTCACTGGTATGATTTAATTACTCCCAGGCCAAATGCCTCAAGTAGCTGATCCTCCATCATTACACGCAATGCACGCTTGCTTTCTTTGTGTTTGAAGACCTCTATAAATAACGTTTCAAGCTCCGTCTGCTCACACAAAGTCAATGCATTGTTGGTACCCCCTCTACAGTGACTTCTGCCTTTAACTTTGTATCAGGTGTGGTCTCTCATGTACGTGCATTGGTCCACAGGTGTGTCACTCTTTAGTTTCAGCCCTGTCATGATCCCTTACCAGCCCAAAGTATTAGCTGTGGTGTAGCTGGTGGTCATACTTTGTACAGAATCATAGAATACCAGTTGGAAGGGACCTCAAAGACCATCTGGTCCCAACTTTCTTGGCAAAAGCATGGTCTAGCCAAGATGGCCCAGCACCCTGCCCAGCTGAATCTTAAAAGTGTCTGATGTTGGGCAATACACCACTTACCTGGGGAGATTATTCCAATGGCTAATGTTCTCATTGTGAAAAAATCTTGATTTGTGGTTGGTTGTTTCTTGTCATCCTGCTCCCCAATTGTAGTTCATCAGAAATCAAGAATAAGAGATGTCTTTTGGCTCTTTTGTTTCAGTATGCGTGGTTCTGTAGTAGAATACAGCAGTGCTTTGGGTTCCTTGAAATTGGAAGTCCAACTTTTTAAGTGAACTTGTAAAGGGTATAGGAGTAAGCTATAGCCATTTTATTACATGGATTAGTCAATAGTGCTATTCATTGCTAACTAGTCTCATGGATAGAGTTACGGCTTTATGTCATCAGTCAAGGAGTAGAAACTCAGCTGTAATGAACTCTGAATTCTTGTAAAGTAATATAAAGCGCTTTTAGTTTTGTGTATCTTTATAGGTGACTAATAGTTGCTGAGTTCAGAGGATGTTTTCATATAGTTAATGTTGTGTTTTTAAAATGGGGAGCAGTTACGTCCATGTATTTATGTAGCTCAGCTCATAAGGTTTGTAGGTGAGCAAGGACAGGAAGGTTTGCAGTGGCAAAAACAAGACAGCAAATGGTTGCAGTGAGAGTAAACATCATTGCAAATGAAATTGCTGAACAGAGGACTGAAAAGTATCTAAAGGGTTGGTAAACATAAAAACTAGTGGTTTCGTGGTTTGTATAGCTTGTAATATTCCCATGGATTTTTAAGTGAAAGGCAAGCTGTGACAAACATCTTGAGAATGTTTTGTATAAATGGAAGCTACAAGCAGTTGAATTTGAAGCAGGAAAAAGCAAGTAAAGTACAAAAACAGTATGTGAGCTATTTTCTGTAAATACAAAACCCAAATGCATCACTGAACAGATGTTTACTGACTAAAGCAGCTTTTTGCACTGCTAATAATCCAATTCGTGGCCTGGGCAACTCAGCTGTGTAGAGAGCTGCTGGAAGAATATTGGTCATGTCATAGCTCACTTGTTTGGAATAGGCAGGGGAAAAAACCCCCAGAACAGTATTATCAAATCATGTAATGACCTGAAAGAATTGTTGGGCAGGTTTTTTTTTTTTTTCGATTTAGTCTTGTTGCTGTCATGAAACATGCTGTTCTTGATATTGTAGTTCATTATTGTCTTCTATGGCATTGCAGGTGACGGAAGTGTGGGGCTTAAATCTCTTGACAAATTCCTTATGTGTAAAGTCTACTACTTCACTATTGCCTACCTTACTGCCCTTCACAGTTTGGGACACAACACAGGCATATCGCATCCTTTATGTGAAATTACTTTTCTGTTACGCATGTGGAGTTGCCACTAGAACAATGTGGGAAGGCAGTTGCAAAGCACTGTGTCTAAATGCAGTACAGTACACTGTTCTTAACCTGGGTGATATATTAGATAAAAAATGTTAGTATTGCTTGTTACAGTAACAGTTGGCCTTTGCAGGCATTGATCAGCCCATGTGTTTTTGTAAGTTCCTCCAAGCAAAGGTGAAGATGTGTGCCCTGATCAGCTTCCCCAGCAGTTCGTGCCTGGTTCAAAGGTACATTATTTTTCATGTGATTGCAAGCAGCATGGAAAACATGCTGTGTTCAGGAGCTGTATTTGTGGCATTTTTTCACTGATTAGTGGTATTCGTGACTATGCCTTTCTTCTCCCCCTCATCCCCCCATATTTGAGCCAGAAATTATGAAATGAAGAATAATTAAATTGATTTGATGTTTGTGCAATTTCTTACTGTCAAAAAATGAACTTTTTAATTAGAAAAAAACCCACTTCATTGAAAGAAGCAGGAAAAATAAAACTTTAAAGCATTTGTTTTCATGTTTTGGTACATACTTGATTTATTATTATAGGATAGAACAGAAACTGCAGGAGGTGACATGTAAGTAATTCTACTTTTTGTTGTCCTCTCTGGGGGTTGTGATGTTACTTGCTTATTTCTCTCAGTATATATTTATATACTGTTGACTTTTCCCAGCAGTTGTCAAAGTTTCTCAGCCAGGGAAGGGTGCTGAAGCTCATGATTACAAACCCAGATAGAAGCCTGGAGTTCTACACCTCTGTCCTCCAGGAGGTGGCACCACCATGCTGGAGCGCTGCTGGTTGTAGTCCTAGGCACGGAAGGGGTGAAAGCAACCAATTAGTAATAACGAATTTTCCCTAGATATCTGTAAGGAAAATAATTGTGGTGCATTTGGTGATTTGGTGGTGGTTGGTAATACATTCCCAAGTTCTGTAATCGTAATTTGAAGGAACAAGTCTCATTTACATTTGAATTTTTTTTTAACTTGAGATAGAGATCATTGCTCTGATTAAAAAAAAAAAAAAAAAAGGTAAATCAAATAACCCAAATACCCAAATGGCATTGTTATTCTGCTGCGATTCATATTAGTAATTTAAGTTCCATCTTTCAAATAATGCCATCGTCATTCAAAGAAGTGGACATTTACTTATGGATGTTTGCTTTGCTGATAAGCTGGTATAGATGTTATATGTATTGGAGATTTTCATGATAGAGCAGGTGATTATATCTGACCGGCTTGTGTAAATTGGAGGGTTGTACAATTGTTGTCAGTATAGCAACTGCATACTGTACTGAGGTGACAGGAGAGAAGGCATGCACACATGTGCATGCTTAAAACTGGAAGTTTTCTCACCTGTGTTAAAGTACAGGTATAAATGACTTGCAGAAGTGTTGAATGTCCCAGTAACTAACTGTACAGATACTAGGGAATGCTCAGGTCTTTATGGTAAACCACCCACTTGTTCATGTGCTTTGAGGTGACCATAATAAAAGGTAAGCGGCTTTTCTTCTTAAAAATAGCTAAACGACAAACACAACTGGCAACTCTTTGGACTGAAAGTGAGTTTTGAATTAAAGTAAAATCCTTTTTGAAGGATCCAGTTATATCTGTACTTTGCTGTTGTAAATCCATACTCTAGGCTGTCCTGCCTGTTGGCTGGTCCAAGGTAACTTCCAGTGTACACGTTCTGTGTTTTAAATGTGCAGGTGACTTGTCTATTTTCATCAAACTGGACTTTTGTAAGGGTAAATGCATGTGTAAAGTTTGATCTGTTGTGGGGGAGCCAACATCATATGAAGCATCATATGCATTTGATGCCAGCTTGCTCTTAGAACCAGAACATCAGTTGCATGTTTTGCTTTGTTCCAGTTATCAGTGAAAATGTTGCAGCAACATGCAGCTAGAGTGCACGTATTCAAATGGAGAAGGACTCTTAAACTCTTAAAGCTACTGTGCAAATTTTTAAGGTTTTTTTAATAGCCTATGAACGTTTGTGGGTATATTTGTTAAAAGTCCTAAAATATTTTTTTAATAGCAACTTCTTTTCTGTAATTTATTCTTCTTTGAAGTTGTCTTTGGACATAAAAACCAGTGGCAATATGGACACATTAGATGTGTTAATTTCTCAGACATTGTCTTCCCACATTTCCTGTCCTCATTGTTAGTGCTACTAGTTAGAAATTCAGCTGTTTTAATGAAAATAATGTAGTGATGTAAGTGAGACAAGTATGGGAGAGAAAAAGACTGAAACTGTCTGCGTGTTTTACATGCAGATAGCAGTGACACTAGAGTGAGGAGAAGAATAATTCTCTTGTAATGGTGGTTCCCAACCTCTCCTGAGTTAGGGAAGAGAGAAAGGCCATGAATGTATTTATTTTTCACAAAACCAGAATATATTAATTTTCTTAATTTTGGAGAAAATGAAACTGAAATGGGTTTTTATGTGCCATCAATCTACTGAACTGAGAAAGGGAACGAGCTTTATCTTTCAGGCTATCTTTAATAGTTTAATTTTGTGCTTGACTGGCTTACAACATTTCTGTCTCTTTTAACAGATGTTCTTTTTGATGTGTGGTATAGGTAAGATGCTTTCAGTAAATTAGAGTTGTGAAGAGCGTACTTTAAGCATGGACTCTTCCTCTGGGGAATCTGGAATAGTAAAAATGATTGTTGGAAATTTGTACCTAAGTTTGCTTCTAAATTTACATGGATATTTTCTGAGTTCTTAATAAAGAATTTGAAATTACTGCTACAGTATTTAACTCTTCCAGTACAAAGCTTAGTAGTGCAGTATTTTTTTAATGTAAAATGGCTTCATACATGTATATCTGCTTTCCATTTATGTGAAAGAATCTTTCTGCAGAGGCAGGTGGATGCACCTAAAAACAATTTCTAGCAGATTTACTTGAATCTATTGCTTTTCCTATTTTATGTTGTGCCTGTTCTCTTTTGCTTCTTGTCAGGAGGAAGATAACTGTATGCCCCTCCTTCCATTCTGCCTGTTCTTTTGCAACCATGCTACCTACTTTCTTGAGTCTTTGCCACCTCTTCATGTCTCTCCCCTTTTGGTTCCTGTATCTAGGGTGCCCTTGTCCTCATCTTCAGGAAGAATTCAGGCACTCCTTGCAACAGACTGCTTGGCACTGTCCTTTCCCTCTACATACCCCTATTCAAAGTTGTGGCTGACAGGAACATTAAGATGGAGAGAGAAGCAGCAGCTCCCCAGATAGCATCCTAAGGAGGATATAAGTCAGACCTTTCTATCTTTTGTAATCTATCACATATGCTGGTGAAGCGCAGGGTTCTGAGAAGGAAGGATAACTTTCCTGAACAGCTTCACTGGGTTTTTTGTACTTCACACCATCTCACTGCATGTCTTACACTGCTTTTGGGCTATGCATTTCCCTTTTAACTAAACACCTCTTGTTAGGGCTTGAGGAAGAACCAGGAGAACACTGTGAAGAGCAAGGTGGTGTTCATAGAATCATCGAATAGTTTGGGTTAGAAGGAACCCTTAAAGGTCATCTAGTCCAATACCTCAGCAATGATCTTCAAGTAGATCAGGTTGCTGAGAGCTTTGTCCAGCCTGGCCTTGAACGCTTCTAGGAATGGAGCATCTGCCACCTCTCTGGGCAACCTGTTCCAGTGTCTCACTAGCGTCATTGTAAAAATAAAGAAATAATTCTTCCTTATATCCAGTCTGAATCTCCCCTCTTCTAGTTTAAAACCATTATTCTTTGTGCTGTCACAACAGGCCCTACTAAAACGTCTGTCCTCATCTTTCTTTAAGTATTGAAAGGCTGCAATAAGGTCTCCCTGGAGCCTTCTCTCTTCCAGGCTGAACAACTCCAACTGTCTAAGCCTGTCTTCATAGGAGAGATGTTCCAGCCCCTCTGATCACTTTTTTGTGTTCTCCTCTGGACATGCTCCAACAGGTCCATGTCTTTCCTGTGCTGAGCGCTCCAGAGCTGGATGCAGTACTCCAGGTAGAGTCTCACCAGAGTGGAGTAGAGCTGCTGGCCGCTCTTCTTTTGATGCAGTCCAGGGTATTGTTGACTTTCTGGGCTGCAAGCACACATTGTCGGCTCATGTTGAGCTTCTCATCCACCAACACCCTCAAGTCCTTCTCCTCAGGTCTACTCTCAAACGCTTCCCCGCCCAACCTGTATTGGTGCTTGGGATTGTCCTGACCCAGGTGCAGGACCTTGCACTTGGCCTTGTTGAACATCATGGGGTTGATATGGGCCCACTTCTTGAGCTTGTCCAGGTTCCTCTGGATGGCATCCCATCCCTCGGGTGTCAACTGCACCACTCAGCTTGGTGTTGTCTGCAGATTTGCTGAGGGTGCACTTCATCCCACTATGTCATTGATTAAGACATCAAACAGTACTGGTCCCAGTATAGACTCCTGAGGGACATTACTTGTCACCGATCTCCATCTGGACACTGAGCTGTTGAACATTACTCTCTAGCGGGGACTATCCAATCAATTCCTCATCCACTGAACAGTCCACCCATCAAATCTATTCACAGGGCAGTATTGCATTTGCTATACAAGAAAATAAATTCCTTATCTATCTGAGAGAAGTAGGTAGAGGGAAAGGCTGAAAAAAGAAGCCATTAATTTATGGGGAACAGTTGTGTAGCTGTCAAAAATCCTTATGTACAATATTAATTGATCTGTTAAACTGTTTTAATTATCTGGAAAGATAGCACACGGATTTGCGTCTCAAAGTGGGGAAGTTAAACCTCACCATAAAGCATTCTGTATATATTGCAAATACAGTATACTTGTTATTCCTCATGGCCTTGACAACAAAATACTTCATTTATCTCTGAAATTTAATTAAAGGATTTGTGCTTTGAGTTAATTGAGGTGAAAGTATACACATGTAATGTAGCAGTTATGTCTATATGGATGAGCTGTACAGGGTTTTGTAAACTCCTTGCCCATAAAGTCTGTTTCACGAAGGATTCTTAGCTGTAGAAAGAAAAATAGGCCAGCCAATATTCTTTGGCTTACAGACAACTTAAACAAAATAATCTATAACTAAGAAAAACTGTAAACTGATGACTGGACCTCACTTTTTTTAAACTGAATTTGAAGAAACACTATTTTCCTAGAGAAGCTTTTTAATGCACTTTTTGATAAAGTTTGTCTCGATCAAAGCTCATACAGGGTCTAGTTTTGTGTGCAGCAGCATTATCGGGACAGTGGAGAAAACTTGCATTTACACTTGGCCAAAGAAAATCATCAGTCAACATAGAAGATGCTATAGACAACTTATTCCTCTTTTGAGTTGGTATTTTACAACCAGGTTCATGTAATGACTATTGGTTTGGCCAGCCTTGGAGTTTGAAGGTAGCATAGGGAGCTGTGTAGCCAACACAAGCTAAGGGTGCTGCTCCTTTCCGCTAGATTTCTCACACAGATTTGCAGAGTGAAGGCTGCAGAGTGAAGGGGTCCTTCTCAGTTGCTAGGGAATGTATAATGCTCTCTGACTTAAAGTGTACAGAGACATCAAGATGTAGAAGACGTTCTTGAAGCTAAGCTGAAAAGGACTGAAAATAGGAAACGCAGTAGTAAACATTTAGTTACCTTATCTGGATGTGAGAGTTTACACGTGGTCCAGGTTTCAGATACAGCCAGACTCAGACCACAGACTTGATCTGGCATAAGAATTTGAATGCTAATGCCTTTGGGTTGCCTAAGTAAAGAAATGCTTTCATAGCTATCATAATCAAATGCAGTTATGATTAACTTGCATTAAATTATTTTTTTGGAATGCATATTTTGGAATTTGCTGTTTATTAGTCAAAATCATAATGTAATTTTGTGAGCCCTGGCAGAATGGAAATTGCCAACTCTATCAAATAAAAAAAAAATAAAATCCTGAGGAGTGGAGACAGCTGTTGGTCAAGATCCCTGTTTTTGTGCTGGTTTAGTGCAGTTTTCTTTATTATATAGAATAAATACATCTCTCTTACAGCCATGCTGTGCCTGAGTATGCACTTAACATAGGGATCTGGGTCTACATTGTCTGAGCCCTGCATTTCATACAGTCTGTTAGACAGGTGCTGGGTTTGGAGTGGTGACTTTGGTGGTAGTATGGAAGATGGGCAGAAAAGAGCTCTGTAACTTAGTTTGAGTGTAGGGCCTTTGAAATATGATGGCTCATCTTCAACACAGAAGTTCTATAAAAAGCATAGATAGGGACTGTGATGTGACAAACCACCTCAGCTCTGATGTAAAAGTGACGTATCTAATATCACTGCATATTATACTTCTAGAATTGTTCTAACCTGCTCATATTGTAGATTCAAAGATAATGTGCGCGTGTCAGAGTTATTTCCAGTGGTGTCATGGCCCAAAACGATGGGGAAGAACTGAGGGGAAGGCAAGAATTGTAAGAAAAGGATTCCATGGCTACCCAGTCAAGGTGTGTACGTTTCTTTTAGGAGTCTACTAGGCAAATAAAATGGTAGTGATCACAGAGAGGCCATATTTGATTCTTGGTATTATGTTAGCTGTTTCTAAAAGGGTTTAAAGGAAAAGCTGAGTCTTCAGCCAAACTAACAAATAATTGTTGTGTAGCTTTTCAATGTTACAAACATGAATTGAAATTCACATGGCGGTTTAATAAGCCTGTGATACATAATTACCAATTATCAAATGTTACTAATTAAAAAGTAATATGTTTGATTTTTAACAAACAGTGGAAAGGAACCTCAGAGTGGCATTTCATCACTAACTTTTCAGTGGTATTGGTGGGTTAAGCAATCGTTTGTGCTATCCTATGGCCCCTTTCATACATTCAGTACAAAAGTTTTTGTGGCTTCATGGTGAACTGCAACAGGTAACTAGGACAGATTGTCCTGGTTTGAGGTGAAGAACTGCTCTGGTCTTTTGTTATTTCTGGATAAACTTTTGACTGGTTAGGATTCTTGTCTCAGTTCATTATATGGTTGTCCAAGCTTTTGTGCCAGTGCAAAAGGAAAGGGATAAGAATGAAGATGTTGGGAATGGCAGGACTGTTGTGTTGGGTGGCTGTATTAATCTATGTCAGTTTCAATTGATGGTCAGGCTGTACTCTTGGTTGTGTGAGTGCTGTGCTCTAAACAGGATCCATGATGTGATAAACTAAAAAAAAAAAGCCAAAAAAACCCCCCAAACCCCCTCTTTCTTTTAACATAATTCCTTCTTCAAAGAAGGAAAATTTGTCTTGAAGCATGGTCACGTTGACAGTTGTACAATTTCAGGTTGGTTGTTGAGAGAAGACTTAGCAAGGAACTGAAGTCCTTTTGGTTCAGTTCATACACATATAGTATTTCAGATGCAAATCATGTTAAGAAATGGATGTGTATTAATAGGTGCGTCTCTTCAGATCCTTCTGTCTCATAATTTCTATAAGTAGAACGTAGACTAGTACCTTGTACCTTTTATATGAAGCTGAGTGAAGGGAATTCTTGTGGTTTTGTTAGGAACATTCTTAACAGATAGATTTCAATATGTTATGCCAGCAACTTTGTGTATTTTAAAATGCAGGAACTGAACAAAATAAGGCAATGTGTCTTGTTGTGTGAAAATCCTTTATCTGACAGAAATAAACAGTTTCCTGTAGTAGCTTTATCCTTCTATTCCCTCTAACACTGTAAGCATTTTATTTATTTGTAATCATAGAAGTTTTATTCTTTAGTTTCCTTAAGTCTTGACTTATAAAATCTAATAAGTTACAGTAAATAGAGAAGATACTATTTTTTTCTTCAATTTTTGTCTTATTTAAAAAAAAAAAAAAACAACCAACCAACCAAAACAAAACTCTGCCACTTCTGTTTTCAGTTCAGTTCTACAGAGATGGTATGCAGTCTTGTGGTATTGAAAATTATGTTTTGGGCTGAACCATTGCCAGAGAGAGCATTCACTCAAATCAAGACCTCTGAAGTGTAAACATGAGATAAATTGAGTTTTAGATTTGATTCCTGATCTGCTTTTTTAATTTTTTTCTTAAAAAGCATACCATTAGGCCTACGCTGCCTTCATCTGTTTCCTTCAAATGTATTTTCCATTTGTAAAATAGATTAACTATCTTTTTGCTGTTGGCTTATTGATCATAAATCCTAGCAAAGCAGTAGTATGAAAAATACATAGAGTACAGCATCTGTATGTTACATAGTAAATTAAGCCATATGAAAGATAACTTCCCTGCTTTTTCACTTGTATTAACTTTCCATAAAATGTGATGTCAAGGTAAGTAGCCATTTATGGTTAAAATGTGCCACTCTTAATTATAGGAATATGGCAGTGAAAAGAAAATGTCGTGTATATAGAGGGTATAATTATTAACGCTCTTCATATTTATTATATTAGAAATGTCACTGTGTTTAAGCATCTTTGTACATCTCACAGGAAAGCCTGAAATAATTTGTTGTAAAATTAACAAGTTCATTCATCACATCTAATGGATTCTTCAATCTGTATCAGCTTATCAAAAGAAACATTAATTAAAAGTGTAATTGACTAGCCAGCTGTTTCCTGTTTTCTGTCCAGCAGCCTCTATTAAAAACATTACAAAACATGTAAAGCTCTTTATCTGAGGCAGATGAGAAGTTCCTCATGCCAGATTCTGCTCAAGCAGTGAGATTTAAATAATAGTTTCTTAGTTCAGTGCACATTGGGTGACCAGTGTCTGTAGGCATGTACTGCTTTGTATGGAGGCAGGCTACATTACCAATTGGCAGAGAACCCCATTTAAAACATGACATACACGGTTAGCACGCCAGAATGCTTTATTCCCAGAGGGGAGCACTGCATGACTAAAGCTGAAGTGGTTGCTTTTTCCTCACTACACACAAGAAATCCTCTAGTAGCAGTGCAGTTCTCAGGCTAGGCTTGTATATTGAGAGCATTAAATAGGAACGAACTGAAGACGAGCTCTACCTTGCTGAATTGGCATGCAATAATGTATATATAAATGTAAAATGTACAAGCCTTCTCTGCATGGGTAGAATATGTTTTGTCCCATAGGTTTACAGTGTTCATTCCCAAGCATGGAGATTATTCTCCCCAGGTACAAGAAGGGCATCATGGAACCGTTCTGTATTTCACTTTTCCTTTTGTGAGATGATTGGGAACTGCAAAGGCCCCCTTGATCATGGAGAACTTCTGCTGATCTTTTGGACATGCCCTGTTAACAGTGGGGCTGTAGCTAGCCTCCTTTTGTGTTGATAACTACACTTTCCGTTGGGCCACTGCAGGACAAACCATAACCAAACTCAGCATCTGTCTTTCTCTTCCCGGAAACCAGAGTTTGGCCTTCCTGGGGATTAACACATAACTCTCAGGGTCTGAAGACTTCTTTGTTCATTCATCTACCATTCTTTTTAATGTATGAGAGCTAAATTTCTGTTTGAGTTAGAATTATTAAAAATTAAAATCCCATTTGCCATTCGTGTACATGACCAAAACCATGAAGCCTCTTTTGGTTTTGGTGTGGAGAATGAATGCGATATCCATTCTCAAATTAAGGCCTGTAACAGTAAAAGTTTCTGCTCCTTTCTTTGCTTTCATTCATATTACTTCTATGGGGACTTCTTGTTCACTCCATAGTTGGTATTGTTGTTATATTCAACTTCCTCCTCCCCATCTTAAAATGTCATCCTGTTTTCGCTGGGTGACTGAAAGATCAAGTTAGAAAGTTTTGTTCCGGAGTGCAGGACAAGTGTCAGTTGGACTGGGGAGAGGTAGAATGTGGCAGAAACCAGGGTGCTGTCATGGCTTGGCAGCAATGAAAGAGACTAACTCCAGTAACTGCAAAGAAAAAAAGAGTGGGGATAGAGCAGAATTTTGCCTGTTGTGTTTAGTTTTGAAGGTAGTGTCTTACTGCTTATCTTTGTGAGTTTTGAATTGGAGTCTCTTTATTTTAGTCGTAGCTAGAGGGCTCAGATGGAGTCATTTTTGGAAGGAAACCAAGGATGATATAGTTTTCCAGCCATACTAGGCTGTAGGATCATTATGAAAAATGCACTGTAGCAACACACAGCTGGATCTTCCTTGAAAAAGGATAAAAAGGCTTGCAAGGTATAGGTGATGTGCAAAGGCAGACTCAGTTTGATTACTGAAGCTTCTTCAAAACAGGTTTGACTTTTGGGATGAAGATGCTTAATAGTTTTGGGTTTTTTAATAGTCTCAAATTACATCTGTGGTTACAAAAGCTGGCAGCTGCAAGATCTTGTTGTGCCTTAATATTTTTATTTCTGTAGTGTAGAGGGGACTTGAATGTGTTTCATGTCCCAAACATTGATTCTCCAAACGGAGGGAAAAAAGGTAAAAACCTAGTAGACTGAGTAGTCACATAATCTATCATATCCTTTCAGTTGGCCTTGGTTCAAGTGGTGCTGTCAGTGGCATGAGAGAATGAAATGTGAAAAGCAAATTATGCATGCCAGAAGTCAAAAAATAAGAGATGTTGTGCTACAGTCTCAGCCAAAAAATGTGGTTAGATAATCAGCTTAAATAGTATGTCCTGGGTGGTTGGAATATTCCTTAGTTTTTCTTCCTGGAAAATTCCTTAGTTTTCCAAAGAGCATCCACCACTCAGAGTACAGATCTTGAGTTTCTGAGATGTATGAGAAAGACTTTATGGAAGCAGATCACCTGAGACCATGATTTGATCACAAACCAACTCTGGAACCATAGTTATTCAAGTGTCAGATCTACTTCTGATCTCATTAGTAGGTCATTATAAACAGCTAATTAAATGTTCTATGCTCATCTCTTCTACAGCACAGAAGAAACTACTTGGTAGAACGGTGCTGTAAGGCAAGAAAGGCTATGCAGCCAGTCTGTATGTTCTTCTTCTTGTTGGTGCAGTTAAGATACAGCTGGTTTAAATTGCCCTTAATAACTTTCACAGTTTCTTAGAATCATTTGTTTCTCAAAATCTTGGAAAAATTTGGCTTGGATAGGATTTCTGGAGGTCATTTTGTTTAACCTCTTGCTTAAAGCAAGGGGCTGTCTTCCATGTTAGATCAGGTTTCATGCAGTTTTGCCCAGTTTGGAAAATCCTCGAGGAAGGGAAGCCTCTCTATACTACCTACTTATATGCTTAATTGCTTTTGTGGGGAAGACTTTTTTTCTTTTCTCCTAAAATCTGCGTGGAATTTTGAACAAGTTGCAACTTGCGACTGCTGGGTTTTGTCCTTTCATTGTGCACGTCTGACAAGAATCTGCTTCAGGCTTTTCCAAATGCCCTTTAGATAGCAGAAGATGCCCCCTTAGCTTTCTCCATACCAATAATTTCAGTTTCGTTAGTCTGTCGTCATTTGCTATATGCATTAGCCCCCTAATTGTCCTGGAGGCCCTCCTGGCTTCCCTCTAGTTTGTTGATAGGTGTCTTGTACTGGAGGCCCAAACTGGAGTCAGTACTCCAATTAGGGTCTTATGAATACCAAGCAGAGTGGAATAATTGCTCCCCTTGATCTCGCCATCCTTGTGCTACTGTGGTGCGGTGTGTCTTAGCCTTCACTGCCACAAGAATGATTTGCCTTCATGGTGCTCAAATTACTTTATCCTATTATGTTTCCCTGCTTTTTCTTTGCACAAAATTAATGCCAATATCCCTTAGTGTCCTGCCTGCATGGAAAAATCAAGTCTAAGTGACAAGAATAATTCAGGTGTGATTGCAAAGGAAATAGGGAAATGAGCACCATTTTGTTAGCACAGATACCAGTAGCTGTGAATCTTTGTGCTCCATGTTACTCTTACCTCTGCTAGCTGAATTACAATTAGTACAGCATAGCCTAGGTCTATTGTTCCCCCAGGTGGGTCATGTAGACCTATTTAATGTCGCTTTGAGTATGGAGCCTTATGTGGTATTTAAACACCATGCTGTTGGTTTTCTTTTCCTCTGCAGCTTGGATGAACGGATTTCCCACTTTTTTTAATGACGGGTAGTACCCAGAGGAATGGCTACCCAAAAATTTCAGGTCTGGATGTAGATCAGATAGTTATTTTGCAGATAGTTAATAATCAAAAATATTAATTAAGAAGATCAAGTCTTGTGCAAAAATATCTGGATAAAATTATCCAACTCCTGAAGATGAATTTTGGAATTTTTCTTCTTCCTTTTTGTTGTAACTGTTTAGAATAATGTGGTGCTTTAAGCAAAGAATTCAAGAACGATTGCAGGTTTTCTGCCTGAGTGCCAGGTGTAATGACCTGTCAGCATAGTTTGAAAATACGGTAACGTGTATACTTTCCTTTTAAACTTTGTGAGATGTTATGTGCTGATTTTTGATTATTTTTTTTTCTGCTTATTTTTTTTAAGTTGGTTTATAATCCTACAGGGTCACGCAAAGTATTTATCAAGAGGACTCATCATTTCTTTTTTTTCTGCGAGATTTTTTTAAGATACGTCTTGCTAATTGACATCTGCAACTTTAAGAACCAGTGAGTTTCTTCATCACTTGGCTGAGGAATGCTTGGGAGAAATGACAGGCCATTGTTTCTGCTCTGAACTGCGATCTGCACTCCTAGTAAACACACAGAAGAAAATTTCCAGTTTCCCGTAGTTTATTTGGAGTATCAGGCGTTCTCCAGCTGTGAACACAAATCTGTGGATCAGAGGGCAGAATTAGTTACATGTTGCTAATTTTGACTGCTGATCAGTTTCCAGACAGGGGTCAGAATATTACTTTCTGTAACGCAGACAAGGCATAGATAGATTCTTCCTGGAGGCCTTTCAGCTCTTCCATTCCCACATGACATCAGCGTGGAAAGTACAGCCATCTGCTCTCTGGCCTTCTCCCTCCTTCAGGCTGTCCCTGGGGGACCTCCACGTTTTCTCTCTTCTTCTAGTACAGTAGTCCAACCCGACAAAATGGCTAGACTGCTTTCCCATATGAGTTCCCTTTTGCTCTACTGTTAGCGTATATCTAAGTATTTATTTATTACAAAAGGTACTGAGCTTCACTTACACAAAGTTGAAGACCAGGCAGTGGGCGTACCATGTCTTTACAGACCACTGGAAAGTGTGTAAGAGCCTGAACAGGAGCAAGATCCCTTCTTCAGAGCTGTTAACTGAAATGGTTTCAATGCAGTGATGGGTAGAAAATCCAGGTATGGCCTTCCTGCTTGGAGAAGCAATATATTTTTAGTGTGGTCTGTATTGGATGTTCAGTGCTCCTAGTAAATTTCCACAACAATTCTTATGCTGATTAAAGAACAAGATTTATGGTTTTGACAGTTCTTGGCAGGTAGACTTGTGGTAGTAGTGTGGGAGGTTAGTTCAAATTGATTTATAACAGATACATGGATGGACTCTGTCTCTCACCATCTCTGTTATTTCTTATGTAATCATTGGAAATGATGTTTCATGAGCCGATGATGACTTCCATTCAGGTTCTTATTTATGGTGTCTATCTGTGCTAGTGCAATATCCTTTTATCCATCGCCTGGGCAAATGCATGGTTCATGCTTCAGCACCACTCCTCAGAACCACTGTTGATTTTCTGTGGCTGATACATTCTGCAGCATTCAGATTTGATTTGTGGTTCTCTTTAATCTTGTGAAGAAGTCACTAACTTGAATTCAAGATTCTTTCCAGAAGTATGTTGCATCGTAGCCATCTGCTTTTAATTTTACTTATTTTAACAGCCTCACCTAGGAAACACTTTCCTTTCTTGGACAAAGCACTAAATGTTTTGCATATGCATGTAAAGGATCCAGATAACTTTGAATGTTTTGAGGGCCAGTGGTATTTCAGATATATTGAACTAAAAATGCCCGAGAGATTTTTGCTTAGGCACAGCATAAGGAAAAGGGAGATAATTAAAATGGGTGGGAAACATTGTTAAGCATTGAGCTTGACTTTGTTCAGACTGAATTTGGGCCGTTACTTCTGCTGCTAGGAAAGATGTGTCTTTGAATAAGATGTACTCTACTGAATTTTTCTCCATCAGCTTGATCCTAGAATGGAGTTGTAATGGTGAGTTCTAATGACAGTAGGCAGTGATTTGATAGAAGCACAATGGTTATGACTTCACTGTGAGATCTGGTAGGTGGGAAGCCTTTCCAAAAAGATTAGAAGAGAAACAAAGGAAAGTGCTTTGTGCTCAAAAGTTTTTGCTGTTCAAAATGGGGAAGTTTCATGTTCCTGTCAATCAACACAAGTATGATCAGACAACATGTGACCTTGTGAAGCAAGAGCGGTATGTTCACTTTTGGAAGATGTATAATACAGTGAAGGAGGTGTGGGGTTGTGAAGGGGGTAGTAGAAAAGCTATCATTTAGAACAAGATGATGGTCTGAAATTCACTATACACATTTTTATTAGAGTTTCGAAACTCATTTTATTTCAAGGTGGTTCTGTCATCTTTTCCTTCACCCTGCCTGTCCAGAATTTTTTGGTGTCTTTTAGCTGGAGTCACTCTCTTTGTATTATTTAATTTATTGCTAACCTTTGTGAAGCACTCAAAGGGGTTTTTTTTTAATGATGCAGCTTGTAATAATTCTAGTTATATAATATGTAATACAAAGCTCAATTTTTCTGTCTGTCACCATATTGTCTGCTGGTCTAGACATTCTTTTACAAGTCCCTTTTGGTAAAAAAGCATGGTAATTTAGGGAGAGTTTTGAGAGTCACTTATGACTATGTTAGAGGATAATTTAAAATAGTATTAAGTGGTTGCTGTGGGTCTTATGGTCAAGTATGAAATTATCTAAAGTATTTCTTTATATGAGTGTATTTCTTTAGATAAGTATATGTTTCAACAGTGTTTTGCAGTAGGGCATTGTCTTTGTAAAAATAATTATTTCAGGGTGGACTGAAGGCTGCCTTCTGGGGGAAATACATCAAAAGCAGATTAAAATGATGATATAATTCCTGGATTACATTTCTGCTCTCTTTTCCAAATAGTCATATAGATGGGACTCTTCATTTTGACCCTGACATTGCTTCTCTAAGTTAAATCTCTTTTCCCTAAACATCAGTTTTGTTGTACTTTCCAGAGAACAGCGGTTCTCTACGTGTTTCTAGTGTGTGTCACGTACTGGAAAATTTTGGCACTCAGCTTCTCGTCATGGTTTCAGTTAGGAGCAGTTACAACTATTTTGCTTTTTGTGCTGCAGTATTTCCTTTTAGCATGCGGCTGTAATAGCAGATAGATGTGCTGTTGTCCTGTGCTGTCCTCTGTGGGAGTTCAGGCTGTAGCTCCCATAGCAGCTGTGGCTGCTTCATCCCCCAGTCTTCTCTTTTGTGCTGCATTTTAAAATTCACTTTGGTCTGACCTTGGACTTGCTCTTACAATCTGCTTCTAATTTCTGTCAGCTCCCTTCTTATACCAGTGACAGACGCTTACACAGTTTGGTGAAGTGATCTATCTGATGTTGGTGATGGTCCTGCTTCAAGTGCAGGGCTGGACAACGTGACCTCCAGAGGACCCTCAGTGATTTCTGCAATTTTAGAGGCGGGACACATGGTTCTACACTGCTAACTGTGATCATTGCTGGCATTCAAAATCAAGTTGTTAAGCAATGAAAAGAGGAAAACTTAGAGGTGGAGGGGGCAGAAGGGTCAGGCAGTGAAAGGCTCTAAGGCGTTAGTCTTCTTGCTGACCAGCTGCAGATAGTGAAATAAAGCCCTAGGGAGTAATGGAAGAGGCCTGTGATACAAGCCTGAGACAATAGCCAGTGCTCCTAAAGCTTTCTGGTGGCAAGCTTTTCCCACAGTTTCCCTAAGAAATAATCAGAGCTGGCTGCTCTGGTCCTGTCACCATCTTTTCACTTCATTGTTGATGAGCCATTTAACTGTGATAAGCCAGAAAAAAGATTTTTTTTTTTTTTTTCCTTCCCCCCACCATGTGTTTTGTTTTTTGTTTTTTTTTTCTGTCATAGCATGCTCCAAGTGCTTGGTGCAGGGTCAGAAAAGCTCTACAGCTATTGCAGAGAAAGCAGTAGGAACAAACGGACAGGGATAGCGTGGTACCACGACAGTCAGCAGCTACGTTGATGTAGACATGCACAGAACTGCAGCTGCAAAGTAATTGAGACCACACATAATAATAAGAGCTAGTGTTGAGGTAAATGAGTATTTATGAAGAGTATCCCCTTCATATAAAGTATACTTGTCCAGCTATACATTGTTGTATGAAGTTTAAGGCCCCATGTGAGAAGAAAATATAGAAAATGACCCTTTCTGATGGGAAAGAACACATAATTAAAATTTTATTTGGTACTTGGCAAAAACCTGGTGAATACAGAGAGAGGAATTGATCCATTCTTGAGGTTAAAAAGGGGAGAAAAGAGTTCAGAATTTGAAAATGATCTCAAAAGCACAATGTGTCGCATAGGTGTTTCACGGTCTGTCAGCTAGGTGCAGAGAAAGAGACATGGAGTGGAGTCTTCCATGTCTGATTTTAGGATATACAGCATAAATGTGGAGTTTCATTCATTTTTGTTGCCTGTGCATTTTACATCTTTGTATTATCTGTTTGGGGTTTTAGAAATACTTGCATTTGCTTTTACATTACCTCTCCTTCCTCCCCCTCTAGTCAGAGTTAATGTTGGCTTGAAGCTAAGTAGCAAACGTCAAAGCACTCTGTTCCTTCAAGAATCTTTAATGCTGGCACACTGGGTTGTTCTGGCAGGATGCAGCAGTTTATCACTTTCTTCTGTATCATAAGAAGTTAGAAACTCTGTGGGTCATGTTAGCACCATGTTAGCGTTACATTAGTGGTGTGCTTTTGGAGAAATTTCTGGCGACTATTAGCTGGTAAACTCTTTGGCATACTGCAGTGTGCTTGAGCCCTGAGTGTTTCAAGGAGTGCGTAATAGCATGCATCTGGAATTTGTTGAGCTGTTCTCTGACCGAAAGGCACCGCAGTGATATCATCTTTCAAAAAAAAAAAAAAAAAAGTGTGTGCTAATTCTGCTAGAAACTTCCAACCTTAAATTTGTAAAATGTCAGAAAATTCAGGGCAGAAATAGCCACAGACTAGTTAAACAATGCCACAAAATACACCCTGCTGTGGGGGACTAGATGGTGTGCAGAAGAGAGAGGCAAGCCACAGGGGTGATCCTAGGCTGTCATGACCGAATGATTGGATCTATGTCTTCACTCGCTCCTCACTCACACTTTGATTCTAAAAGAGGTATTTTCCATGGCGGGGTGTAACTGGGGGAGCATTATTTCATTGGTGTTAATGTAGTATGGCAGATAACAGATGGAGTGTTCCTATATTTTGTTCTGTGGTGTTGCTTTGGGGTTTTTTTCTTTAATTTATTTGAAACCCTGCAGGAAGAGATATTTTTGCTGGTTCGCATAATCCTGAATGGAGGAATTGTGGTGCCAATGGTGATTCTGGGAACAAACTTGTGCAGCTGGTTTACAAAGCTGTCTCTAGCACATCACCATCAGGTGTGTGCAGGTGGAGGGTGACAGTATAACAAGCACATGGCAGATTAGTCCAGTGTGCTCTCAGTCTTCTGATGAGACCAGCTCAAAGTGAGCTGAGTTCTCCCAGTGTCATGTTCTATGTAGCACCTGCAAAACACAGAGGGAAATATTGCTGGAAGAGTGGAGAAGCTACTGTGCTGCTTTCTGAAGAGCAATTGTATGGGCTGATACACAACCGCACAGGGCACTGAAGATCACTTTAAGTAGTGCTCTTCATTGGATATGAATTGCTCTGTGTTGTCATTTTGCAAGTAAACTATATGTGCTTTGGATGGTTAATGGAAAGAACTATTATGTATGAAGTTAGAGCTTCTACTCATTTATCCGCCATTGTAGTTGCATGTCTTGTGTTTTCACAGCTATACATGATGGAGAGAACTTGTATTTTGTAGTCAATTTCTCTACCATGTTTTGAGTTCAAGTCTGGTTTTCTAACATTCTTTGCAGTCACTTCAACTTCATACTCTTTGCAAGCTGACTGGAGTTGTCCTCTGTCTTGTTGTCTAAATGATAACTGAAGTATTGAGTGCTACCAGATGCAGTAGTGAGCTTTGTGGAACTTTCCAAAATGAGTTCTTTCATTTTGACAGTGATCCTCTGATACTGTTCTGAGTATTGTTCGCCATCCAGTTTTGTACCCATTCTGTAATAAGTACTTTCATGTAAATCATACTTTCGGAGATCAGTTATGAGACCATTGTGTGAAACAATATAAAATAACCTGAAATTGAGCATGTAGGAAATCATCTGCTGCTTCTCTGTCCACAGAATCTGTTCCTCTGCCGTTGAGGAAAATCAAACTGATTTGATGGGATTTTCTTTTTCTTGACAAATCCATGCTGGCTATTATTCACTTTACTTTCTTCTAGGTGCTTAGAAATAGTTTCCTACAGGTTCTTCATCCTTCCTACTAGGCTTTTGTGGAACGAGCGTAATCTGTCTCATCCCATTCTTTAGACAGGCAGATGGAAGGAACCTGAAAAAGATTTGTTTGTGTTTTATTTGTGTGTGCAGTAGCTGCTGGAGTGCAACTATGTTTGTATTTTGTCCATTAGTACCTAATTCTGTTCTCGCAGAACGCATAGAGTTTCATGCAGCGCCTGCACAACCCTCTGCCCTTGGTTTTTCTGATGGTCTCTTTGCTCTACTTCCTTGACAGCTCCTGTCTCTTGAGTTCCTAAAGCTAAAAGAATGTTTTCTTCAAATTTCTTGGATCCAGACTCTTGGCTTATGGATATGGAGTTCTTTTCAGCTGTAGTTCTGCGAAGGTGACTAGAAGGAAATCAGGATTTACATGTCGAGAAATGTTGATAGTTTGGATAGTAAAAGGCAAGCAAGGAGTTTTCCCAAGTTTTTCTGTATGTGTGTTTATATGCGCGCGCGTGTGTGTATGTGTGTGTGTATATTAAAGTGTGTTAGAGTTGCTTCTAGGCTTTTCAGCAGCTTCTAGCATAAATGAGGGTAGTGTGTTGTATGTAGTATATTGATAGCATACATGTGGTAGCTATTGTTTGGTTATTACAGGCTGCAGTGGTTTATATCATTCTGAGAGTGGCAGATACTCAGAGATGGTGACCGTGCTGCCATTTTCCTTGCAACAGCATTGTCTCCATCTCTGGTATCTGAAGGTTGTTGAGAGCAAATGTGGGGAAGTACTTTACTCTGGCAGGAGAAAAAAGCTGTGCTTATAAAAATGTATGCGCTCAGTGCCAAAAGAACAGCTGCTTGGAAATGTCATTGAGGTTTTGCCAGAGAAGCTACTGGAGCTCCATGCCAAGATTTACTAAAAAAGGAAGGATGATTGTTCTCCAGTTCTCACAGAAGAGTTCAAACCTACAGCCCCTGAGCTAAAAGTAATTGTATAGCAAAGGTAGCACAATGATGAAAAATAAAGGTAACACAATATGTGCTAAGCATGTTAATAAGGGAAGATGACAGCATATACTTGGATTTCTGAAAGGATAAATCATTCAGGTTACCTTACTGTACTGGGCAGTGTAGACACTTTTTCCCGGGGACAGGCTGGTTGTCCTAGCAGAGTGCACTATGAGAAGTGCAAGGAAAGTAACTCTTTGAATAAGGTATATAGGAAAAATGAAATAAGTTATTTGTGCTTTATAAATCTGTGCTTAGCATCAGAAATAAAAACGTCTCACTATATTTTAGGAGCAGAGATGTCCCTTCTCAAATTCTGTATCCTTTATGAACTTGTGTTGTGATACATATGGACGTACAGTAAAGTATTGGTGCTTGCACCCCTGCATTTAAATTGTTCTAAGGCAGAATGTGTAGGGCAGGATAGTAGTTGGAAGGTAAAATTCTGGAGTTACTTGCTCTCCTTAGGAAGGCTTCCTGAACTTTAAGAGAACTTAGTTTGGATGTGTTTGTTTTTCAGGAAGTCTGTATGCACTTTATGCCTGTTTAATTGTGAATTGTAGAGCAGTAATAAATTGACTCCTGTTTTATTCAGCACGCTGCAGTGAGTTCTTGTGCTTATATGCAAGCTCATTCTTACAATAAAAGATTTTACTATTTTTTTTAAATATCTTGAGTCTGTTTCTGTAAAATAGTTTTATTTATATTGTTTGACATTCTTCTAGCTTCTAGCATTTTTTTTTAGTCTTTTTCTTAAGAAATTTTTTCCCCCAAAATGTAGTGATCTCTTTTAAATATTTTTCCTGCAGCACTTTGTAAGCAATGAATTTTTAAGTGGATGCACCGAATTGTCAGAGAAATAGAGGGATAAAACCCAGCACTGTCGATCCTTTTTCATTTTCCCAGCAGGGTGACAGACGAATTAGTCCCTATAGTAACAGAATCCTAGAATGGTATAGGTTGGAATGGATGTAATGTGTTATATTATATACACAAAAGTATGTGTGTGTCTGTGTAGATGTATTTTAGGATCCCATTCTTTATTCATCTATTTATGGAGGCATTGATGTCTTATTCTTAACTGTGGCTGATGGTCATCTCTTCAAGCAACTTCCATAACTCATCTTGCGAGGAAAGAGTTCTGCATGACATCCCAGTGTGTTTAGAGAGCGTGGAATTTTAATAAGGGGCACTATAGGTTCATTCATACCATCAGTTGGTAGTTTGAAATATCTCTGCTCAATCTTCATTTAAGGGTGGTAGCAGAAGGACTTGTGCAAGGAAAGTGAAAAAGCTTGAAAAGTTCAGTTTCATCATTGACTAACCCTGTCAGTGTCATGGGACTATGAGGATTGCTTGTTTTCAGAAGTACTGGAGAGGATATCAATAAAATACTGGATGAGATGCACAGCAGTTCATTGTAGGATGTTCTGACAAGAATGATGTTTACAAAAGTTGACGGCAAATTGACTTCTGATTTAAATAGGAATGGTAGCTGGAGAGATAAAACATCAACATAAGCATCAACATATCATTCTGTCTATAATCAGAAAAATGGCCTATGGGTGATCATCTGGCTAAACAAAGGACAGACATGAAAACCTTCTGCAACAAATTTTGTATTCATACATCTTGATAAAAATTCAGATTTTTCAGTATGTTGAATAGATATTTATAACCTTCCTGGTTTTTTACTTTAGGACATTAGATGCGTACTTTCAGATAGACAAAGCACTAGATATTTGTTTGACGCCATATCTAGAATATAAATATGAAAATATGTGAAGGTCTTTACAAATCACTGAGTTGTCTAATTCTAATTTGAAGTCTCTCCTATCAATACAGTTGATTAAAAAAAAAAAGTACTACTATAAGAAGTCACTCAAGTTTTATTTATTGTAACTATCATTTGCCAAAGTTTATGCTAAGGAGTTGGATAAATTTGGTTATGACATGAAGTAAAATCCAAAATGCATTAAACAAATGACTACAATTAATTTTTAACCATTACTTTAAAAACAAGCAGGTGTGGCATGAATCATCCAACCAATTACCCTCCAAAGTTTCCTGGTTTGACTTTGGTTCTAAAAATCAGCTCTGCAGACCTTGCTAAGCCTTGCTTTTCTGAAGGCAGTGTTATGAAAACACAAGAAGTAGAAATGAAAAATAAAATCCTGTTTTAAAAAGACTTCTCTAAGTCCATACTCACACATGGTCAACAGAAGAGCCCTGCTGTCTTGCAGGACTGATTCAAAGGCTTGTACTCTGCTAACCTCCCAATAACATACAACACATTTTGAACAGTTTAGTGCTGAAGTGGTATTCTTGCAAAAGGCTGTAGTGAGTATATATACTAATTTAGAGAAATGGATGGGTGTGTTAGAACAGATTATTAGCGAAGGTTGGAACAAGTGAAAAACACAAGGAAGAAAATAGCTGATTGCTATCGGAGGTTGAGGAACACAGACTAATTGTCTTTTACAGAAATCCATTTGCTTTAAAAATGTTTGCTTATTCTGGGTAGGGTTGGGGCAGATGGGAATCCTAGAGGGTCTAAAGACTCAAAACTTAATTGGATCAGTCAGTTAAAACTAAGGCACTTGGAGTAAGCAAGGGCTCATCTAGGATGTGCTGAGAAAAGTCAGACCTCGAAGACACAGTTTGATGAATATTATAGGAAAATAACTCTTATCTTTAAGAGTTGAGCCTCAGAGGGATACTCAGCCTTTAAGATGGAATATGTACAATGTAATGCAGAAAACTTGTCTGTTTGGTTTTTCCTGTGAAGTCAAAAAGCCCTGTGAAAAGCACATTGATTAATTTCCTTCCTATAATACCTACACAATCCCTCTCATTGGCATAATTCTAATGTGCTGGAAGGATTTGGTTAGCTCATGTCCCATGGTGGTATGCAACTGGATAATCTGAGGCCAAGTAGGTTTTATATATGTCTTTTACTGGCAGCTTTCTACTGGCTGCTTCTTCGGTGCTCATTCTGTTGCTGCGTAATTACGTGCAAAGGTTGCAGGGCGAGTGTGTGTGATTTTTGTTTTGTTTTTTAACCAGCACATCTGTTTAATGCTGGATTAACAGCTTTTCAAATTGAATTGATAATGTGGCATCCAGTTTTAATTTCAGTGAGCAGTTAGGAAATGCGACCAGTGTAGAAAGGTTGTATCTTGTGAACACCACACACAGAGTCTTCTCTGAGTCAGATTTTGGCATCTCAGGTATACTGCTCGACACTCAGGCCCAGGTAGTGATCAACTTTGATCTCTTGCACATTGCGATGAATAAAGGTTTTTGCCACTGTCTTACATAGTGGGCTGTGGAAGCAGGGGTCACAGGAAACAGTCAAAAAGCATTTCTCATGGGTTGCAAAACTGGCTGAAATCCCGTACTGCTGTAATTCTCAATTACTTGCTGACAGTCGGGACAGATTCATGGAAGAGATCTCATTTGGCTTAATGACGGAACAGAGTAAGTTTCCTACATTTGCTGGTACTGTTAAACTGGGAGGAACTCCTGACATGTTGGGAGGACTGCACTGTCATTAATAACATACGACACGCTGGAGGGGAGGGATGCCATCCCTCCATATCCAGATGGATATGGACCTGTACAGGCATGAGAGGTGGGCCAGTGCAAACCTCATGAAGTTCAACAAGGCCAAGTGCAAGGTCCTGCACCTAGGTCAGGGCAATCCCAAGCACAAATATAGGCTGGGAGGAGAAGGCATTAAGAGCAGCTCTGAGGAGAAGGACCTGGGGTTGTTGGTGGATGAGAAGCTCAATGTGAGTTGGCAGTGCGCAATCACAGCCCAGAAAGCCAACTGTATCCTGGGCTGCATCAAAAGAAGTGTGGCCAGCAGGTTGAGGGAGGGGATTCTGCCCCTCCACTCTCCTCTCATGAGACCACACCTGGAATATTGTGTCCAGCTCTGGAGCCCTCAACATAAGAAGGACATGGACCTGTTGGAGCACATCCAGAGGAGGGCCACGAGGATGATCCGAGGGCTGGAGCACCTCCGCTGTGAGGACAGGCTGGGAGAGTTGGGGCTGTTCAGCCTGGAGAAGAGAAGGCTCTGGGGAGGCCGTATAGCAGCCTTCCAGTATCTGAAGGGCAACCAAAAGAAGGCTGGAGAGGGACTTTTTACAACGGCATGTAGTGATAGGACGAGGGGTAATGGCTTCAAACTGGAAGAGGGGAGATTGAGGTTAGATATTAGAAAGAAATTTGTCACTCTGAGGGTGGTGAGGCACTGGCCCAGGTTGCCCAGGGAAGCTGTGGCTGCCCCATCCCTGGAGGTGTTCAAGGCCAGGCTGGATGGGGCATGGAGCAACCTGGGCTGGTGGGAGGTGTCCCTGCCCATGGCAAGGGGGTTGGAACTAGATGATCTTTCAGGTCCCTTCCAGCCTAAACCATTCTATGATTCTATGAACATCCTTGACCACCTGGACTGCAAAAAGACTGAAAGAAATCAAGTCCTTTAGCACAAGGAAGAGAAAAGTCTTCAAATAGTTATGAAATAAAGGACAGGAATACTTTATTTCAGCTGGGTATAGGAAAAGATGCAGTAGGTTAATGTTGCAACAAACTGTACAGCATAGAACAAAGCCTTTAAAGAGAAAGCATAATTAAATATGGTAGTAGATAACATAGGAGAATTGCTTCATTGTTTAGTCTTCATAAGTCTTTAAGAACAGATAAGGCAAATACTTGCTATGATTGATGGAAACATATTTACGTCTACCTTGCAAGTATACGAGACAACCTCTTGAAGTCTCTTTTGGGCTTGGCTACTGTTGCTGTTTAGGTTTTATTTGTTTGTGCTTTTACAATGGAAGAAGAAAAGTTTAAAAAAACACCATGTTCTTAGAAATGTTCTTAACCCACCGGAGTAGTTCATCTCTTTGTTCTTTACCCACTCAACTCCTAACAAAGCGAAGATGAAAGAAAGTACAGCTTTGTAACCTACTTAAGTGTTCTTCATGAAGGGAGCATAAATACTGAAAGTCAATTATTTTTGCTTTGCAGGTTACGGGATGACAGAATTAGGATAGAAAGGATGGAAACCCACCATTTTGAATACAGCCATGCTTTCCAGCTGGTTACTGATTTTTATGCAAAAGAAGTGCCTGATAGTACAGGTATGTCATTCAGAATGTCTTTGAAGCGTGCATCCTAAGGCACATCATACCAGTAAAGACCAAGGCAAAGAAGGCGTTCCTCAGCCTCTTCTGTGTCCTTTGTGACCAGATCTGCTGCCTCATTCAGCAGTGTGCCTGTATTTTGCCTTGTACTTTTGCTAGTAACGTGGTTATAGAAGCTTGTGTTGCCCTTCGTGTACCTTGCCAATCTCAACTCCACGTGGGCTCTGGTTTTCCTAACCCCATCCCTGCAAGCTTGATCGATGTCTCTATATTTTTCCTGGGTCACCTGTCCCTGCTTTCACCTCTCATACTCCTCCTTTTTAATGTTTGACTTAATTGGGAGCATCTTGTTCATCCATGCAGGCCTTCTGCCACCTTTGCTTAATTTTCTACACGTTGGGATCTTTTTTGAGCTTGGAGGAGGTGAACCTTGAAAGTGAACATTATTGAAACAGAAATGAATACAGGGCTAGCATCCCCCTTTTTTTTTTTTTTTTCATAGCTTGAAGATGTGCGTTTAGACAGGTTTAAATTCACACTTATATAGAAACTGAGGGAAGTTATTCAACATCTGAAACGTTTCTTCAAGTTCTTGTGTGTGTTAATACTCTAAGAACAGAAGAACAGCTCTAAAAAACATCTCTGAAAAAACTAAATAGGGTTATGAAAAATACCATTTTATGTTGAGATATCATGGAGTGAATTTTCCTATTGTTGCAGCTGGAACAGGGCCTGTAGTAGAGCACTGTTTAGAAACACTATCAAACATGAATAGCGCTCTCACAAAGATGAAACCGTATTCTGCAGACTGGCTGAGGCAGATAAATCATCATCACCTGTGCCAAGGCCTGTTCATTCCTTTTAACTTGAACAGATGTTGCCTACAGTAATGGAGATTTCAGAATTCAGTGCGTAGTTTGTGTGTTTACAAATTTCTTAAGCCAATAGTTAGTCATTTTTATGAAGAAAAACCTGTAGCATCAAATGTTTTATGTTTCATAATGCGTTTATATTATTCTAATGTTCTGTATTTTTGGAACCATAAATGTTATTTTGGAACCTCAATTTATGTTGATTTATAGATATCACAGATGCTGTATATATATATACAGATTTCTATTTGATTAAATTGAAAAATAGATTATGCTTTTTCTAAAATAAATAAGTAAATAGTGAGTTAACAAGAAAATAATAATTTTTTTTTTTAGGTCCTCAAAAACTATCTGTAATACTAAGCTTGGATAAGCCTGTTATTTCCTCCCTTGCAGCAGTAATTGCGTATCTCAAAGAATTTAATTTGGAAAAGATGCTTTACAATCCAAGGTAAGTTGCCTTATATAAACTTCCAATTCAAAGCACCAATCTGTATACCAGTGTTATCTTGTAAGTTTTAGCAGACACTTTCTCACAATGTAATGAACCAACCTGCTAGGCTGATAAACATAGTCTTTGTAAAAATTATACCTTACATTTAAGCTCCTAATCAGAACTGAAAGAATCAAGAGGTTTTTTTTTTTTTTAAGTGGTGTTTCATGAAAATCTTACATTTGTCTAGACATCACTATCAGTAATGTAAATGAACATGTACTGCTGCCAAGTGTTATTGAAAACAAACAAGGCACAAAACCTGGTAGATACTAGGAGGGAAATTTTAAAGTTTGTTAATCAATATCAGCCATCATATCACAACCTCAGTTTTTCTTTGTGAACAAAATTTGGGGCTTTTTTGGGAGCTTTTAAAAAAATGAATGTATTTTGCCAGAGGTGTGTAAATAATTTTCTATCTCTCTGGAAACAGGTATAAATGCAAATGCATTGTAATATTTAGACAGTACGCAGCAGGTCTGTTTGAGCTGGTGGATCTAGTTATCAATTATAGAGAAAATAGTGGTTCGACACATCCTCGCTTTCTGAAAAATCCCTTGAGTTAGCTCAGTGGTAATGAGGAGTGGGGCAACAGTCATGCAAAAAGTTCTTGGTATGCTGTCACCATTTGCACAAATTTACTACAAAAACACACAGGCATGGAAATAATCTTGTCTTCCCTTAAGTAGTCTTAACACTTAGGTTCATTAGATATGCCCAAATGAGTACTCAAAATTGGGAATAGGTTTATGCAGGTGGAATCAAATGAAAATAGAAAGATATTTCCACTCAACCATTTTTTTTATCCTGTCTTGCACAAGTGTAAAAGATTACTATCCTACCTGGCTTGGTTTTGAAACTATCATTAAGGCTTATTGAATGCTTTAATTAAACAGCTTTATCTGTCATCGACCCTGTGCAAAATTATTCTCTTGGTTGTCTCAGTATTCCTCTGTCCTGTAAGTATGCAGGATTTAACAAAGTAAGTCTGTCTATAAATTGGAAACTTAGAAATATGTTGTGTCTGTTGTAGATCATCCCTGTATTGTGTGAAATTCTTGAAGTTTCAATCCTTATTTTGAAGGGCTCCCTACATTACCATTTTTTAAAAATGCAGCTGCATTTGAAAAAAAAAAAAAAGACTGCACATCTCAGCTTTAAACATTTTTCAAGTATCTACTAAAATATTTGGAAATTATATATACCTGGGTTTTCTGGATTTTGGAATGGATTTTCTTGCTTAAGTTGCCCTTCCCCTCTCCATCTTCTAAGTTATCTCCCCTGCCTCATCCATCAAGGAGTGCTCTGATTTGTGGTGTTACAGCACCACGGTGGTCCCGTTCTTTTGGATTTTTGGAAAATGCTTGGGTAGCGAGACAGGAGCTGGAGAAATCTTGTGAGAGTTTCTGAAGAAGAAAGTGAACTCCAAGGAAATGCCATTCCATGGTCAAGCTTGTAGATCACTATTGTCTCAGTGCCCTATGTGCAATTGCTTATAGTGATGGGAGAAATACAAAATGCATCTTTTATGTAGAATTAATTCAGTACGAGAGGAGAAACAGCATTACGTGAAGGCTTATCTAGCAACAGTCAGTCACAGTTGTAATAGCTGCATCTTATAATCAAATGTAATTACAGACTGGGAAGGAAAAGCACTAAATGTTAGAGTTGACATTTGTCTGCTGGAGGTTGCTTTAATGGACTTTATGTGAATGTATGAACATCTGAGTGGAAAGACAGTGAACTATTTGATATCTTGGTGGTACACTATGAAGAAATAAAATACAATCTTTGAGATAACTTTGTTCCTGTGCTCAGGAGCTTGGATTCTACTGTATTTATTTCTAAAGCCTTTACTGCTTTGACTACCCGATACTGAATTCTTCTTGCTGTTTTAGTGTGTCACACATACTGAAATAGTGAGCCAAATACTGAGGCAAACTCAACTTTAATATTTTCCTAACACCAGCGAAATACTGTCTAAATACTTAAAAGGGAAAGCCTTTTAAGCAAAGGGTGTCAGGCTCATGGATCTTCTGTGATTTTGCAGGAGAGAAATACTTCCATTGCACTGTCAAGCAATTTAAAATTCCTAGGAGAATTCAGGTCAGTGAGCATATACTGATGAGTCAGTGAGCATGAAGTTGTAGTTGTGAGATAGCTTTCAGTTTACTAATGTAAGTGACACAGATCTGGATGAAAAAGACCTATTTGATAGGAAGAATGACAAAAAAATTCCTTACACCACTGTACCTTCTTCAGATAAACACTCTTCTCCCAGCTGAAAAAAATTCCAGTAAGAGTCATGAAACATCATGTAAGTGATGAGGGATCCTTATTAGCAGGGGGGAACAAGTTTTGTTTTAATATTTAGATGAAGTTAGATAAAGCAAAATATTAAAAAGAAAAAAAATATTTCTGCCATTAGCAGGACCTTGGGATATGGTAGACTGCATTAGAGCTCTAGCAGCAAGTAAAAATCAATTTAATAATGAATGATACAACCTTTTTTTGATCGATGTGTTCTAATACATTTACATACTGAGAGATCTTTATTGGCTTTTGACAAGAAGTTGGTACACATCTAGGAGAGGTTTTCAAATAAGTTGAGTACCCAATTTTGCTTGAAAAATCATCATTTGCATAGCAGCTGCTGGGGCAATGTGTCTCAGTGTACTTTAATTTTACCTACATGTTTTCCAATATTTTGGAGACGTGAGAGACTGTAGTTCTTAGATTTTGATCAGTGATAGATGAACTTCAAGAAATGCAGGGAATGGAAGAGCCAGGTATCTTTCTGAAGGAGGAGAATAGCTTTGGGATTGGAAAACTAACAGCAGTGAAGATAAAAGACAGAGGCACAAGTGCAAGAGGAGAAGGGAGGGTTAAAATGGCTTTGAGGGAGGAGGGGAAAGAGAAAGAATTCAAGAAGAGGGGAAGTGTTTGACTGTGCCTTATACTAGGGGTGGAAGGGAGCTGGCAAGATGAGATCAAGAGAGAAGTCAAAATGTAAGTTCTTCAGCTTAAAATGGTGCACATCCTTGAATTTTCAGGGGAAATATAGAAATTGAGGGAACGGTGTTCATAAGGCTTTCGTATCTCTTGGGTGCTGATGATGTCAGAAACATCATGCATAAAAGACAATCTATATTTTTATTTATCTGCTCACTGTGAGAAAGGAAGTACTCAAAGGGAGGTTTCAAAGTCAGCTCAGGAGCTGTAGGGACTGAAAAAGGAGAGGTGTGGTTTTCAGACACTAAGAAGAGGTGCTTAGCAAAGGATTTACCATCTCTTTTGAGACCTCAGCCAAAAAGCAGCAGGTGGGGCCTCTTGCACTCTGGACATTTGGAGCTTGTAGGAAGGCTGAGGCTGTGTGCAAGAGAAGTGGGCTGAGGGAGTGCAGACACCTGGGCAGAGTAAGGTTGCAGGCCTACTTCTTGGGGTCAGTTCAGTGGAGAAAAGAAGACTAATTCAGGATAAAAATAATGGAAATTAGTTGCGTTTCTCTTAATCCTTCCCAGGTCCTCTAATTTCTGTTCTTGTTCTTTATTTTGTATTTCTCAGTTTTGTTTTGTGTATGTTTGTTTTACTTTGTTTATATGTCGCTGGTTTTAGCCAGAAGTTTCTGGACTTCAGTCACATCAGAGATCCAGATCAGAAATTCTAGACCTGTGGCAGTATTCACTACAAAACATAGTCTGAGCTTGATATCCTTCGCTACTTAGACTATGGCAAATGTCTTTTATACCTAAAGAAAGCTAATGCTTCTGAGAAATGGCGAGACTTGGTTTTACTCCTTAAAGCTGAATAGGGATTCCTATATCGGTTTGTTCTGTGGTTTATTCACCCTTAGAAATCTCAAAGACATGGACTCCAGAGGTCTGTAAAAGGTAATGGAGCAAAGAAAATCTGCTGCTTAGTAGGCTTTCAATACAGTGCCTTGCAGCTTTGCTGGAAAGTTTTTACAGATTTGCAGAATTAAAGTAGTTGAAAACTACTGATCTGAATAACATGCATTCACTTAGGCTGGGTTACTGAGTACGAAAATCTGTATATCTCCTGTGGAGAGAATAATGAATAAAGCATGAAAAATGCCCTTTACTGCAAGCTTCTCAGGAGGCAGAATGACCAAGAAGATCCAATTTCACAGGTAACACATAAGAATCAAAGTCTGAAGATGTAGTATACTGTCCTAAAGCAATCATAGTAACCCTTAATATTCATCATCAAGTGTGGTTCTACTCTGAGTCATGAGTAGGAACCTCTTTCTCATAAGTATTCCCCAAAAGTTTCCTAAATCTAACTAGAAGCTTGTGTTTCTTTTTGTTTCCTCTTTTCATTTTTCTCAGCCCAGATGGCATGATCCTATCTTGCCTTGCTCCGCAGTAGTGGAATTACCAGCCATTTCCGTCATTTGTGTTTTGTGCTGTCTAAGTACTTGAGACAGTTGCAAGTCTATTCTTTGAAACTCAGGTCACACTGTCACCTACAGAAAGACTTATGGCATCGTGATCCAGTTGAAGTGATTTTGAAGGGTCATTTTTACTGATGCAGGAGATGACTGGTAGCAGCATATTAGAATTTCTCACAGGGAATGTCTTGACGCCCTTGCTGCAAAACCAGCACTGACTTAATACTTGTTTACAACCTTCTTCTTATGCCATTTGGTCCCTAAATTCCCTACAAAGAGTCTGTCTTTGTTCACATTTTTATCAAGTTCTGATCCCAAGCTGAAGGAAGATGAGGGGGTGGAAGCAAAACATGTTCTGTGCTGTGACATCTGGAATTGTTGGTTGGGCATATACTGCAGTTGATCTTGGCTATTATTCTTATACTCTAAGCTCTCAATTACCAGGGTTAATAGCAGGGTGGAGTAGCTCAGATAATGCAAACACCTGGATAATAAAAAACACACGTAATTTATGCTGTGAGAACAACTTTAGCATATCTGATTCTGAAAGAATAGTAAATATTCTCTGCAGTGGAGAAGAGTTAGTTGTCTTTAAATGCTACCAGAGAGCATGCTTGCTGTGAAGAGAATATGCTCTGTGTGAAGTGCTCTGAGGCCAGGTGAAGTGGGGAAATAATAGAACCAGTAAATCCACAATCTTGAAATTTGCATATGGGTGGCTGAGGGTTGATAGAAACAGCCAAAAGCATCCTTTTTGCTTTTGGGAAGAGGCGGAAAGGCCTGGTGATGCTTACCCAGCTGGGTTTAAGAGATCACAGACTTGAGTAGTGGCAAAATGAAATGCAGCAAATGGGGAAACTGCAGTTTAGCTATGCCCTAGATGCAGAAGAGGTGCTTTTGGAAGAGTGGGTAGGATGTGTTGATCATAGGGATTGAGAGCCAAGCAGAAATCAGTCCTGTTTAATTTTTGCCAGCATCAGCAGTTGTGACTGAAGATAATAAAAAAAAGTATTGTTTTGTTGCTTATAATGTTGTGTACTTTGGAAAGTGCTGCTGCTTTTGCCTCCAAAGTTTTGTTTTGCTGGTCAACTTCATTGGTTGCTGTGACAGCACACTAAAGCAGAATAATTATGACTGTGGGTATACTTCTGAGTTGGCTGTACTTCCAGACTATCATTGAATTTCTTGAGGGCACTTAGTTGAATCTACTTTTTTTTTTTAAAAAAAAAAAAAAAACAACACCCCAAAACCCCTTCTGATTTGACCCATTATTTAGGAACAAATTTTCTAGCGGGCCCAAACACCTGCATACATCATAAATATATAACATTATACTTCATGTTTCTGAAAGTTACAGTGCCATTTTTGTTTTTAATATAGCAATAATGCAGCTGTGTGTGCCTAACGGAAAAGTTTGAACATTTAAGTGCTCCCCTAGAGTGTTTAAAATTGAATGCACTGAATAAAATTTTGTGAAAAGTCAAGAAAGCAGTTTTAAATCCTACTCAGCAAGTCATTCTGTTTAGTCTAAGGCAATAAAGAGTGTCCTAGATTTTGTGCAAAGGGCAGTCAGCAGTATGATTAACCTAGACAATCATGACTTGATTTGTCAGAAGCATTTAGTGAAGATCTTGCACTTCACTTCATGGTCCTGACTACCACATGTGTATGTCTGAGACTGAAATAATTTTCATACCTAATATGATTACACATCTATATACAATTATTTTATTAATGTTGGTTCTAAACCGACACCACCTTTGGGTTGGTCTCATCCAGTTGTTTTAGGGAGTGTCAAAAAGTCAGGTAATTTTAGTCATGGTTATTTCACATTAAAAATAAAATCAAATAGGTTAAATATACCCTATACAGCCTGGTTAAATTTGTAGTAGTAATAAAAAATAAGATCTGTATTTTCATATGTGGTTTTGATGATGAGTTGTGTTAGAAGTCTGTTCCTTCCTCAAAGTATTAATTAGTCCTATCCCTTCCACTAATCCTACAGTGATCGTAACAGAACACTAACAAAACCACATACTTTTTCAATTTCATCATACACTGAAGAAGGGCTACTTCCTTAACCATTTAGTGGATCAGGATTAGATAACAGGAGAGCTGGATTTTAGTCTGAGCTTTATCAGAGTCATTGTAGGAAACTGAGAAGTGAGTCATAAATCTTGTTTTCCCAAGCAGTATATTAAAAGAAGTTATTAGTGTTCAGTTCTTTAATTTATTTGAATAGATTTTAATTTCTTACTTGATTTTTTAAAATTTTGCATAAATAATGAATTCTCTAACCTTGACAGTGTTTCACAGTTACATCTGTGCCCTAATTTAAAATATAACATAAGAAATTCCTCTCTCCAGCAATTTCAAACGGTTGTCAAGTGAAACTGAATACATGACAATTAATGGGACAACAATGAAAAATCTCGAAATTTTACAGAATCAGGTAAGGACAAATGTAATGTTTTTTTTAATAAATGCTGAGATTTTCACAGCTGTTTGACATATTGTTCCCAATGGAGTTAGTTAAGTGAGATTTGCAAATCTCACCCAGAAAGTTTAAATCATTTTAACTGGGAATAAACTGAAGGAGGATTACGTTTTCAGAGGCATAAATGAAAGCTAATCTGTGCTGGCTTTTAGTATAAGTTAGAAATCTTACTGCACTTTGACTATGAAAGAACTTTAAAAAAAGTTTTGGTTCTTGAGCAACAGCAGTCAAGTGATATGACTGCAGTAGTGTTTGGTTTTCCTTCTGTGCTGTTGCACAGACTTTTATGCACAGACTTGTTTAATTTATTCCAGTCATTTTCTAAAAAGATTTTCTGGCTAAAGAAAAAACATACTTGAGTGTCTTATGACTGTTGGAGTACTTTATGTAAGGCATTGTTGGCGAACAAGATTGGTAAATGAACAGGCAGTTGCCTTATCTTAAAGACTAAACAGAATGTTTGAATGAGAGTGTGGTGAAAATCCTTTCACTACGTCCTTGTTTGTTCAGTTAATAAAAACAGCACAATTATTTTTATTTTAGACTGATATGAAAACAAAAGGAAGCCTGCTCTGGGTCTTGGATCATACTAAAACTTCCTTTGGGCGTCGAAGATTGAAGAAATGGGTAACCCAGCCCCTCATGAAATCCAGGTGAGATAGTTCTTTATCTTGGGCTAAATCTGTAGTTTATAATTATGATGTTGAGTATACCCAAGGTATTTATTTTTCTTGAAGACCGGAGATCCATAGTAGAGTTTACACAGGACATTATATGATAGAAACTGTGGACGTTACATATAGGTTCAAAAGGGTTAAACTGCTCTGTTGGGGCACAGAATATCTAAGTAGTTCACAGTAGTAGGTCTGGAGCAAGTTAGAAATTCCTATGCAGAAATCAGATTGGGTGCCTTTCTAATTCATTATCCTTTTTCAGACAATGGATGAGGATTACCTGCAATTGGAGCATGTTTTATTCCTAAACTTGCCAATTAATGTTTGATGTCTTTCTTGCTTCATAAGTCTTTACATTCTTAATGTATTTAAGCTGTGGATGTTTCTGTTATCCCTGTATACAATATATTACATATGAAATAATTTATTTTTATTGTTTCTGAAATGTGATGATTGTTTGGTCACTCTTGTATTTTGAGCTATGCTTTATTTATTAATGCTTTAGAAATGCTTTATTTTGTAATTTTAATTCGAACATAGGAGGTTTCATCTTAACATGAGGAGGAACTTCTTTACTTTGAGGGTAGTGGAGCACTGGCACAGGCTGCCCAGAGAGGTGGTGGAGTCTCCCACTCTGGAGACATTCAAAACCCGCCTGGACACTGTCCTGTGCAACCTGTTGTAGGTGACCCTGCTCTGGCGGGGGGGTTGGACTAGATGTTCTCCAGAGGTCCCTTCCAACCCTGACCATTCTGGGATTCTGTGATTCTGTAATGCTATCATGCTTGGTTTTACTTGTCTCTGTCTTGAAATGGACTCCACCTTTTCTGATTTCTCTTTGCAGACTTTATTGGAGTGTTGTACTTGAATATGGAGTAAATAACAGTATTGAGTTGATGGCAACTGGTGAGGGGTCTGGAGCACAAGTCTTATGAGGAGCGGCTGAGGGAGCTGGGGTTGTCCAGCCTGGAGAAGAGGAGGCTGAGGGGAGACCTTATCGGTCTCTACACCTACCTGAAAGGAGGCTATAGTGAGGTGGGGGTCAGTCTCTTCTCAAAGTAACAAGCAATGGGACAAGAGGAAACGGCCTCAGGTTGCTCCAGGGGAGGTTTAGATTGGATATTAGGAAAAATTTCTGCACTGAAAGGGTTGCTGAGGGTTGGAAGAGGCTATCCAGGGAAGTGGTGGAGTCGCCATCCCTGGAGGCATTTAAAAGATGTGTAGATGTAGTGCTGAAGCACGTGGTTTAATGGTGGTTTTGGCAGTGTTAGGTTGATGGTTGGACTTGATGATCTTAAAGGTCCCTTCCAACCTAGATGATTCTATGATTCTATGAATGATTGTTGCCTACATTTTAACTTTTTGATCTATTCCTTTGAATGTGCATTCTCTGAACATTGTCAATGTACAGTTTACTCAATTGTCACTTTATTCACTTCATTATAGCATACAAAAAATCCTTTGGTTATCTGAAATAATTTTCCCTCGGTTTTACTTTTGTAAATGTATTAAACAGTTTTAATTTTTATTAATTTTGAATAATTTTAAATAGTGTGATATACCACTGTTTTAGCGTCTTGCTGCTGTTGGCAATTTACAGATTTTCCTATGGAAGCAATTTTTTCCTTGCCTAAATTTAGTATGTTAAAGCACAATATTTCTGAAGCATCACTGCTTAATTTTCTTATTAGCCTTTTTGTAAGGATATTTTCTCAGTGGTGTAAGAAAAACACATAATTGTTTTTTCCCTCCTATTTTGTTAATTTAGAATATTACAGACCTTTTTCATTTGTAGGCACAGTACTGGTTAGACTTTTTCATGCTGCAGTTTCTGACAGGGATTTAATAAGTTGATTTCAGTATGCCTTTTTTTTCCTTTTTAATTTTTCTGCTAATAGCTTTTATATATCCTACCCATTTCAAAAAGGCTTTTGATGTAACCGTCCTCAATAGTATTAGACTTTATGGAAATTGGTTATGTGCTTGGTGTTCACCTTACGAGCATATAGATAGAATTTCTGGGCCACTTTACAGGAATAAATTGAAATAAATGAGTTTATTTCTTTTCCTGCTCTTGAGGCACCTTACGACCTTTTGGGAATTGTTTGTAAAGTTGTCAGCGGGGGGAGCCAGAGCCCAGGCTCTGGTCTGGTGTGGTGGCAGCACTCAGGATGGGGACCTGAAGAGGAGTACCTCTAGCCATTTTGCTCCCAAATGATCATATATGTGATGCAGCAGGTGACATACCATTCAACGGTAAAATAGACAGAGTTCTTATCTGGACACAGAAGATGGAAAACTGCTTGCCTGGGGACTTCAGGCCTTCTTTCTTAACCAGTAAATTTAGTTTAAATTCTGCCTTGGCTCAGGGCAGAACAAGCTTTACAAGCTTGCAGTTTTGGTTTCTTCTCTTTCTGCTCTGCTTGTTGCTACTTCTAGAGATTGATACTTCTCTTTTTCAGCCTTCTTTCTCAGTAAGGAAGTTCCGTGGTTGGAGATGACATACTCCTCAGTTGAAGCTAAAAAAGCTATGTTGTTTCTCTGTATTTCTCCCTTTTTGACTCTAAGTTTGTAATTTCACATACTTAGTGCATCAGACGTTTCAGCAGTATTTTTTTCCAGTAATGCACACAAATGCACTTAGAGAACATTCTGTAATTGTAATTCACGTGTGTTTCCTGGAGTGATGTTTTCAGAGGAACTAAAATTTCTGTACTGCATCTTTTCCAGTCAGTGGGTAGGTGCATTTCCCTTGGTGTATTAAAAAGTGAGAAGGTGTAATTACTGCCTTATGCCTTACAGCTGAAAATCGCTTGGGATGATGACTATATTTCCAGGGGAGAAACCATACACTAGGTTGAATAAAGGTAGAATGTGTACAGACAGCTCATTTGGTCAAACTTGAAGATATCCATTAGATCATCAGTGATGTAATACATTTAGAGAATAACAAGAAAAGGTTTTTAGCATTAGGCATGTGTGATTTTGAAGGAGGAAAAAAAAAAGGCTTAAGCAAGGAAGATACAATGTCCTCACTTATTCACCTGGGTATACAAAAATGATGAGATAAGACTGTGTGAGTCATTGAGGACTTTGAACTTTTTAGGAAGAATCAGGAAAATCATTGATTTTTGTAGGAGGTACATCTTTGTGAATTACAGAAGAGTTATCTCACCTTGCCTGTCTTGCCTTTGAAATGTAAGTTCCATGGAGTGCCTTTCTTACCTAACTTCTGTAAGGAGAGCAGAAAGAAAATGAAATAGAAAGCTGAGGTGGTTCTAATATTTTTGACTGAATGACATGTGCTGTTTCCCTGTCAGGCAATGGAGTTCCAGCAGGAGGAGTAGAGCTGTGTATTATATTCAACAGCAAAAGGGCTATGGACTGGTCTTAGGATACAGTGTTGTAACACAATCTGATCTTTGTGTCTTTGTATGGGTACAACATTTAAAAATATTTTTTTTCCTAATGCAAAATTAATCTCAAAGCCTGCAATGTTGATGTGAAACAGTCATTGCTTTTTGAATACAGGAAGAGGAGAAAGATACACTTAACATGGGCCTGGTTAAGCAAACCTGGATCGGGTTTGTATCTTTCTTGTTTTGTTGTATATTATGCATATGTTGTCCTATGGTGATGGTGTAAAAGAAAGTGCAAGGAAGTTGTTGCCCTGAACGGGGACAATCTGAATCCTCATCTCTTTAAAATTTGTCTTTCCTTGTCTCTCTGTTATATCCATGCTTACTTCCTCCCACCCTTATCTTTGCATCTCCCTTTCTTGTTCTCTAAGCATTATGACTGGCTCCAAGCTATAGCAATGCTGTTTGCCCAGTCTGGAGTCCAAACAGAATAGACAACTGTGGAACAAATACTGCCATCTTTTCCTCATTGACTATTAATTTGTATCTGTGCCTTGCTCAGCTGTTGATTCTTGCACAATTTGTACGAAACTTATTTCCTTGAGATCAAACGAACACCTTCCTTGACCTTGTCAAGGTTGGCTGGAAACTGAAAAGAGCAGATGAGTAGCACAATTATATGGAGCTTTATTATTTCCATGTTAGATCAGGCTGTAAAGCTAATAAAGCTGTGAGTAGGTGCTTAAAGTAGAACTTCAGATAAATGATGGATGTATCATACTGAGCAATTTATAGCCACTGTAGGGGAATATGTGTAGGATTCCATTCCTGTGCAGAGAACTCTGTGGCCTGTATGTATAGAAAGCATTGCATAAGAGAGGGTTTGGGTTTTTCCCCCCCCTCTTAGTCTGTTCCTGGAGAGGCAGAATATCTTTTAAATATCAGTGGGTGGACAACATGAAGTGTCATTTCTAGTACTGCAGCCAGGGAGAAGGTAGAGACTTTGCTAACTAAGTGGAAGATAACCTGGAAAATGCTGGTGTTTGCCTTTGTTGCAAAAGTGCTTAGTTTATGAGTTAGAAGAGTATCTAGCACAAAATTTTGAAAGCTTAGGTGCAGGGGATGGCTAACTGGAAGTGATAAAATATAAATATAAAATTGTGTGTGTGATGTGAACATACTAGTTTGCACAATGCTGTCTCAGTCTTTGGGGTGATATCTACTGTTTTTTGAGGGTGTTTGTGATTTAAGTAGCTTAAACAGACTGAGTGGTCCACAGGTACCTAAATTGTATTTCTTTAATATTCTGTTGACTCTCTTAGTTTCTTAATATGTTATGTATCATGTGCAGGAGCTAATGTAATGAGGTTAACGATAAGATTATGGAGAACAGAATGCCCTAAATACAGAGTTCAGAAGTCATGCAACTTCCAGCATGGAAAGCTTGCTCAAGGCTTTGGGGTGAATAGGCTTTGCCCTTGTCAGCCTGTGTTGAAATAGGGGAAAAAACCAACCTCCTCACCCACGCACACAACTTTACACTTATGTTTTGGGGATACACATCAGTTCTGGTGTACTACAAGCCACAGAATATGCTTAGTGTACTGGAGTAAACGTAGAGCACAACCTAAAGGCCCCTAACCTAACATAGTAAGCCGTGGGAAAAAAATGGTGGTCGCAGGTTTCATCAATGTCTTGGGCCTCTGCTGTAACAGAGAACTTGTTAGATAAAAGTGGACAATGCCCACCCCACCTGGTGGCCCAAGGTCCCTCTCCCTGCTTTCTGTGCAGACCCTGAGCCGCTGGCAAGGCGTAGCCGGCACAAGGCTCAGTGTTTTCTCAACACTCCCAGGGCAGTGCCGTGACCAGCACCCTGCTGGTATCTCTGCTGCCAGGGTTTTGGAAAAAGGCTGAGGACAGAGAATTCTCTCTTAATTCTTCCAGACCATTAGTAGAAGTTCAGAAGCATGGAATTAACCAGTTAAAAAGTGTTCCAGAGCACATCAAATACATGGTCACAGAGCCTCTTTTTGGGTGCCACAAGCGGTATCGGCAAATCAAACACTTAAAGCCTCATTAGGATGAGCTCACCTTTTTGGCCCTGGATTCACCCCAACCTGTCAACGTATTTCAGCTTTCCTATGACATGGTTCATGTTCTTGTCTCCAAGGCACCCCATTTGCCAGAAGTAAATACGGGATTTCAGTGGCTGGTGTGTATTTTCTTGCCTGCATTTATTTGTAGTCAATTTATACTCATTTGATGTTTTTCTAGTTAAAGCTGATGTTGAAATATCAAAGAGGGAGAAAAATTGTGTGTATTTAGAGAGTTGCCAGAAACTTTTTAACCTTAGCAGGCTAGAGAAACCAAATTTTTAATTACCCCTCAAAAATACGATTTCCATATTTTTTTCCTGTGATTCTAGTAGCCCTTGTGCCCCATTTCTTCCAGTTCTGGATGAGGTGATAATTTTATTGAGGCTGAATTGAAGCCTTGTAGGAAAGTAATAATAATTACTATTAGTCTGAATATACTTTGCCTGCAAGAGCATGGAATGACCATAGCTTTAGCAAATTCAGAACTGCAGACAATTCCTTGTCTACCACTAAAGAAGAGGAAGAGTGTTAATTGGTATTACTAATGCAACGTGACTTTTATTTGGACTATATGTACTGCAGAACTAGGAAGATGAGTGTCCCTTTATAGTGATGTTGGCAACAACATGTCTTTCCTAATATAAAAATAACTTGTTCTAAATCCTCTCACTTTGAATGTATTGAGTGCTGTTTCATTTGTATTTATATACACAAAATACAGTTCTAAAGGAGAGTCTTTGAAGTTTGACTTTGTCATTCCTGTAATTAAGATATCTGGACAGTAAAACAAACTACCTAAAGGTCTTTAAAGAAACCCATCTTAATTCCAAGTTAAAATGGTTGCCATTTAATGCCATTGTCATCCAGACCTGAATTAGAGTCTTCTTTTGCAGCAGTGATTTAGGAATAAAATCCATCCATTCTACAGCAGAATTTCATGGGCTAAATTTTACTCCTAAGAATAAAGATTTTATAGCATCAGTGCCAATATAAAATGCACAAATGCAGGTTACAGCATATGCATGATATCTCAAAATTGTTGTAGTAAAGAAAAAGATTGCAGCATCATCACATGTATTCATTCATTTTTGCTGTGTTTTGCTACCATTGAATGCTGTGTCTAACTCCTTATAAATGTAGTAATCAGGCATTCATTCATGTTGGCTATAGAAGCTAATGGTTCCCTTTTTTGGCACAAATAGCTGAAATATATTGTGTGTGAACATAAACAAAAGTGTTTGATTATCATTTGCATATTTTACACATTCTTTGAACAGATGTGAGGACAAAGTTTATAGTACTTGTGTATTGCTGTTAAGTATTTGAGATCCATTTGGGAATATTGTCTTCTCATGGTTGTATGTTTATTTAGGGGAATGTTTGGACCTCTCTGGAGGGGTATGAGACATTAGGAGTTTTGAGAGTAAATTACTCTGTTTCTTCTGCGTATAAAAAACCCAAGTGAACGGGTCCAGAAGGATGTTAAATTTTTTTAGGTTTCACTTAATTTTCACTGTAGTAATTATGGTATAATTACCCTTGTTTGTACTTTTTCATTGTTGTTAATGCATAAAATTCCAGCGATCACAGCTCAATTTTAACAATTCAGGATTTATCCCTTAAAGTTAGCCATATTCTAACTTAGCCACTTAAGTAAAAAAGCCAGAGATAGGCTGTTTGTTTGTTGGTTTGGTTTTTTTTTTTCTTTAAAAAGATATGGACAGTTTATTGATTACATAGTGGTAATTCTACCATGATTTTGGGTTTTGATGGCTTTAATTGCTAGTTATGAAAGAGAGTGGTCTAGAGCAAAAAACACGCTGTACTATTTAACTTAATCAGCTCATATAAAGTCTTCATTTGTAAACTGGCTTCTGAAGGAAGGTCAAGAAAAAAGCAAAATGTCTAAGTGACACAAAATATAAAGCAACAGAAGTCAGAATAGCCTTCACCTTGTCCTGAGTTTGAAAGTAGCCAGTATCAGAGGACAGTATGAGAACAGGGCACTGGGTAGGTAGTATTACCTGCCCAGAGCACTCCCAGCTTCTAGCAATTTGCAGTTCAGGGAATTCTTCAGGCACAATTGATACCCTTGTGTATCTTGCGTTTTCCCAATGTTTTAGTAATACATTTTCTTTCTTTGAAATGCTGTAGTCAGGCAGGAGGCTGCCAGGCTTTGACATAGATAATATAGTTCATGGAAAGCAATGTTTGTTGTTTCATACCCTTCAGTATGTTTTTTTCAGGTGTTGAATTCTTGTGACTGGTAGCTTTACATATCGCTGTGGTCTCTAAACAGATGTAATAAAATGAATTTCAGTTTTATGTATTCGCTGTACTTGAGCTATGTCCTTACCATGTTGAATGAACTAATTTATCGTAAGTTAAGTGATTAAGAGTTTTATGATAAATTTATATTTACTTACCTTGTATAAAAATAAAACCTTATATGACTGAAAATTTTCTGAAGTTCTTATATAGCAGTTACATTATCAGTTTTACTCTGATTTAAATGTAAGGATATATTATCACATCTAAAAATGTTAGTTTTGCTTCACTGTACGAGAGATCAGCATATCTGTTAGCACACTAGCAAACAGCAATGCTATTTAGATTGTTAAGATGTTCAGATGTTAATTCAGCGCAGCGCATTCGTATCTGCAGCCTTCTGCTTTGTCAAAATTTTTAGTTCAGGATTAAAATATTTTCGTATTTGCTAATTTTCTGTATTGTTCACAGATCTGGCAGCACAATAATACAGGGGAGTATCTTGTGATTTAATTTCAAGTAGTTCCTGTAAATTACTAGAATAAAAAATTCTGCAGTTAGATTTTTGTTACGTTTAAATACACTGCAAAGCGATTTCAGTATTGTATTAATGATGATATTCTTAAATGGAGAGTACAGCAGAAGTAAGTGGATTGCTTTTTGTGAACTGTCTTACATTACATTATTTTACAGAAGATTGTTTGGAAAGTTGGGTAGAGCTCAGATTGCTGACATGGTTTACACAGATGGGAGAGTAGGCTAATATTGCACCTAAATAAAGAATGAAGTAGTAGCCAGTTTATAAAATGTGAGATGGTTTCTTAACATAAACTGTTGAGCTTCTTTGTATAATGTTAGATTCAAATTTTCTAGTGGTGGAATTTTTTATCAGATCATGTGAACATTAGAAGCCCCAAACTGTACATCAAATATGCTGAATAACTGTGCAGTGCAGAACAAATTACTTTTAGGGTGATTTAGCAACTGATCAGGATAATATATTAGTGCTCAACAAAATGTTTATTTCAAGTATAAATATTTAAGGTTTAAAAGCATACCTTAAAATTCATCATCTGGCTGTTCATATCATCTCTCTTCCCTGTCCTTCCTTTCTCACACATGTGGAATTTTACATAATTCTTCCCTGTACTTTCTGGCTTTTGAAATAGGAATCCCACTATATTTTGTTTTCAGGTGGAAAAATGGGTCATTTGATACTGGATGCTGTTTCCCTGACCCTTTCTTATGTGTAGGATTAAAGCAGAAAAACTGTATGGATGCTTAGTTTTAGATTACTGGAGCTACAGTAACATAGCCATATGTGAGCATGATTAAAGTGCAGATTAAGCTTTGAAGGGAGGAGTTTTTTGAATATCTGCATCTATTTTACATATTACTGTATGTTTTCAATTGGCCACGTAGATATGATCATGCTGTTTAAATTAAGTAACAGTGTTCTGGAACAGAATTGTGCTGCTTACATGTGCTTTTTATAATAAAAATACAGATTATTTTCTTTGTTAAAGTACATGTGTTTATAATTTATCAGTTCGGTACTCTTTCACGCAGAGGAGTGTTCCAGGGTCTCAAGTACAGAGCATTTTAATAATTGTCCATGAAAATGTAATTGTGGCTGATGATACTGACATTTCAGAATTTCAGTGTAACTTTGCTAGCTTCAAAGCTGCATGCTCAGGGTGTTTTATTACTTTGTCATTGATATTAACACTTCTCAATTTCCTTTCCATTATCCAGCTGTAGTTCAGAGCTCCTCACTAATTGATGTACAAAGCTTAAATCTCTGCTGTGTTGAATACACTGTGTGGATGTCAACAGCTTGCTCTTTGGTTATTTCGTTGCATAACTTTTAGTAACCCTGCCAGTGTACACCAGATACGTGATTGTGTCTTTTAAGGATCAGATTTAAAGCTTGGATGTGGTCTGTGCTGAAAACAGCCCCTATAGGTCTGAGCAGCTGCACGGACGGTAGCTGCTGTCTGTGGCCGTTGCTTGCAGGTTGCCTGGCTGCCCAGAGGAACAGGAGAAATGTTTAATTTTGTGCATTTGCCATTGCTAGAGGAGTGTAACAGTGGTGGGGAAGAAGAAGGTATTCTTGTGACCTGCAACAGGGTTGCTATGCAGAGCCTACAAAGTCTGACATTTCTGTTTTCCTCAGGGCTGGGAAAAAGCAGTCTTTTAGGATAGCGGAATGTTTTGGGTGCTGTGGTGTGATCGGAGTGTCTGCTGTCCAGTTCAGAGATCACCAAGTGAGTTCCCAAGGTGCCTGGGGTCAAGACAGCAGAGAGCTTGTCCCTGGCTTGCACGATGGCTGTGGGGGAGTGCATCTGCCTGTGCTCCAGGTGGATGGTGGCAGGTGGGGTACTGCAAATCCTGGCGTTGTACGGAAAGGCTGCTCTGGGAATGAAAATATGTCATTTATGACAGATGAGGGGATGGTTTTACTATAAAGCAGTATGTCACTGAAAAAATCCTGGCGTTTAAATGCTGTTAGGTTTATGTGCATCCAGTGCACATCCAGTCACTATGTTCTCTCTTTCACATGCAGTGTAATAAAATTTCAAGGACTCTTAGATTTAGCTGTCTTCAGGGCCAGAGGCCTCTGGCCGCCAGTCTGTTGTAATGTCTGCAACCTGTGGAGCTGCCTAATTTTGTTGATTTCATCATGGATAGTATTTGCTAGCAGCTACAGTGGCAAGTGGCACAGCAATTCTTCAAAAAAAGCCATGGGCAAGACAGGCAGTCTTTCCCGAAATCTTACATTTTGGTTGCATCCTTACTTCTTATCCCTCAGCACTGGCAGAGCTCTAAGCATCTGGCTGGTCCATGAGAACAGATGTGGGCTGGGCTGTATTTGCCTTGCACACGCTTGTCTGGTAAGAGACTGCTTTTTTCTTAACCTGCAAGGGTGGATGGACACACGCACAGCAACGTGGGAATTTTTGAACTTTCTTGTCTTAGGGGGAGAATGTTGTAATAAGGCTTAGTTTTGATTCTGGGAGAAAACACAAGAATTTTAAAATAAGCGCTGGGATATTTTGAGGATTTTTAAAGTCTCTTGGAACATTATGTTTCAGATTCAGCCTTACTTGCTGGAAACTTCCCAAATGCCAGCTATAGCCTTCCAGCATGCTGGTACCTGCAGAGTGTGCCCAGCAGCACATTGGTGGGGGACTCTTGGGAAACATAATCTGGAACAGATGTTTTCTGTTGTGAAACTTCGTCAGATCTTAACACAGCTTTCACCTACTTGACTCTGTCTTGTAGTGTACGCAGTTATCTCAGCAATAAAGCCTGAACATGGAAAAGCTACATTCCGAGGAATTGTGCTGATCAGCTTTGACACATCTCTTTCACTGCTGTCTTAACAGTGAGCTCGCTACCTTTCGCTCTGTTTCCTTTGGGCTATATGCACCCATGTACCCCTAATCTTGGTCTTTTCCTAGAAAGCAGCATTGAGGCAATTTGGTTGCACAAAAAGCAGAAATTGAGTTTACCATACTACAGCCAGTTCATGGATGTATTGGAAGTTGTAGCTGTGCCATTAGCAGCAGTGTAAATCGAGGTGAACCTTGACAGTAGGTTCCATTTTAAAGTTCTTTTCTGACAATGCCTTTAAGAATATGATTGTAAGGAAGATGCAAATAACTATAGAATTGTTTCTTCATATAAAAAAATGTTTGCTCATTGACTTCAGTCCTGATATACAGAGATTAATGTTACATGTTATGGAAAGAAAGAAAAAAAAAGAAAAAAAAAAAAGGCAGCCAAAACACCAACATGGTTCTGATTAATCTAATTACCAGTTGCTGGTCTGGATCAAAAGTAGAGGGGCAAAATGGTAACCAATATTTGGAATAAAGTATGCTAAATAGAGTTCAAATGTGTACGCCCCCTGCCGCTCCCCCAGGTACTTGCCTGCAAATTTAGGGTTGGATGTTCTGGATTGATTGTTGCTCGTTTTATGTACCAGTAGGAGAACAAGCAGACATGGGCACTGCAGTGTATATTTGGATGTTTTGAGCATAGAGAGGGGATAATGGGCTTATATCCAGGATCTTGCTTGCATCTTGAATGAAAGCTCAAGATTCTCTGCATTTCTTAATTCTTCTAATTATGTATTCATGAGAATGTGGCTGTAGTCAAAGTTTAAAAAAAAACAACCCTACAAAGCCAAAACAAATGAAAGGAGAAAGTTCACTAGCTGTATACCTTCCCCTCAGAGAAACACAAGTTTTATTTATTGATCTTATGATTATTCTTTTACAGTGAGATAAATGCTCGGCTTGATGCTGTGTCTGAAATTCTGCTGTCGGAATCCAGTGTGTTTGGTCAGATTCGAAATCTTCTTTGCAAGCTGCCAGACATAGAGAGAGGCCTCTGCAGTGTTTTTCACAAAAAGGTATACCCATAATTACCATAATTTATTGTTTTCTAAATGGTGTGATTCTGTCTTAATTCACTTCCATAGTTTTTGCATGTTTGTTTTAAAAATATTTTCTTCTCAACAAGACTGAGGCTGAAATAATAGAAAGATGCAACTTTTATAAAAGTTTTTTCTACCTTATGGTAGAATCTTATTTTATTTGTTGTCAGTGATACGCTGGTAGAAGAAATGTCTGAATAGGGTTCTAGAATACATACATTGTATTGCTAATGCTAACAAGAAAAACATCTACGGTACTCATGACTTAGTGGCTGCATTCAGTGAGATGGGATGGTGCAATAGGTCCTTGTGCTCTAAATTATTTCCCTTTAAAACAATGCATTGCATTCTGTATGCTTATCTAAAATCACACTTGCAAGTGAAACCACTTGGCTGTAGTTAGCTGTTTTCAAATGAATGTTAATTTGTTTATAAATTCTGTAATTTAGATCTCACTTGCGCATTTTAATAAGAATTACTTGTAATGAGACACTGACAATTCTTACTTGAAGCAGATTAATGTGCTAATAGCACCTGTGCAGTACTTAATGTTCTTTTATTTCACTGTTATATTTAGAGGTTTTGACAGTTTGTTTTAGATAAAGGAATAGGTGGGTAGGAGAGCAAAGTTGTAATTTCTTTGGATGGTACAGCACAAAGGTTTCCTCTCTCTTAAAATCTGAAACTCAGTTCTTGTATAATTTTTAAAGCCCTAACGTTGCAGTGTTAGGCACATGGAGAGACTTGAATATTTAAATGAATGGATACAGCCGTAATGAAGTTTATGAAAAGAGGGAGTTTGCAGCAACTTCCCCATCCTCTAAAATGTATGGTATCCGCATGCATGGTACAATTGTTCTTTCAAAAGAACTGTCCAGGAATTAGATAATTCACTTTTTAATGGTTTAACTCATTTTAGGTTGAGTGATATGAGTGATATGAGGGATACGTCTGTATTTCACAGCATCCTGGCAATCCTCCACTGCTATCCTGTGCTGTCTTTGTACTAGTCTGTTATCTGTTTCTTCAGGTGTCCCTTCCTGTTGTAGGGCTGCTTACCCTTCTCTGCTTTAAAGCTGGCATTTAGGTGGATCCATTCAGAGGCCCTGGATTTTCATGTGATTTTTGGAATGAGATGACAATGTAGTTTGTCTTAACAACAGCCACTGTAACATGAAGATATGTGTTTAGTGAATCAGATGTTGGAAAAAGTTGCAGGGGAGGTGAAGTGCTCCGACAGAACCCTTAAGAAGGGTAAATGTGGGGGGAAAGCTCCAAGCACACGCTTCCTTTGATGAGTTAGCTTCCCTTGGTAAAAATACTAGTTTGTCATCCATTGCAGAACACTGTGAAGAGTGCCCAAACCACTGAAGATCTTTAGGACTTTGAAGAGATGACAGTGTCCCTGAAAAATAGGATCTGTTTTGAATAAAGAATGAAAAGCAGACTCTGGGAAACATATTCTACAGTCTAGACAGACAGTGAATATGAAGCCTGAAGAAAGGTCCCCGCAAAGCAGATACATATTCAAGAACATGGAGTAACTGGGTTTTCATGATTTTTTTTATTTATTTATTTTCAGAATATCCACTAAATGCTGCCATTTCAGTTCCCACTAGGATTCTTTCCAGTTCTGTTAATTCCAGATGTCCATCTCCCACATGCTCAAAATGAGGTTCCCTGCAATTTCATTCCCACTAAGGGTTCCAAAATTGAGTGGGTTGCGCTGATGGCTTAACTAAAGGGATATGCTGTAATGCAGGCTTGTTAATTCAATGTCAGCTGCAGGAAAAATAGGTCAATGTGACAACTATTTCATTGTTCAGGCCCCTTTAAACTTCAGTGATGTTAGTATTTGAAGAGGCCTTTCACAAAGGGAGACCTCTGAAGTGTGCAGAGGTGGCTGGATTGTTTCATTTGTTCCAAATATCTTTCATTTCAGATCAGCCACTGCAGAACATCTGTTGTGCAATGCACTTTGCACCAGTAACTTCTAGAGGAGACAGAAAAACATTCAGGCAAAACAGTGCTCTGTTTTGGAACTGATTTTGCAAGGCAAAGCATCCTTACGGGAACTCTTCTTGTAAATAACATCGTTGTATGTTTTCCTGGTCTGACTGTTAATTTTTTTTTTTTTTTTTAAATAAGTCTGCTAATGATTCTTACCTGGTAGCATCATTCAAATCGGCAATTGTTAATCTGACCCTCCACAAGTTCCCATTCCCCCAAACCACCAAAACACATCGCTGTTTCCCCCACCCAGGTATGAGCAATCTGGAATTAGAACAGCATTCTGGTAGTGGGAATTAGGTATTACCTTGGAAGTCATGCTACCTGCTCGGAGTTTGCCCCAGCCTGGAAAAGGACTATGGGAATGGTTAAGGAGACAAGAACAATGTTACTGTTGCTATGGAGAGTGGAATTAATACAAGGACTGATTGTTCCTCTCAGTTCCTGCAGCTCCAGCACCTGACATCTTGCCAGGCAGAAACACTGTCAACAGCAGAATGGCCTCACCCTTCTCTATGGCAGGAAAAGGATGGCTGGAGATTAACTGTTTGAAGACTTCTTGGTAGCATTCAGAAGCTGACTTCAAAAGGAGACCGAGAGACAGGGAATCACCAAGAGTTTTAAATGGTGCCTGGAGCTAATGTAGAATTAGATCTTGCTGGAAGACACGTTGGCCCAGTGTTTTCAATACCCAGTTCAGCCCTGCCCTCTAGCCTCTGGAGAGAGCCACCAGATAATAGAATAAAATTTAGGCAACATGCATTGCATTTTGTGACCTGCATCTCAGGACAGTGGGAAAGATGAATGGCAGGACCCTACTTTTTTTGTCTCGGTTAAAGTGGTGGCTGCTTAGCCTTGCCTTGGAGTGCACAGAATGGCAAGACATCATTACATAGGAAGTTCCGTTCCAACACACGGAAAAACTTCTTTACAGTTCGGGTGACAGAGCGCTGGCACAGGCTGCCCAGGGAGGGTGTGGAGTCCCCTTCTCTGGAGATGTTCAAGACCTGCCTGGATGCAGTCCTGAGGGATGTGCTCTGGACAATCCTGCTTTAGCAGGGGAGTGGGACTAGATGATCTCTAGAGGTCCCTTCCAACTCGGAAAATTCTGTGATTCTATGATTTGAAAACCTAGGCTTGAGTAGGTCTAAAAACCAGTACAGAGTAAACATGCCATCAGTACTTTTAGAAATGTGTCCTACAGGGCCATCCTGATGTTGCTTGCTGGTTTCATGCCCAGTTTCATGCAGTGTGTTTCAGAAGATAAATATACAGGCTTGATCCATGAATGTTTATCTTATTTGTACCCTTTGCTCAATAAACATTATTTTTTGACAAAAGCTTAGTCATCAAAGTGGACAAGAATCATCATAACAAGTGGTCATTGAATTTACAGATCACATTAAAGTGAAGCTGTTTCACCGAACTCCTACACAAGGAGCAAGGTCAATAATCAAGCCTTACCAGGATGTGTAGTAAAATGTCATTTCAGTTTGTTCTTCTCCTAATTTCAACCATAGGCTCTCCCTCATTCAGAGTTCCTCACAAGTTGCTGCAGTTAGGAAAACCTGTTCGGTTCTGAATTGGTCTCTAAAACTTTGCTGCCCACCTACCAGGCCTCTCACCTGTGCAAAATAAAGCAAGCGGTTGCTAATAGGGGGTATTTGCTGCTTGGCTGCCTACAGCCCCCTTGTGGGATTTGCCTTTCAGTTTTCCAGTGAATACTTCACGATTGTGCTCAGAATCCTCAGAGGAGAAGGGCGCTGCTCAGCTGGGAGCTAAGTGTTTGAAATCTTTCATGTAAGCTTGTCACCCAGAATGATGATGAAAGTGTGCCTTTTCCTGGAAGGTACATTTGATGCTTTGTTGAAGATAGTGTGATTTTTCAGAAGATTCAGAGAAAATGGTTGTTTCTGATTTTTTTTCTCTAATGAAATCAATACCTTTTATGTCTGCTTAGGAAATTAGTTACTGTTTGTGTAGAATGTTTACAATAAATTCTCTCCATAGCATAATATATTACTGACTTCAGCTAACACACATCTTAATTTTTTTACATGTTTTCTTCTATTATAGCAGTATGCACATCTTGCATATACTATACTTTTAATCTTTATAAGAATTTGCATTGCAGATATTTTTATATTTACAATATTAAATGCTGATTTGAGCAAATTGTTTCCTGTTGATTAAAATAAATAGTGTAATAACAAGGAGATACAGTAACCTTAAAATGAAATACCTAATTTTTCCTGGTATGCTCACTATACTAAAACCATAAAGGTAGTTATTACAGTTAGAATATGGATTAATGTATGCTGGGTTTCAACTATTTTTTTTAATTCGAAATGTTGTTATCTTGGAGCGGTCAATGGCTGGTGGCTGTGGGTCTCTTTGGCTCTCTTTTACATCTGTTGGAAACAATTTCACTAATGCAAACAAGGCTAAATTGCTTTCAGTGTTATTGTTGAAAGGGTGTTAGACCTGGCATATTGCTGTGCATCTTTCATGCATTCTTCTCGGTGGCAGCCATACCATTTTCAGTACAGTTTAATAAACTGCTCGTTGAAACTATTGTTTGGCATCACTGTCAAATCTGAGGTTATTTTTCTAGTACCAGAGAAGCTGTAGCTATCACTGACAGCATTTCAAAATTGGACTTCAAAAATAGCATTGAATGAGCCTGTGAGAATCTTTCGTGAATGGAAGACTATTAATTCTGCTTTATGTAAACAATTTTTACTTTATTTTAAAAGCTTCCAATTTATAACATAGTTATATATCTTTTGTAAGGTTACGTAGGATTTAAATGGAATCAGTCCCACTTTAATGTAGCACAGATTTTCGGAGTTATTTTCATGCATCTGTTCCAAGTTATCTGTTTATTCAGTAAATCATTTCTGCAGTAGAGCCGTTAAATTTTAGATGCAAAGTCCTGCAGTGTTACTAAAATCAAGCCAGGGGAAACAGTAATACTCTGAATAAGCACAAAAGGGCTGTGTTCACCCTCTTTCTTGGGAATGTTGTGTTTAACAATGTTGTTTGTGGTAAAGCATACTGAATTTCACGTTCTCCAAAGATACTGTAGACTGTAGCTTACAGTAGAATCAAATAGGTTTTAACTCATTAAGTGACTATTATGGTGTGTAGGCTATGAGAGTTGCTGTGAGAAGCGTCAGCATATTCATTAAGCATCCTTTGAGAAATGTCATGGTAACTTTCAGGGTTGTTTACTGTGTCTTTTGTATATGACCAAGTTTGGGGTTTTTTTTCCCCCTTGGTTCTTTTATAGGTGACACTGCATTGAAAACTAGCTTCCTCCCCTTATTGAAACCTCATCTTCACCAGCCTCACCGCTCTTACTGAAGAACACCTCATAGACCGGTGTTCTTACGTATTCTTAAAATCTTTTATTTTCCCACCCTCATATAGTTAGTGTACTAATTAAGTCCCTATTTGTTTTCTTTTTTAAAAGAACAATTTAACAAAAAAACCCAAACACCACCTGTTCAACTGATGTATTTATTACTGTCTGTATTTGCTCATTCTTCTTTTCTGGACATTGTTGTCCTATGAATCACTTAATGCTTTCTGTCAGGTACCTACTTCGCAATTTCGCATGGCAGGCCTTCAGCCTTCGTGTCCTTCAGTACATTTTGTAGTCAAGGAAAGTCTGGCAGAATTTTATCCTTTATCTGCATCAAGGTTGATGATGGTGATGCAGTCAGTCACACCGTATTTTACTTTTGACTTTGAGTTCAAGCCTGGATTTATCATTTGTTTAGTCTTTCAGACCTTTCTTTTGTTCTTTGATTTCAAATGCCATTGACAGGTTTACTGCTTTATTATTTTGTTTTATTTTGTTGTCAGAGGTTTTACAAGGTAGAATAAGTAAGTTCCAGATTATCAGAATGATGTTGATAAATTGCAGCAGGGAGAACCAAAGTTTTCATGAGGCTGAATAATGGATTGTCTATGAAGAAGATTAAATGATTATAGTTTGGTTAAATTGATGAATAAGGGAGAACAGGTTTAGAGATATTTGAGGGATGTTAGCAGTGAAGAGGGAGTTGAGTTAGTGTAATATAAAACAGTAAAATTAGAGATACTGGGATTAATGCAATGGAAGGGAAATACTGGATAAAACTTTTACATGATGATACTACTGCTTTCTGATAGCGCAAATCAGGGAACACAGCAATTAACCGTATAAATTATTTACTTTCTAGCCTTGTTGTTGTCGTCACTTACAACTTCCAGGGTCCATAGTTGATTGCCAGGGCTGCAAGGTTATATGTATCTTTATTTTGGGTTTATACAGCATGGAAGCTACTCTTCCATCACTGGTGACACTAATGACATGTATTTAATGAGAAGAGGGCTAAATCTGTAACTAGAGTGTACCTTAATTTATTTTTTATGGTTTTCAGAAGATTGTGTTTAGATGGCCTTCATGTTCTGAAGGGCTAGTAGGCATTACAGAGCAAAATTATTTTAGGGTTTACATGTGTGGGGAGGAAGAGAAAATGTTCCTTTCAAGCCCAGCATTTTTGTTATTACTTGCTTCCAAGTTTGGGTACAGAAGTTATTTGGGAGAAATAACTACAGTGTCATAGATGAGAGAATTGTCTCAGTTCTTGTGTAAGAGTGTGGGAAAGAACGAGAAAGAAAAATTTACCTTTGGGGAGAAATTGAAAGAGAAGGGATGACAAAATAAAAATGTAGATGTCTTTCATGAAATTGCAGTTCACTGAAGTCTACATGTTCTGTAATCAGTGTTGTACTGATCACCACACAATACTGACCAGAAATTAAATTCTAGACTGTATGTTGGCTGGGTAGGAAAGAGAAAATATGTAGGAAGAGAAGGATGTGGCATACAAAGAATATTATAGTAGAAGCATTCAGTACATCCTACTCCCTTCCTTGCATCCTCAGGTGAGGAAAAGAAACTGTTTTTTTCAGTTGACTGGTGGGAGAAGTTCAGAAGACCAGAGAAGAAATGTTTCTACAGATCAGTAAAATATGAAAAAATATCCGCATAACTATTTATGGACATCTTTTTTCAAACCTTCTGAAATGGAAATGTCCTGGAGTGACACTGAATTCAGCAGGGTTTGAAGGCATTAAGTGTCTCATGGGACCAGGTTTCCATTTGATATGCAAGTATGGTGCAGCACAAATGGAAACTTACTTCTGTAAAGATCATTTCAGAATCAGTATTACCTAACTTATAGGTGGGGCATGAGTACCTTGTGTAACTGAGAGTCAAATGGGACAGCTGAGTGGAAGGGATTAGGAATGTGGCAGGAGGTGGTTTGTTTTGTTAACTGCTTGCAAAATCCTGCCCTGACCACTAATTGTTGAAAATCAGCTAAAGGTAACAAATTATGCTGATGCTGAAGAGCATCTAGAATCTAACAGCAAAGTATTTGAGCTGCCTCAGAAGCAATATTAATGGTGAAAAAAAGGGAGAGAGAAGTTTCTCTTTTATAAATTACTGCTTTTGATGAGAAGCTGCTTCAAGGGAACCAATATGCTCCTACTCTGTAGATATCACAAAGCAAGCTCTGAAAGTGCTCTGTGCTATCAGCTTCAATCTGGGAGATTCCCTTTTGATGATACCCTGGCTAGCTGCCCAAAAGAGATAGAAAAATCTCTTTCATAACTCTGTAGTGAGGAGAAGATGAAAGACAAAGAGTGGGTTTGGCTTAGTCTTCTCAACACATAGACCTGGGAGTAACCAGCTAGAGGCTGAAGCTGGCAATAGAATCATAGAATTGTGTAGGTTGGAAGAGACCCTTGGGATCATCGAGTCCAACCATCTACCCTACTCTACAAAGTTCTCCTCTATACCATATCCCCCAACACCACATCTAAACGGCTCTTAAACACATCCAGGGATGGTGACTCAACCACCTCCCTGGGCAGCCTGTTCCAATGCCCGACCACTCTTTCTGTGAAAAATTCTCTCCTAATGTTCAGTCTAAATCTACCCTGTTGGAGCTTGAAGCCATTCCCTCTTGTTCTGTCATTAATTACCTGTGAGAAGAGACCAGCACCAACCTCTCTACAGTGCCCTTTCAAATAGTTGTAGAGTGATGAGGTCTCCCCTCAGCCGCCTCCTCCTCAAACTAAACAGTCCCAGCTCCTTCAACCACTCTTCATGTGATTTGTTTACTGGGCCCCTCACCAGCTTCGTTGCCCTCCTCTGCACTCGCTCCAGCACCTCGATATCTCTCTTGTATTGAGGTGCTACAAGCACTTTAAGCAGTGGCTGCTGGTTTTCTCTTTCTGTGGGTTTTTTTCCTCTCTCCCACTCCCTCTCCCACTCCTCTCCCTCTCCTCTTCTCTTATTTCAAGACTTTCCCTCTCTGTGCCTGACCTTGTCTTTCCAAACCCTCTCTTGCCAAAACAGCATTCTGGGAATTCACATAACGGCACATAGATGCACAAGCCCATATGGACAAGTTGTGGTACTCATAAAATTACTCAACCTGCTTTTTTGTTGTTTGCACATTATTAGCCCATTTTTCTGCTGTTTGCCTACTGTGTAGGTGTTGCACATCTCCATCCAGCAACAGGAATAATGGAGATCAGCTCTGATTCCTCACAACAATGGTTAAAACAATTAGTATGTTTTATTAACCTTATGAATGTGATCAGATTCTGCAGTTATGTTACAGTCCATACATTTGAACTGTCTCTTGTCTCATTGTCAAAAAGCAAAAAAAAACCCTGTAGGATTTAATGAAAATTTAGTATGTTGTAATGATTTCAACATTGCTTCCCTTCTCAGTGCTCAACTCAAGAGTTTTTCTTGATAGTCAGCACCCTGTCTCGTCTGGAATTGGAAATTCAAGCTCTTGTTCCAGTCATACATTCTCATGTGAAAAGTCCTCTACTACAAAATGCACTGTTGGAAATCCCAGAACTTCTCTCCCCAGTAAAACATTATTTAAAGATCCTTAATGAAGAAGCAGCCAAGTAAGTAGAGAAAACAGATGAATCTACTGTGCCTCATAGGCTTTCTGACTAAATGTATTCAGTTATGCAAATTATGCATCTTGTTTTAATACATCTTAGTTTTATATCTTTGGTTTTATATCTATGTATGTACAGGTGGCTTATAGTTAAAGCAGAGGCCGTTGTTTTCCACAGCTTATACTTTTTTTTAAAGTTAAACTAGGCAAGCAAGTATTTTGCCTAGTGGGTTTCTGCTTCAGGCTGTATAACTTTTTGAAAGTTTTTCAGTTGTTTTGAGAATGAATTTAAGAGCAAAATATGTTTTGCTCAATTTAATTTGTTTTAAAACTTCTAAATTATTTTTTTAAAGAGAGAAACTTCCTTTTGAAGAGAGACTTGACCTTTAGCAGAGTGGCTGCTCTGCTGTCAGGAATATGCCTTTTAGTATTTTTATGAAAATTCATCAAAGCTTTGAGTACCCCCCATCCTTTTAAAAATCTACTTACATGCTCACTCATGACAGAGAATATGAAGTTTAATAGCTCTGAAGATTCCACGTAGCTTGTGTGATTTGTACCCCCCCCAAAGCATTTCTGGGGTTAGTGCCCTGTTCATGGACTCCCTCTAGAGAATGACCTACCTCAGGCTCTGGGGATGATCAGGTGTTTCCCTGCAGTTGCCTTCCTGTAGCCTTGGAGAAGTGACCTGAAAGTATGGAGGCTGTCTGCCCTTTTTTGTCTTGATTCTGTCCTTTGTTGGTCAAACAACAAAAAAAGGTAGACAAAGGAAGAAGAATTAGAATGATTATGCATTATAAGGGAGAGTGTCTTTAAATAATTTGTTGTGTACCGTTTCTTCTGAAGAACTGCTGCCTCCATTGTTACCCCTAGATCCTAGTTTTAACCACAAGAGGAAGAAGGCAGGACGCTTGAGATGCAGAACAGTAAAGCAACAACATGAACTCAGTAAGGGAGGGATGTATAAAAACCTCTCAGGGGACAGGATTTAGGAGGAATACCTTGTGGCCGTTAAAAGTCACCGTCTTTCAGAAAAAAAGCAGTGTAATATCTTCTAAATAAGGTTCCCTGATGGTGCTAGGCATAGAGGCATTCTGTCTGGTTCGCATAGCCAATCTTTCTGAGCACTTGACTTTGCAGGTTTTTGGTCTCCCTTCAGTGTAGTTTTTGTTAATACAATATGTTGTGAGGACCATCTAAACAAAATGAGTGTCATCCAACTTTTTATCCAGATCATCCTAAAATTCCCTGCTATGAGCAAGTTTCATTTAACTTTGAACGTTTCCTCATGTGTAATATTATGAGATATAATTAACTGTGTTATACCTAGAGATTCTTTGATGAAAGATGTGTTATATAGTTTAATGTGTAGTTCTATTGGGGCAGCATAGTTTTAATCCTTTATTTTCAAAACAGACTAAAACATTTATTTACATTTTTTTTTATCTTTATCCAGCTGAGGTTTAAATGAAAGAAATTTAAGAATTAAAACCTAGAACTTTATTTGCGTCTGAATTAGAGACAAACGCAAGGTGTATAAATTTAGAAGTTGAGAAGGGCAGAAATATTTGCCATTCCCATTGGACAGGTGGGATTATGAGATTTCTACTGATGCATAGTATCCAATTACAGTTGTGGCAGGTTATGACAAAAGAGACTGTCTTAATTATACTAGATTTACTGTAGGTAGGTTTAAAATATGGTTTTTTTTCCGTCACTGTGTTGGTGATGGGTAGAATAGTATACAAAAATAAAATAGTGTAAGAAGAAGATATAATTGATCTCAAGAACACGCATATTTCATTTGCATTTATTCAAGATGACTAAAATAACACCTTTTGGCCTTTATATATCTCAGACTTGTGTGGCAATACTATTTGTACTCAAAAATCCTTCTTTCATCAAAATCATGATGACTGCTCATACACATACGTGCGAACACACACACACACACACACACTTGTGCACAAATATGTATACTGTGTCCTGTGTTCATTTTATTAAATGGTGTGGATAAAATCATGCAGTGGTTTTCAAAAGTATCTCTGCTCCAGGGCAGTTTGAGATTTTGGGGTTTGTGTGGTTTTTTTTAAGCTGTCAACTTTTAAGTTTTTGGTAGGTATCACATAGCAGTGACAGTCTTCACAGTCAGCTGCTGGCTACTAGCGATCTTTTTTCCCTTGCATTCCCATGGAAACAGGTCTAATTAGCACAAAATTGTTTCTAAAAATTAGTATTGTATTTTAAAATGGCATCTTTACTGTCACTTATATAATAACTATGTCCATGTAATGCAAAACTAAAGCACAGCTTTGTATTAACCTGTCTGATCACTGGCTCTAGTTTTAGTTTCATTCTCAGGCAAAGGGGTATCGGAGTGGGTAGAGTATTAGACTTTTTATTACTTCCATGTTTTATTACTTTCAGTTTTCTAATTACTTGCTCTCCAAATATTAGACTTCAGGGTAATTATGTAATTAACTGGTACAGTTTTGTATTTGCTCTAAAATACAAATGCATATGCCAATTAACTTAGGGCTGGTTGCACTACTTCCTAATGTTTGCCTGATACTTATTAGGATAAGTTAATTTTTTGTTATTTTTGATGGCAACCATATTTTTAATAGCTTGTTCAGCTTCCCAATTTTAAACATATAAATGGCATTGTCTGTTTCAGATTTCAATCCAGAGCTGAGATAGTGCAGCCAAAACAATTCTGTCATTTTCTGACATTGAGACTAGAAAAGAGCATTGTTTTGCATGTATTAAAAAATATTCTGGTTAATCTTTTCCTGAGAAAAGAAGGAAACTACTCTGAGAAACTCTTGATGACATTCTACTTTGATGAAGGCCTTGTGGGAGGGATTTTTCTTTGCAATCCTCATAAAAATCTGCCCAAATTTGGCCAAATTCTAAATATGTCAAAAATCTGTGTTCACGGTATGCAGAAATTATCTAGAACTTCACATTTAATCATGATAAAGATGTTGTCGGCACTTGGGGTGCTCCAGGTTGGGGCAGCAATTGCATTCCAGAATTGTGGATTGAGACAGAGGGAATGACCTTTCTTATGCTTCCCCTTCTTGCTCTGCCCGTTTGAGGAAGACCAAACAGAAAGCTGCAGGGGTGAACGTGCAGAGACGTTAAAAAAAAACCTGAGTCAGCAGCGTTTGGTATAGAAGAACGAGCAGAATGAGATAGAGTGGAAAGGAACAGGAAGAGATTGGGTTTGAATGCTTTGGGGGGGCAGGAGGTGGCACATATCTTGGTGTAACATCTTAGAGTCCGTATACAAAGTGCCTTTCTATTTGTATAGTGTGTGTGGCAGCTTTCAGTAAATGTGCTGTACTATGACCAAGTAACAGAAAAGCTGTATTTAGAGGGGAATAAATCTAGTGTTAAAACAAATTAGAATAACAAATAAAAATATGGATGCAGCCAGTAGAATCGGGGAATGTATCTTTGGTTTTACTGTTATTTTATCTTATGCTTCTCATGGATAGGACTGGAGATAAAACCCAGTTGTTCAAGGACCTTACAGACTTCCCTGTCATCAGAAAGAAAAAGGAGGAGATCCTGGATGTGCTTTCTAAAATCCAATTGCATCTGCCGGACATTCGTAAACAAATTAAGAATCCTTCTGCAGAATATGTTACAGTTTCTGGTCAAGAGGTAATATGATATCTATTATGTGTGACTGTACCCTTGCTTGTCTAGAAAATAGCTTAAAAGTTAGGCTTAACTAGAACTTTGTTAATGTACTGTGATACTTGATAAGGTCTATACTACTATAATCTTTTATACAACTTTGAAGAACAGTTTTGTGACAGTGTCACTTTTTTATTTGTTAAGTCAATTACTTTAGTGATTTAAATAATAAAAACACATTAGTGCAGTTGAATTTGGTTCAGTAATGCTTTGCTTTTCTTTACATGTAAAAACACTTGCATACTTCCAAGGTTAATTATGTGGCTATTAAGTGCTGAAATGTTCTCAGAGAACCAAGAAGCACAGCATTAGGTTAATTTGAAGAATGGTAAAATGATTTGTAAGTACTGATTAAGACTTTAATTTGAAAGATGGGAGAGAAGAGGAACAGTATTAGAGAATGATAAATGTTACTTTACTTTTAATTTTTAGAAACAGTGGTTATGGACTGAAGCTTTTGTTTGCTAGATGATGTGCAAGTGTGGGCAGGCCATGCTGCAGCAAACTGAGAAATTTTGTGAAAAAAAAAAAAAGAAAAAAGAGAGAGAGAGCAGATCCCCCCAGATTTTGGGGAGAACTGAAAGGAGCAGTGAGGTTGGGAACTGAGAGCAGTGAGGTTGGGGAAAACTCCGCAGAAAATTGGGAAAAGAAGGGAGTTAGGAAACTGAGTAAAAGAGTAAAACGGAGTAAAAGAGATGAATCAGTGAGGACAGGGAGGGAAGGAGCTGGAAGCAGCCCCCTGTCACATTGAGGACCTAGGAAGCTGAGAAAGACCCAGGAGACAGAGCAGGGAGCTGACAGGCAATGCTGAAAGTGAGAGAGAATCAGAGAAGGGATGAATTAGAGAGCAGCATTTGATAAAGAGCTTGGGTGGATATTTATTTTGATGGTGAGGTTGGGAAGAGGAAACATGGCTAAAGAGTTGGGTAGGCTGTCAGCATGGATGTCGTAGTCCAAGAGGAAACATGAAAGAATGTGTTTCAGTATTGTGTGAGGAAGGGAAGAGCCGGGATTTGAGGGGTTTCTCTTGGAGAGGCTGGTTTAAGAGGTGGATGATGACACTTGTGTGAACAAAAGTAGAAGAGAAGAATTGATCAAGGAGAAGAGAGCATCTGAGGAAGTAGTCAGATGTGAACCGGACGGGAGAGTTTCAGAAACCACCGGTTACTACGCACACATTGAAGAGAGGAGGCCTTTGTAGCAGGGGACAGCTCAGACACCATTGGAGACAGAAATCTGTCTTGGTGAAGTCATGAAAGGAGCTGCAGAGGTTATAGATATCTGTTATTTAATGACATCTGGTAGGAGTATTTCAGAGACATCAAAAAAGGCAGTAGAGGAAGGATTAGAGAAGATTGTCAGTGAGGAGAGGAAAGACACTAAAGAAATGGACATAATGGAAAGGGAATTGTATGGGCAGAGCAGAGCATAGGCATAACAGGAGTTTCCCTGAGTTGAGCTCTTTCTTCCTCAGATCAGTACAGTATATTATTCGTATGTCATTGCAGCACTCTGATAGGTGTAGTATTCAAACAGAAGCAGGTTTGCTAGTTCTGGAAGAGAGAGAAGCTGCCAGAAAACTTTGTTTCTCCCCACTCTGAACATCTGTTCAAGGAACAGGCCTTCTTGGAGAGGGAAAGACAAAAAAAAAAAATCAAGCTACTTGCTTTTTCATGTGTACCCCCAAACCCATGATTATGAATATGTGGTTATATTTTCAGCCAGCCCACAGTTTATTAACTTACATTTCTTAAGTTCTTGTTCGAGTTCTGATGAAGATCCAGTTGGCATGTACCTTTTCAGAAATATGAGGTTACATCCGTACCTATCTTATCTTTTGTTTCCAGAGCTCCAATGTAATTCATAGTGTGCACTAAACAGGACAGAAAGCTGTCCAGATAGTGATAGCATTGCTATTCATTTCAGGCAGGATTTAGAGAGAAATTGCTACATTTGGCAAATGTTTCCTTCCTGCATGGCATAAGCAGTGCTTTAGGCCTAGTTTATTTAATACCACAATTATTTATCTAATAGGGCTAAGAATTAAAGGATGAGAAAGCAAATGCTTCTGTTGTTTTGAAGAAAATTGCAACCTCTTGACTTGTTTCTCACTAGCCACACAAACCAACTGGCTGTGTTAATTTAGACTGGTTTGAGTTCAGTTAGTCATCTAGTATAGACACAAATGTGGTATTGTTTTCTGTCTTCCTTTTGTAAGCATAGCTTGTTTAATTGTTTTGAGATGAAATTCAGATAAATACTGTAATACCAGTATGTCAGCAACACCCCTAGTGGCAGCAGCATTTGGCTTATTTTCAAACCTTTGCAGATCTCTGCTTCTACCCATTTTCAGTCTTTTTGTCTCATGTGTATTATGCAATTTCAGGGTTTGGGTACCAAATATTTTCAAGGTATCTTAGGTAAACTAAGAACTAGTGCACTGTGTCCTTGCTGGAGTCTTGTGCTCATGTTAGGATTATTATTCTTGTTTGTACTTGAAGGTGATTGCTGGCTATTCTGGTGAGGTGTGGAAGGTTTTAATCAATCATACTAACTGTAATGGAAAAGCTTTGTCAGATGGGAGTTTCGTGATTCTCTGTAAAGGTGATCAGATTTGGGGTTAATCTAATCTCTGCTAGAAATTAATTTTCCAGCTGAATTCTTTTATTTGAGAATGCCACAATTCTTTGACATCTAGGACCTCAGGCTGATGTTATAAAGATAACCAACATGAATCATATAAAATACTGCAATAAACACATTGTGTAAATTTCACTGCACTGAGTGAGCCTCTTGCCATTACTGCCGTTTTTCCCTGTTCCTTCCCTTTCTGATCCCAAGTTGATCAAAACTTGAAGCAAGGTACTGTAGTTGGAGTGCTAGCATTTGAGATTTTGAGTTCTTGTCTGTGAAATGTAGGTAACTATAGCTCAGTATGAATTATTGATCCCTAGGCAGGAAGGCACATCTCGCTGATAAGGAGTAGCCTCAGTACAGGTGGTGTATAGTGTAGAGTCCATGTAAATGCTGAATTCTCTACAAGGCCTGGTCAGGATCAGGTAAGTGAGACTTCCTTACTAGCTTTAGTTTGGTTTGATAAGAGGGAGGTGAGGAGAGCGTGTTAGTGGATGGAGGAGTAGATGGGCAGAGATTGGAGATGGGGCAGCAGCATGGTAAGGCACAAGGACAGCTCAGGGTAGGAGTTGCTCTTTCAGCAGAAAATCTGTATGTCATAATGCTTGCTTCTGCGGGAAAAAGAACATTATCTTCTGGTCTGCTCAGTCTCTTCAGGCTGAATATCGTTTTCCTCTGATGCATACAGATTCCTTGATATATAATGGCTGTGGTTCTGTAATCTTTAATTTCCCATATTACATTTCTGGTTTATTTTAGTTTATGATAGAAGTCAAGAATTCCCAGAAATCATCTGTGCCATCTGACTGGGTTATGGTTAGTAGGTATGTAAAATGTCTTTGAAGTTTGTTCTGTTGAAGTATATGAGAAAAAAACGTGGTATTTTGGTGTTAGAGTGAATTACATACACATTCTCATTGCTCTGTGTGTGTGTTGTGTGTTTTTTGTTTGTTTTTTTTTTTTTTTTAAACCAACCAACCAAAATTGTTATGTTAATTTATTGCCACAGTAAGTTTTACTTAAAAGCAAACAAAACCAAAGTGAAAAACTGGAGCTCTTAAAAGACTTATGGTAGATTTTCAGTGTGCCATATTAGTTGCTTAATCTTTCAAAGTACATGTACTGGTGTCAAAACTATGGTCTTGATTCAATTGTGCCTGTAGTGTGTAGATACAAATCTTTCATAAAATTTTTACTGTTCTTACTTTATTCAGAAGGGTAAAGTAACTGTGCAAATATCTGTGTATCTCAATAAACAGTGTATTTAAAATGTCCTTTTCCATATTCATACAGACATGCTTTGCTTGCTGTGATACTTAGTGTTATGTAAGCATGATTTTAGATAGTTCTGGATACTTTTTCCAGTAGGTGAAACAGAGTTGGACTGAATTATGTAGTTGGCTTTTTTCTTTTCAGTCATTTGTTTTATTATTTAAACAGGTTGAATACCTTAATGTTATAATGTGTGAGCGCAGACATCTCACACCAAACAGGCATAATCAAGGTGAACTCTGATGTTCTATTCACTATTAAAAGTGCACAGATTAGACAGAATTAAGACGATGAAAACAAATTACGGCTAATCTGGATTTTGTAAAAGAGTGTCTTGGAATGCCAAAGTGAGTCCTTAATGAAAATACATAAATAAATAGCAAGTGCCCTAAATGGAAACTAGTAGCCTTGGAAGACAGTCTGTATTTATGAAGTTTATTTCAGGCTTATCATGAAGTTTTCCTCTTTAAAGTGTTTTGTTTTTTTTTTTTGAGTTCATTGTATATGCAATCAGTCACAGAAAAGTCATCCATTTTTGCAGTGTATTGCTGAACAGAATTTTGTGAAATATATAAGCTTCAGTGATATATGCTACATTGTGAAAAACATTTTAAAAGCCTTCTGAATGGGCAGTGGTACAGTAACCAGTCACTTTATTCACCAGGAAGATGATTGGAATCCATAGAGTTTGGTACCACAATAAAAGAACTTTCTTTTAACATCAATTTTCAAGGCTCACAGAGAGTAAGAAAACTAGTACAATTTTGCATGTAGATGGTGTAACTGATTGCTTAGTAACCTTGATTTCCTATTTGGCTTTTCTCTGTCTTCCAGCACAAAAGCTGTCAGCCGTTTCCACTCTCCTTTTATTATAGAAAATTACAGACATCTGAATCAGCTCCGGGAGCAGCTAGTCCTTGACTGCAGTGCTGAATGGCTAAATTTTTTAGAGTGAGTTTACAAAATAGAGTCCGTTTTTCATTGTATTTTATTTTATTTTTGCTATAAGAACAGAGAGAGAAAGATGCTTATCTTTAGGGGGAAAAAAAAGTTGATAATTCAGTTATGTTGTCTGCAACTTTAGGTAGTCAATTAAAATAGTATTTGAAAGTATATCAAAGTATTTGAAGGCAAGAGCTTTGCAGACGGAGTCCTGAGACCAGCAGTGATGTCTCCAGATTTTAAAATTCTGATGAAAATACACTATTAAACATACAAAGTGGCTCTCAAAATGTGAAAACTAATATCACAACATTAAGAATCTGAAAGTACGACTGACTGTAAATGAGCAAAACTGAATCTAATAGTTTTATTATTGAAGTACAATGTGAAATGAAAAAAGAATTTGTTGAACAAGCTAACCAAATTCACTGTTAATATTAATTGAAGTAGAGTATGGCTTTGCTGTTAAATATACCATTACTAAAAAAAATGATAATAAATTTAGTACAATTGCAGTGTTGCTTACAGGTTTTGAGTTAGGAATGTTCAGGGTGTTTGGGCAGTAGCTTGGGTGAACATGATTCTCCGTAACCCTATTTTTTCTATGCTAACCCTGCAACTGGCTGTGAGTCTGTTTGCTAAAAAGTAATAGTTTTATTGTCACTCACAACTGGCACTGAAGACCTGTTTGTCTCAAATCAGAGCTTTGAATGAAGTTATTTGACTTTTTAACCAAAAGATCTTTAAAATGGGAGTTTAAAAAATATCTCTGAAACTTCTGAATACCTTTGATTTTTAGGTGTCTGGTTATCGATTACTTCTTTTACATTCATGCATTACAGACCCACTGAAACTGTTCCTCATGTCATGCAATGATAATTGGCTCACTTTCACTTGTGCTTTTTTCTGTGCTGCAAAAACTTAACAAGTTACTTCTGAAGTTGTCTCACAGGACATAACTGAAGGCAAGATTTGCCTCCTAGTAGGAACCCAGCAATTCTGTGAATTTGGCAGAAACTAGAAAAATATTCCAGTTCACTCTTCTCCAGATGCATTGCCTTTGCAATACTATAAAAATAGTTCTGTTAAATAATTTTTTTGTCACTGTATTAGTCATGTAAATTTGAGTAGACCTATTTTAAACTTTCTTCGCTTAAATCTGCTGCTTTTCATGTTCACTTTGTGGTTTTCAATAGTGTTGTATGATAGCAGCATACAACAAGGAAAGACCTATGTGTAGGAAAGTGCACGTGTTCCTCACCCCTCCATTTATTTATTTTTATTAAATGTCACTCCTCTTCTGTTTTTATATTCCATGTTGTAATCTTTAAGACTAGGAGAGGAAAAACTAAATTATTGAGGAATAACAGAAAAAACTCTACTGAAAACTGTGTTTTCCTGGTAACGTCATTATTGTACCAGGGGAAGCAATGCCATAAATGGAAAATGAATTCTTAAATTTTCTATTGTAGGTACTGTATTTTATTGAAGTTGTAGACAGCTCCTGTGTTCAGGCACTTTTAGATTTTGAGGTTTTTTGACTGTAGCATATGGTTGAAGTGAATTGCCAGTTGGGATTCAGCTGCCACTGTGATAAACAGTGGCATTTTTATAGACCTCATTTAGGCAGCGGGGATCAACTGCAGACCCTTTGTATGCTATCTAATGAATTTCATTTTGCCTAGTTTTTTGTGCTTAAAAATAATTCACTGTTACAATGGGAGCATGAAGTCCAACTTGATTAAGATTTTGTCCTCGTATTGTAAGTTAATACACTGCTGGGAAATTGGAATTCAGAGTAATTTAAAGACCATAGGAGCCCTGTGAGAAGCATGCATGGGGTATATTATGACAGTACATTTGTATCTGTATGAAACTATTTTTTTTCTCTTTTCTTCTTCCTGTTATTTTTCCCTGTTTTGGTATAGTCATTTTAGTGAACATTATCACCCTGTGTCTAAAGCGATTGGTCACCTAGCAACTATCGACTGTCTGTTCTCATTGGCCCAGGTGGCTAAACAAGGAGACTACTGCAGGTAATCAATTTTTAATTTTTATTCAGGATTTTATAGGGAATTATAAGAGAGTATTTAAAATAAATTTGATTTTAATGTGTGTGCTGTAATAAAATGCATTATTAAAATTGTTTACAGTAGTTTCAACTTAATCTGATTTTGCGAAGCAACACTTCTGGGCTTAATGCAAATCTGTAAAAGCTGCAATTCAAATTTGACATCTTATGTTTGTCTGTCTGTTGTTTGACCTGAGTCTAGTAGATGGTATCTCACATATAGACAAATATATGTTGGACTTTGCATGGAAATTTTTTTCTCCTGGTTTTGGTTCCCCCCCGCCCCCGGTCCCTCAAAGGTCTGAATTTATAATGTCTTTCTAATACCTAAGATTCTAAGGTGTATGAGGTAAGTTTCAAAGATGTATTTCAGGTAAATAATAGGTAAATATTAATGCCAGCTTCCAGAGCAGTGATGATGCCTCATGTAGGCTCACGTGTTAGATCTGATGAGCTGTACACCTCCCTCTGCCCAAGACCCACACGTGCGCACTGGGCCCTGCAGCCTGGGGCTCTGGTGGTGCTGAGGCTGTCCCTGCTGCTCCCTGCAGAGGGGAGACGTGAACCCTCAAGTCCTGCTTCCCCAGAGGTTGGTCCAGAGCTGCCTCCTGAGCATGTACACCCTGCATCTCAGGTCTTCCCCCGCCTCACGAGCCCACATCTCTTGCACCCACACAGAGACTGTCAGTCTCATTGGGGTGCCTTCTCCTGTACCGTGAGGTCTCTGTCCCCACAGGCAGTGGGCACTCGCTGAGCCTCTGCCTCAGCTTGCTGAGTACTGTGCTAGAGGCCAGCACTTACTGTTTCTGAGGTTTACTGTAGATGCTGCTGCAAGGGCTGTTGGGTTTCCAGTCCTCAGCCATTCCCTGGGTCAGGCAGTCCACATACTCTCTTTTGGAAAGCGCTGCGTGTAACTTTTAAAATGTTGTCATTGTGGGGCTGCACTGCAAGCGCTGGGACAGTTGCTTAGGAATAACCATGTGAATTATTAACATTTGAGACCTGTGGAAATACAGCAAATCATATATTAAATGTGTGTGGATGAAGGGAAATCAACTTACATATGCTTCTGCTTTTATACAGCATTAAAGAGAATATTGATCACTTCTGGACTCTTGGGATCTTGTGTGCCTCTATCAAAATCTTTTTGAAAGTAATTGCTCACTTATTTCTGTATACTCAGATGAGAAAACAAACTGAAATCTGATTAATTCACTGTGCAGAGCTTAAATAATTCACTGAATTTTAAAGAGTGGCTTAGCACTTATAAACTGGCAGGAAGGAGACTTCTCAGTGAAACTTCAGCTGCAGGGAAGGTGTCAATAATTAATTTTGGAGGGCTGTTGAAGGAAAGAGGGGACTTTCACATTAACTAATTTAAGTATTTTGGAGGAACGTTTTTTGATTAAGTGAGGATCGTTTCATATCACCCTGCCTGAGGTGTGTAAATGAATCATGAAGTCAGGAGGACAGGAGCTCCACACAGTTGTTGGAGGGAGGTAGGCACCTCTTCCGGTTTCAAGGCGTCTCGGTACCTCTGTGTTGGGAGACTCATCCTTTACGTGGACAATGTACAACATCAGGGCTCTCAGGCAGCAGAGGTGGGTACCTAAATCTGATGGTGTAGATAGCCCGGAGATCATCATCTGATGTTTGAGTATTCACTTGGCAGACTGTGAATTCATTTAAGGAATGCTGTTGAAAAGGTAGTACATGACTAAAGCACATGTTATGCATTCCAGAGCAGTTTACCTTTTTATTACTTTCCCCTCTCTTACTGCGTGACACATGATTGTCTGATTGTGGGAACACAGGGCAGGGAGGGCCTTTTGAATGGCTGTGGCTGAGGCCCTGCTTCTGCAGCCCCCATTGTCTGAAACCAGAACAGGCAATCAGCAAGGCTCATGGCATCCTGAAACCACATGCTGTCTCACAGTTACACGGAAGAAGGCTGAAGCAGTTAAAAAAAAAATGGAATTATTTCCAAAAATGAAGGAAGAGGTGTAAGATGGCAAATGGATCGTTTAGCTGTCATCTCCCTCTCTTGAATGCAAAGTGGAGAGGTACAGGAGGAAGTGCTTCTAGGTATGTGCTCCTCCCTTTTCAGACCATCACATTACAGCTCCAAACAACTTGCCCATCCTGCAAATGAGGGGTGAAATTTCATTTCTTTGTCCCCAAGGCCCAAGATGCTGTCTGTATTGGTTTATTCTCAGCTATATGCTGAAAATATCTTTATGCTAAAAAACCACACCATTATCAGCTTACATCTCTTTCCCCAGTGCTTTGTGTTCCTAATACGCCATTTATTTTGTCTCAATTTTCCTTTCAAATTGCATCATCATTCTTCAACCCAAGAAAAATCACACTCCCCACATCTTGTCTTCCTTCTACAGTCCACCCAAATTGTTAGTTAATTTCCAGTCAGAAAATTCTTTGGCTTTATTCCAGTATTCTCTTCCTCAGCTGCTGCCACTTTCCTGTTACTGCTCTTATTTCAGAGTGATTGTACTTCTAGTGTAGGAAAATGTTGCTGAGACATGAAACTGTATTTACCTCTCCATTGAATGCTGCACTTAAATTTACAGAGAAAAAGTAAGCCTAGGTTGCAGAGTACGAAAAGAAATCATAGTCATAATTCAGTGGAACATGCTTTTTTTTGCATTTTTTTTGTTCTGTGAAGAACACACAGCTCTTGGAGGCAGAGCTTTTCAGACATGCAGATATGTAACGTAGAATTATACATGTTATATTAGTAAGCATGTAGACAAATTTCTAGCTAAGGTGGAAGCATTTGAGACAAAATTTGTTTTTACATGGAGATGAGAGGAAAAATGTGAGTAGTATTGATCTGCTTTGCATATTAATTTCTAAAAAGGTAGAGTCATTTCAGTATTTCAACTTGGATAATAAGCTCTTTCTATAGATATTGTTTGATGACTCTTGCATGTGTTTGGGAATTGCTGTCAGATTATGAGAGCTGCTTATGTTTATAGGGGAGTTAGAGCTCTGTTATACTGTAGTCTTTGATTTGTATCGTTTAATGTGTTATCAGTCATAATATACATAGTTGGACAATTTTCTTTACTCCCCACGCTTCAGTTAGGAATTAATACAGTAACAGTCTGGAGCAATTCATCAGCAAGATCGTTCTGAGAATATGAAATGTATCTGGAAAAGGTGGTACTTTGCAGAAGTTGGTGCAGTGCTGGGAAGAAAGCAGGCTGTCCTCCAGTTTGGGGGTTTTGCTATTGCTTGTTCATTTTGTAGTTCGTAATGGTTCTTTAGAATACGCATAAATGACTGAAAACATTCCCTAGGTAATGAAAAAATGAAGAAAATACTCTAAAATTTCTTTATCCAACCTGCTAATATTTTTTTTTGTAACTGAATGAAACCATGGAAGTCTTTAGAACTATTTGATAGCAGTAATTAATTTTTGTCATTTTAAATTTTTTTCACAAAAATCTGCATCATAGATGACCATCCTGCGGGCTTTAGTTAAAGTAGTTCTAAATAATCAGTTAAAATAAACATTGAAATTAATGTCTCCTCCTTTTTTGCAGACCAACTGTGCAAGATAATCGGCGAGAAATAATTATAAAGAATGGGAGGCACCCTGTGATTGATATACTACTAGGAGAACAGGATCAGTATGTTCCAAATACCACTAACCTTTCAGTAAGTACTGAAATACTTTTTGAGCTTCAAAGTCATTCAAGGGAATGAATCTGGGATGTGCTTCTTGGGCAGGAAGTTAAAATAAATAATTTAATCATACAATCGTCTGCTTGGTTGCATTTCAGAGAGATATTGCTAGATGTGACCACATCTGTTTTGTCCTTTTTCTGATATGGTGCAGCCAGACACTCTCTTTACAACCTTTTTCAGTCTTAATGGCATAAAGACAAAAGAAAGGTGATCTCAAAATTGGGAAGGTGAAAGTTTGAAATGGTTATTTTTGAAAAATAAATTGATAATTATAGGGTTTTTTTAACAGCATCATCATCAGAAGTCTGCATTTTGTAATAACTTTATCTCAAATTTGTGGTGTTTTTTAATATACAAAATATTTTAATATAGAAATAGCAACAACTTAAGTTTCTGTGTAACATGTTACAGGCTCAGTTTTCCAAATAAGATAGCTCAGATTTTTTTTTAGGTATTTCTCTACTGTGTGTTTTCCTTCCATCCTGGAAGTACTAATTTCATACAGCATTTCTTAATTTGAGAAGACAAACTCGGAGCTCTGACTCTTCACTACATAGTGTCAAGTATACACTCTGTAGACTACACATTAGTTGTAAGAAGCCTTTCATATTAACATATGATAAAGATTACCCCCAAAATTACCCCCCACCCAACCCCCTGCAAGGTGTACCTTGCAGGCTGTGTGTTACCCACAGGTCTCCCTTTGGCTGTTGTGTTTTGCAGTAACAATGTTGAGAAGTACTAAGCCTGTTACTTGCTTGGTATTGTTGTCAGTAGGTCAGAGAAACTGGGGGGGGCTACTTCTTCACATTTTCTGTGCAATGTTACCTAAATTGTATGACCTAAATTACCTAAAATTGCAATAAATATGCAATTACCATAGTTAGGAAACATTGCTGTATTTTATTTCACATATCTATTTCTGATAAGCATATTTTACTTTTCCTTCTTTTTTTTCTGGAAAACTAAAATCTATCTTTTAAATTACATGTTCTCTATGCATTTTTTGTTAAATATTTACCTGCCTGTATCTTTTTTGAAATACTACATTTGTTCTTAATGAATATAAAAAATAGGCTTGCAACTTAACTCTGTACCCATAACTACCTTTTTATACAGTAAATATAAGAAAAGGTATGAAACAGGTGTCAGTGTGGAACATTGCTGTGATAAACACCATTCAAATTTGTGTGTATTTCTCAGGAAATATTTTTAAATGCTGTTCTATACTGAACAATGATACAGATATTGTGCAATACTTCAAGGAATGTTTTCCAAATTATTTGTCAACTCCAAACAAGCGACAGATGGCATTTACAAAAAATTTAGCATTTCATTCAGTAGTCATCATGCACTTTCCCCCGTTAGTCCCATTTTTATGTTGGCTTTCTAACTACTGATTATTACAAAATCAAGTGATCGTGGTAGAATCACTTTTGCCTCTACTGTTGGTTTTAGTTCTCTCTTTTTTGAGAGAGGTGAGTGGGAACCCAGTTTATTAAAATGCTTCTAGTTTTAAACAGATGCATTTGAATCGGCACGAAAATGCATCTCCTGTCATGTTTTCAGCTGAAATGTTGTCAAATATCTGACTTCAGGAAAAGCTTTCTTGCGGTGCCCTGAAACAAACATCTTATTGTTCCATTCCCCCTCCCCAAGTATTCATGGATTCTTTTAGCACTTTTAACTTCAGCCATAAATTCTATTAAGATGTTAGCTTATGGCTGCATGCAGTTGTAAGGGCAGATGGGTTCTGTGGTCTGAAGTTACAGCATGTGTTCTTTCTGAAAGCTGGCTTTGCAAACCAGCCACCAGTCTCACAGCGTGGTTGGAGGGACCCTGGAGATACACCAAACACATGCAAGAAATTTGTGGATTTTAGCAGATGAGCTCATTCTGGTTTTAAGTATCTGTAAATTCTGTTGTGTTGAGCCAAATAGTGGCCCTGATGAAGTTTTAGTAGCGGCATTGAAACTATACCTTGGAGACGAGAGTGTTGCGGATTTTGTTCCTGTGTAGTCATAGGCATTTTATTATATCCATCCTTTATTCCCGATAATGGCATTTTCTGGGTTTTGACTTCATTGCACCTTCCTTATGGATGGGATATTCTTAGCAAAAGCTAAACGGCTTTTTACATATAATAAATACTGATTCCATGTATCTTCTGTATGATCTGCATTATGGCATAAGTGACATTCCTAGATGGATTTTATTTGCCTCCCTATTAGCAGAATGAAAACCAATCAAAAAAACAAATCTGTAAAGTTCATGATGTTATACTGTGGAGACTTTGTTGTTGTTGTCATAGTGCCTGATCAGTTCCGAGTTTCCTAAGGAGCGTGGCTAATGTTCATTATGCACAGCTTGTCCTTTTTTACATGCCACTCCCATGCGGCAACAGCATATGCTGACTTTTGGTTAGTTCAATTGTTGGATTTCATTGTGTGTACCCAGTAGAAAGGAAAAGTCTACTTATTAGAAGTTCTTGCATAACTTAATTTCCTAGTCTTGATTCAAGCTATGAGAAAGCTTTGTAGATTCGTTGAGTTTTGATTTTGTATTAGCAATTTTCTCGCACCAGAGGAAGACAGTTCTATTGTGGAGCCATAGACACATAGCAGTGCCGCAGGGAGTCTTACAGCTGAGATGAGCTCTTCCATCTGATTTCATTTTCCATAGGATTTCAGGGGTTAGATACACTGATCAATCAGAGATTGGATGCAGTCTGCTCACAGTATCTGTGTTGCTGTCAAGTATTGCTAAACTCGACAATGTTGTGATTTCTTGTTGTAGCCAGTCTGTTTGAATATGTTGTACTAAGGCAAGCAATTATGAATGGGTGTAAAATCCAGGTCAGGTCTTTCTCTGCCAGATCCACTCCTCATTCGATAATGAGAACTCTAACTGGAGAGGAATCCAGATCACAACCAAATTAGGACAGCACTGGCTACGCTGAAAGCTGATGAGTTTCTCCCTTTCTCAAAAGAAAATTGCACAGAAAGTTCTTGGAGTACTTTCTTGGCTCCTTGATGCAGAAAGAGAAGGTTCCTCCTCACTGTGTCCTTTTTGCTCAAGAGTAATGAAAGTTGATTGCAATGCTTCTCTTTCACCAGCCTGGAGAGGTCTTAAGAATCTCTAACCATCTGAGACATTGTAGTATCTTGAAAAGTGAATGCAATGAACTTCAAGAATGAAGGAAACTGTTCACCTAGAAACAGGATGTTTAATCCTGAGGAATTGTCCTATATTCCTCTATCCACATACACACAACAGACTTTCTTATAAAAGCACCATGTGCAGGACATTATATTTGACCACTGGTTTATGTTTCCAGGGAGATGGTGAAAGGGTCATGATAATAACTGGACCCAACATGGGAGGAAAGAGCTCCTATATAAAGCAAGTTGCATTGATCACAGTCATGGCCCAGATTGGTTCTTACGTTCCCGCAGAGGAGTCGACAATTGGTATTGTGGATGGTATTTTTACCAGGTAATCTTTCAAAATTTGCTGTATGTTTATGGCAATGTTAGTGTGGCAGGATGTTTGTCTGTATATCAAAGTATAATTTAATTTTTCGTTTTGAACTTTAGAATTTATACTTGAAGTTTCCTTTTTCACATGCATTGGTTATTAGGTTTTGATTCTGATTTTCTAATAAGCTATAGTACTTATTTTGGAATCTTTGAATCTTTAAAGAATAAGAGTTTTAATGTGTCTGTCTTGATTAAGATTCAGATATCTAACTTCATCTGCCTGAATGGACACCTCGGCCAAATTTATTCTGCTGGGTGATAGCCAAATGATATTTCCCCTAAAATGAATGCTGTTATCTCTAAAAATCGTGTCACATTTTCTACTGTGCAGCACAGTTGTACATACTCAAAATATTTGAGACTAAGGATTTGGGGCTGATTATATTCTATGCTTATTATCCTTCCCGTACTGTCGGTCTTGATGTCTTTTAAAGAATGAATAATGGCAGTTCCTTTCACTCAGCATGTCTTAGTCTCATTTTTAAAATGGTGCTGAGTAATTTTTAAAGACTATCATGACAGTCAACATTACTGTGTTCTATACCTGATATTACTGAGGATTGTCCAGCTGTTTTTTCCCCTTTTTCTTTAATCTGTTTTTTAATGAGCAGAAGTTCTGTGTTACTGATTGTATTTGAGATGGATAATTATTTATGGTAATAAGTTTCACAAGAGTTATGTATCTGTGGTAAAATTCTTTTTCCTGAAATTCTAGTTCTGTGATGGCAGAGTGCATTTCAGAGTTAACTTTTAACAGAGAATCTAAATACTGCTCATCAGGGATTGCTTCATCATGTAAAGATGTAATGTTCTTATGCCTCGCTGCGTCATGACAAAAATGAATGAAATAGCGTTTTGATGCACTTCAGTGCTAAGCAGTTGAACTAATTAGAAAACAATTTGTATCATCTTTCCAAAATGCATTGTAGGTGAAAAGTCAAAATGGTTACCTTTTTTCCTCTACCCTGTGTTGAAAGTAATTGACTGGTTGATTGGATGAGCGTTTCTCAAGGGCACATGGAGATACACAAGGTCTGATTTACTTTACAGAAAAAACATTACAATGTTACTAACACTTTGAAGATTATTTTTGTCTTCCTTGGTGTTTTGTAGGTGAACTTAGACTACTTTACTTGTGTTCACACTGACTTAATATCTAACCATACGTGCATTAAGTCTGTTACTCTTAAGCTTAGTAACCCCTTTCCTCTAGTTTTCTTTGACTGTCATTGCAACAGGATTATTTCTGCAGAAAAATTAAGAAATCTGACACAGTCATTGCGAGTGTCATTTTGTTTTGTGCCCACTAGAAAGTGAACAAATTGGTTTTTGTCCTCCACAGTGTGAAAACCTTGAAATGAGTTCCACCTGCTCCTCAGTAAATTCCTCTGATTCCACTTAGCTTCTCTCTACATTATAGGTATTTTTCACATCTTTTCTGATAAGACAGTGTGGTCGATGGTAAAACTTATGCTTTTAGATTTCAAGCCAAGCAGACCTAGGGTGTGTTATTTACTGGCTGTGAGGTTTCAGACCATTTAATTTGGAACCCCACCAGATTCTAACACAGGGAATTAATGATTTCCTCCTTCCCCACCCCCCCACCCCCTCATCTATATTAATTTTGGAAGCTCTGCTGGATACGCCATTCTTCATTTAATGTGAAATGTGTCAAACACCAGATGAGTGGACTAAAAAATTACTTAAGTTTTTGACATTGTACTGGCAATTAAGAGGAAACTAATTGGCTCAATGTTAATCAGGAAGAAATTGAAAATCTATTATTGAGATGGAAATAGTTATGCCTTAGTTAAAAGGTTAACAGGAAGCAAAAAAACTGAGTTTATGTATTGCATTCCTTCAGAAATCCAGGATGGTCACTTCAATTTGTAAAGGATTATCAGTGGAACTGCTTGTCTGTGCATCTGTTTGAACTTCTCTCTTCTGTGGAGTGTAATTTGAGGGAATCAGTCGTACTGTTGGGACAGGCATTAGCCATTTGAGATGAACATACAGGATATTAGATTTTTACCCAGTTGTAGCTTTCATTCCATTACAAATGTTTAGAATACTTGCATCATGATTTTGCTTCAGCTTGTGGAGTATGGGGGCTTTTCTTGCTCTACATATCCAAGTAATGGCACCGGTGCTCCCCAAGCAGGTGGGCGGTCAGTGCTCTTTTCTGTCCTGTAGCCACAAAGTGGTCTTTAGTGCCCAGTCTGGTTTTTGCCTAACTCCTGCTTCATTTGCACCTTCACCAAATCATGAACTTCACCTTCGCCAATGAGAGGAGTAACTTAGCAGATTCTACAACTCAGAGGTTCAAGGTGTACAGAGACTGTCCAAGAAGTAGGCACCTCTACTTTGGTTTGTTTGGGTTGTTGGGGTTGGGGCAGTTTTATTTTTTGGGTTTGGTTGGTGTTTTTTTTTATGTTCTAGGAACGGTTTTATAGTATGTAAGTCTGTCAGGCCAGGTTAATGTGGTGTTATATTCAGAGTATTTCTCAGCCCTAGGAAGCTATCCTTCCATTAGCTTTTAATGACTGCTTGGAGGAGAGAAACAATAAATTCAGCTGCCACATGATATGTTCTTCATTGTTTTTTTAATGCTCTGTCTGGCTGAACATACATTTCTAAAGCCTCGGCTTTTGTCAAGAACTCTCCTCTGTTAAGGAATGAGCTTGAAGAGATCAGAGATTTTCTCTTGACTCGCCCCCAGTTTTGCGTTTTCTGTTTTGTCTTTAATAGGATAACAGCTATGCAGACCTCCTGTCTGCACTGCCACCCCAGGCCACAAGTGTCTTGCTGGAAAATGGGATTTTTTTTTGTTGATAACTTTGGTATATTTTTAATCTTTTAAAAACATGGCATGGGAAGATGTCAGTTTCCAAGTTATTTTCATCACTGCCTTGGTGTGTTGTTTTCTAGATGCTGCTGTTAGCATAGCACCCCTGCTGTGAGGGATGCTTTACAGGCTGACTCTATGAGGAGTTCTGTGCAACAGGAGCACCAACAGTTCTGCTCCTTGCTAAATTTTTTGGAATATCGATACTTTATACTGCAATCTCTTTTTTGTTTGTAGACTGCATCGTTGAAGTGTGAATTTATATAAGTTTAAGAGATTAACATTCATCTAGGATTTGTATCTTGTGTTTGAAGTAGGGTTTCCATGGAAATTGAAAGGTTGCTACTATGGTTATTCTTTTGGATATATTTAGTATTTATGTATTATAGCTTCTCTAAATCGACTTTAAATACTGCATTATATTAAACATTTTTAAAGATGCAAAAGGAATTGTACTGCTTACAGGTACAGTGGAAATAGGAGTGATTCATCTCATTACTGGGTGTATAGACACAATACAGTGCTAAGGCTAGTCCAAACATTTCAGAGTAGTTTTAATAATTTCATGATAAAGAGGGGGAAAGGGAGAGAATCTTCCACTGCATAATGCCCTTAAGTCCAGATGATATGCTGTTATGAGTCTGTAAATTGAAAACTTGGGGAGGAAAGAGCACCCTGCTTGTGTTAGTCACTCTTAAGGAAGTCTCTGAGTGCTCCTATGGACTCTCCCAAATCTCACCATTTCTTGTGTGTAAAAACAACCTTGCTATTTCCATTGCTATGCTTTGTTTTGTAAAAAGTTTGCTTTATTGTTAGGTGGCTCCAGCTTCATAACATCAGACTAAAAAACCACTAAATCTTTCTTCATGTTTCAGTATTTTTATTTAAAGCTATTTTAAAAATAGATTTCTATATTATATTATTAAAGTGTTTGTATAAATTTCTCACTTGAAATTCCATACTTGTATTATCTTTTTCATGAGTCAATGTATGTGTAAACCATTTTTGTATAAAAAAGTTAGTACTTTTCAGACTGTATGCTATACCCATTATTTAAGGGATATCGCTGTAGTATGGATGGAGTACACAATATTCTGAGGTTGTTTTGCTGGTTGATATTTTCTTCTTCCTTTTTTTTTTTTCCTTTCTCCAATAAGGGATCATGTTTTCATGCAACCTTTGCTTAAAGAATTTAACTTAGTCAGTGCCATTTTATTTAAGAATTTTAGAAGAGTTTTGGAAAGGTCAGTGCCCAATCTATATTGACTTTTAACAGGATTTGAGTATTTAATTCTCTGATGTTTGAAAATTCCCATCCAAGTTTCTACTTGCAGTGAAAGGGTTCCATTTTTGCTTTAAATTAACCTTCAATTTGGGTTACTTCTTCTAATATAGTTATTCAGACATTGAAATTAATATAAAGTTTCTCTGTGTGTTTGTGTAAAAAGACAAAGCAAGTGTGGACACGCACATATGGAGGAGGTAATGAAAGAAATTCTGTTGACCTAATAATGCGTTCAGAAGAGATGATGTTTAGCTGCTGAAGAAAGCTGACCTTTAAAGTGGTCCCACTTACAATCAATTATTGATATAATTTCTTACAGCTAGAAAACTTCAGCCTACTTCCTGTAGGTCACCACTAGCTCTTCATGAGGGTCAATTTTCAAAACAGAGAGAATATTATAGCAATTTGAAGGTTAAAATATGTTCAAATAAATAAGCTAATTAATAGTTCAAATTACCAAATGCCTTGTATTCAAGATTTTAAGAATCAATTTATTGAAATCACAAACTGCCATTAGAAACAATACTGTGAAGGAAATCAACTCCTGCCAACACTAGGTGATGGTAAAGGGACAAAAAAGAATTTCCTTCCTAGAGCACTTATCTGTCTGGCTTTTTCTTCTTGTGTTGAAATACAAGCTTTTTCACTTATTTCGGTGATCAGACATAAGTATACACAGTCACACTATGGTGACATACATCTTCCAGTGAGGTTTTGTACCATCAGCCAAACTGGGCATACTATTAAAGGTGCAGTTTCAGTTGTTTGAAGTAATACGATGCACTGTGCTTCAACTGCATTTGAAAACTGCCGGTTATGTGCCGCATGCTTAAAGGTTAAAGGAATAAATAGAAGCATCAGTAAGATGCATGTAGATTATCCTCTCATGCACTTCATCTCTCTCAAGAGTTATCTTGCTGTTTGCAGATTCTCAGCATGTCTTTAATCCTCATGATGGCAAAGAAATAGAGTTTGAATTGTCTAAGAAGTTATTTTAAGAAAACAGAGGGGTGGAGGAGGTTGGCAATACAGGTAAACAGCTGGTAGTGGTAGGTTGCTTAGGTAAGCAGCAGTTTAATTCTTTCACTTTATGTAAGATACGCAGTTGCCTGCACTTTAAGACAATTGTCTCTGTGCATCACATGATCTATATGTAGGTGTACAGAACTTTGTCCTACATTTTATCCTTGTAACAGATGATTTAAATGTTTTTTTAACATGGAGGGCACTCCTCATTGCTGAGTCTATAATTAGGATATACTCAGTTCAAATTCCAGTGTATATCTGAAAATGTGAAAACAGATGGTGGTTGTTCACCTTGGCTAAGGAGGGATGGTTTTGTTCTTCTAGCTTGTCTATATGTGGGGTCTTTCATGTAGACATGGCCACAAGTAGAATCCTGAATCGATCTGTTCCAAGGTTCAAGTTACACTGTTGTTTTGGTATTTTCTTGTCTGTTTATCTTCCTTGTATAATGACTTTTAACATGTGTAATAGTTGCTCATTCAACTAAAACTAGAGTGCATCTTCAGGTAGCAGATCCTTAGATGTCTGTTTGATATGAAAAAGTTGGAGAGGCATATAAATTAGGCCCTCTAACTTTAACCTCTGAGCAAGGTACCACCAATCAGTCCCAGACCAGCACATCACTCCAGCCTGGCTTTTTTATCCCAGTTGAGACTGCGTTCTTGTGACAGAGTGGGACTCTGTCTTAGAGGCACCCTAGTAGTGCCCACCAGATAATCCTTCTTTCTCTTCTAAGTAGCAGAATAGGTGCAAGGAAAGCAAGCACCTTCTCTTTTCTCAGTTCTTTGGACAAAGTGACCATGCATGTTTTCAACCCTTTCAACAAGTCATCCGGTCAACTTACATTATACGTTCCAATTTAAAGAAGAAATGGCATTATTTATACATATGCCTGGCTTAACATGGTGACACTGATGAGATTAAGTTGCTTTTTGTTGGTGGGAAGCTGCTTTAAAAGCCAAGACTTTTCATCAGAGAGTCCCTCTAACTGGGTAACTCAGTGCATCGTGCTGTTCTGCCAGCTGGTGGCTGTAGTTCCCTTGCTGCCTGTCAACGCTTGCTCTGCTACTGCTCAGGTACTATCTTCAACGGATCCTGAAATCTGCAAAGCTGAGGTGTGAGCCATTCCACTTAAATTTGTAAGCATTGCACACTTGCTTGGGTGAGAGCTTGATGTTAGATCTAAAAAAGCAGTATTTGAATGCCTGCTTGACTGATGCGACTGGCACTCTTCATTTCCATCATTCTGTCAGCAGAAAGACCTGTGTCAGTCAGGTGCAATTGGATCCACGAAGGTGGAAGAGGAAAGGCCATTTACATATCCCGAAGTGACATTTCTTGTATGAGGTACTACAGCCATCGTGGATTCTTTCACCCATGTTATTTCTCAGCCTTGGTAGTTGGCACCTAAAAGATAATTTACTGGACAGGAAATAAGGGAAGGTTTGTGGCTGCACCTCTGTAGGCTCATGGGAAAATGCAGAATGCACGGAGCCCTTGGCTTGTTCACATAACCCCTGCAAGGACTGCAAGTATCTCTGCTTCTGCAAAGCGTGTGCAAAAGGTCTTTTCTCACTGGTGTGCACTACTATTCTTGGTTTTTTGTTTTCCTTGTGCCAGAAAGATCTCATGTATTGTCAGTGGCATGATCATCAGCTGAAGAGCACAAACATGAGATGCAGAGAACTCAGGAGAGTGTAGATAACGTTTTTTCTGTCAGGTCCTCTTACTGTGCACAACAGAGCGTGGCTGTTCCTCTGCCAAGGTGAAAAAACGAGCTGGGGTCAGCTTCTGACTGGCATATTGCTCTCCCATATAGGAGAAGTACAAGTTTATTCCACCAACAAAGGTATTGCAAGGTAGAACTGTAAGTGTAGCAAATTCTTACATTTGATAAAAGGGACCTTTAGGAACAACTAAAGTTGTTTTAAGGTCCCTAATGCTTACCTTGTTTTGGCGTGGTCTAGAAGATAAGAGATTATAATCTGGAAAGAAATGGTGTTAAAGCTTAGAGGATGGTTTTAGGGGTGAAGGATTTCTTCAAAGTAAATTAAAAAACCCAAGAAAACTCAGCTCTTACTAATCTACATTTCTTTAAAGGCTCTGCATCAAACCTGCCATAATGCTTTCTTCTGTATGTTTTATTCAGTATGTCTGTTTGTGTGATCTCTAAATGGTGGAATTGACTGTCAAAAGGGTCATGTCTTACAATAGATATATTTTGGATGTTATGTCCCTAAATACTTTAACAGCTATTTAATTCTGACAACCTCATATTACTGTTTTGTCAAGGGTATGTTGAGCTGAAAGAAACTAGCAGACAAACTTCACTATTTTCTCTCTAGATAAACATTTTTTTTTTTTAAACTGGATAAAATGTACGTATTTATGGCATCATTACAAATTTTAGTACAATTACAAATCATGATGGAAAGCAAATATTGTGTTAACACCTGCAAACATTTGGGCAATAGATTTTGGATGTTTGTATTTATTTTTTCTTTGCCTCATTGGAATATCACCATCATAAAAATTTGAAAGGTATTTAAAATTGCACAATTTACTTTAACAGATTAAAATGTTCCAAGGCTTGTTAAGAGTACATTTTATAAAAAAATCTTGAGAAAATCAGATACCAGAGGATGGAGTGGTATGTGAAGCAGGAAAAAGAGAATGTTTCTATTGGAATGGAAATCGAGTGGAAGATGTTTTCCAGGTGCTTTTCACAATAAATTGAAATCTGAGGTAAATCACGTAAGAATAAAAACAAAATAGTGCTCGTAAATATTAGTGGAAGTGAATGTTCCATTGATCTAACTGCTGATGACAAAAAAAACTTCCTAGCTTTTTGTAACTAGGCAAATAAATAGCATTGCACTAACTTCATTCCAATTTTACCAGTTGAGTAGTAGAAGGGAGCTGCACAGGAGCAGTACAGAGGGGGAAAAGTTTTATATTTAAAATAGTGAGTAAGTAACAAAATCCATTATTTCAGAGCTTCACTGCAGAAATGGTGCTATTTGCACAGCAATAGCCAAACCAAGGTTGAAAGAGAGAGCAGTTTATGACAAGCATAATGCAGCTTGTTACATTCTTTGCTACTTATGCATTGCTTGGTTCACAGATGAGCTGTATTTGCAAAGACACTGCCCAAGAACTCACTTGCCTGAAAATGGCTTAGAAGCATTCTTCATTAGAAGACTCTTCCTATGTAGTTATTTTACTAAACACAATAGGAAATGGACATCCTCTGTCCAAAGTTACTCTGTGTGCTGAACACTGATGGCTGAGAGCGCAGTATGCTTATGACATTTTAAAGTGATTACTAGTGTGCAGCAAAGATTTGGGGAGCTTTTATGTATTAAATGGGCCTGTCCCATCTTATTGTTAGCCCTTTCTTCTGTGAGTGTAGTATGATGGTATTGCTTTTCACCCCTTGAGGTGGATTACATTGGTTATTTTTTTTGTAATATGTCTTAAACAAAATATACTATATTTGGAATTATACATGAGAAATTGCATAATAATTTCTTTTTTCTCTTTTCTGGACTGGCACGGGTTTTGTGCATACACATACTTAGCAATAACAAGTTGTCCTTTATGAAAAACTTCAGTATTTTACCAGAATTCCATATAGCCTCTCATTTTTATATCACATGTGAACTTTATTGTTCTTAACTCAAAACACCGGTTACCAAACTAAAAAATTCCTTGCTTCCATTTATTGCTTGATTAAGCTTTATTGATTTCTTTGAGGCTTACAGGGTAGGATTATGAAGATTAGTCTTCCTGTCTGTCCTAGAAATATCAGTTAAATCACCTGGCATGAAGATTCAACTAGTCAGCTTGTTCAAACCTTTATCATAAAAATCTAGGCTATGAAATTGTAGTCTTGAGGTGACAGCACAGTTTGGCAGAACAGCCTGCAGGTGTCCGGTGTAATACAGAAATCACCAGGAGACTGAGTGCTGAATAGAAACTGTGCAGGAGTTTATCTCAGCAGAGCAACTTGCCTGTATGTTACCTCTTTTTGGCCAAAACTGTGGTTGATCTTGTTGGATTTTGTTTTGTTTTAGTTTTTACACCTGAAAATAAATGGTTAATTTATGTCGTTCAGATTTTCCTTCGGATAAAAACTAGATTCTCTCGATTTGCCTCTGCAGTTAGGCTCTGAAAGATAAACATCAGAAAATTTAAAAGCAAAGGTGCCTTTTCACATCTTTGTTTATTTTTTATATATATATGTAGTAATGCTCACTGGTTTTGCTGTACACAGTAGTTTATGTATCATGCAGAAAGTAAGGAACCATTCACACAAAGCAATCCAAAATGACTGGCAAGTCCACACGAGAATTTGATATACTAATATGCTAAACAAGTCTTGGGTGTATTGCTCTGGAAAGCAACCACAGTCAGACAAACAGAACTTGTTAGTTGTCAAGAATCCAAAAGTACTTTTCAGAAATGTTGCTTCTGTGAGGCAGAGGAATTTATTTTGTTTTGTTCTTGCTTAATTATATTTGTGTTTATTGCCAGAATAATGAAAATTACTTAAGCCTTTTTTCTTTTTTTTTTATGCTTACAGTCATATAGTTACACCTCTGGGGTACATTATTCCCAGCTTTCAGGGGAAAAAAAGGGTGATGTATTAAATTCATTGCACCAATTTTCACGTGGAGGTCTTCTTTTTGAAAAAGAACAGAATAACTAAAAGTTGTAGTTAGTGTTGTTAAACTGAAAAATACTTTGTTCTGTTTTTCCAGAAAAGTTATGGCTTGGAAATATCACAGTACATTTGAACTGTAACTATTTCTGATGGCATTCTGTAGCTTTGTAGAAATAAATTAAGCTGTGCTATGCATATATTTGTAGCTAATTTAGCTTCATGTCTGTTCATTTCATAGTGACATGCATCTGCAGTGTTAGGTTTATATCTCATATACGTGTAATAATATATTTAATGAAACAGTCTTTGGTTTACGTACATGGCATTTGATAAAATCTGTAAATCCAAACAGCTGTTTTGTTTGCAGGGGTTTAAATCGGGCTTGAAAATTCATTTAAGTCAATAAAGGACAGTTATTTGTATATACAGTGAGATTTAGAAAACAATTTTGACTGTATATTGCAGTATTCCTGAAAGGGATTGAAAGACTTTCCCAATAATGGTATATGTAGGGGGTAGGGAGAAAGAAAATTTGCCTGTGAAGCTGACCTGCTCTTTTACATTGAAGTGGAAGCTCTTACATTGAATGGTGGTATTTACCTTTTAAAAGTCTTCCATGCTATCATCTAACCTAGTCACAATTTGAATTGGATTTTCTGTAGCGTCCACAGGTTTAAAGGGGAAAAGTTCACTTGCGCTGAATGCTTCAGCTATTGTCCCTAGTCTGTTGCTATAGTTTCTGCTTTTTAATCCCCCCTTGGCCTCAATCCTTCAGCTACATATGCACATTAACTTAATTACCTTGAGTTCCCTTGCTGGAATCCAAGAGTAGTAAGAGTAAACCTGTGCGTATTTTAGGGTAGGTTTTTTCTTTATCTTCATTTTTTTTTAGCTGCTTCAGGCTAATATTGATGGGTTGCAAATAAACACCCTAGTTTGAATATCTATGCATATAACATCCTTCAGCAAAATGATTGTACTCTTAATCTGTTCTTTCTCTTGACTGTCAATAACATTTATACAGTATTAATGGTTTCCTGCAGAGGAATCAGGGTAAAAGCGCGTGTTCGGAGCTCCAGTTGCTTAATGGAACCTTCATAAACTTCTTCATCTAGTATTGGCCTTCTGGTGTGCACTGCCTGTGCTGGCAAATCTCTCTATCAGAAGTAGAAGCTGCAATAAAGCTCAGTTTGGTACCCCTGTACAGAAACGAATCATAGCTGTCTCACTGAAGGCAAGAATAAGAAATGCTTAGTTCTGTGTGTGAATAAATGTAAAGGCTGATGGACCCGTGGAAAGCAATCCATTGATACATTAGCTATGAAATCCTATGCATGTTTGAATATGGAATTTAAGCTGTTGCTGTTGTGTCCTTGTTCTTGTACCAGACACGCTGCTCCTCTGAGGGTTCAGCCCTCACGCCCTGACAGCCGGCTGTCGTAGGGTTGTGAGTAACATGGGATGGAGAAGCTGGAACTTGGAGTTGAGCAAGTCCAGTTTTAAAATACAATGGAAAATTTTAGAGTGAACCAGAAATCTACTGGATTATTTTAACAAAAAGTGATGTATTTGCTCTAGGTGACAAGTATTTTTCAGGAGTTCTCGTATTATTGAGTGTATAATTGCTGAATTTCAGAAAAGGACTTGCTCAGGTGTTTTTCACTAGGTAATGTAACATAAGCTTTTGGAAGAACAACTGAATTTCTGTTGCCTTATAAAGCAGTATGAATGAGAGGATATTGTGAACTTCTTGTCACTCAGTGACTGCATTGACTAGACCCATATTTCATCTTCTGAACGCAGTCCTACCTGTTCTGTCAGTCGAGGTGAAGCTTTTAAAATACTGAATGTTCACTGCAACCCATGGACGATTTTCTTTCCCTGGCTTTCAGCAAAAAAAATAATGCAGTTCACATCCTGGAAGCTAATCCTGTGAGATGTGGGGTTTTTTTAATATACTAGGGTGCTAGTGTGCGCAGCATGCCTCTGTTGGCCATGTCTATAAGGTAATGAGGATTTAAGTGATTACTGCTTCTGGTTAGTTCAATTACCTAGTGATATGAAAAAGAAAAAAAAAAAAAAAGAGGTAAAAAATGCTATGAAACCAACTATTAAAATAATTTTGGACTTGCTTTTTTTTCCAGGATAGTGCAAACTATGTATCCCTAGTGGTCTTAGGTTTTACTAGTTTCATTAATTTCTCAGTGACTGAGATGATGTTGTTTGTCTACAATCATTTATAAAATAAAAATGTATTTTACCTTAAATGTGTAATGCATTCCGTTAGGCTTTTCAACAACTGTTCTTCTAAATTGGGTAACACACCATCGGTATTTCTTCATTTAAAATTTGCAAATAAGCAGTTGTAGAATGGTTGAGCATGTGTGTGCATGTTGACTGTAAATAGGTTAGTATCATGAGCATCTTCTGATTTCCTGTCATTGTCATCCATGTAATTTTGTACACATTTACTTCTTGGAAGTTGCCCATGAATACTGCAAAAATAATAGCTATCCTGATGACAGTGCTTTCTGTCATACTTAGGATAAGAGTTATTTTTTAAAATTCTGTAATTGCAGTTTCTGTAAATTATTTTTCTTTTTGTCAGTTTTTGGTTTGAATCAGTTAGAGCTTGATGGAAATGAAGTAAATGATTTACCAGTACTCTGTGGGGGAGTGTGAAGCATTAGTTTCTTGCCAGTGAACTGTTATAAATTTGCAGATGCTATCTTCTAAAGAATTGCTTGATAAATTTTCATTGTACGTGGAAAGTAGCCAGAACTTACAATATCTAAGTTGGGCTACGCTTATACTAACCACTGTGAAATTCTAATTAGCAGTCTGAGTGTTTCTAAAATACACAGAGATTCAAGTCACTTTTGTGGGCAAAATTGAACGATTGTTCTGGTTAAAGGCGTTGGATTCTTGGGACCACAGTAGGAGAGGACATGCAATAGTCAGTCTGCCGATCCTCCATTTAGGATGCCTCTTTTCATTTTCTTGGCAGACTCATTTGCAAACCACTTTTAATTTTTAACCTGTGAAGTCTCAATAAGTGTTGTTTGCTAGGTGTCTAATAGAAAGTCAATAGCCCAGGTCAATGGAGGAAGATTTACCTAGGTGTTGAAATGAAACTGTATGTGTGTTCCTCCATTCAATATCAAGCTTTTCTGTTCTCATAAACATCATTTTCATTAACTCACACTTTTGTGACCATTTGTTTTCTGCAGAGACGACATGAAACTTCAGCTGGGAAGAGTGTTTTATGCAAAAAATAAAAGGGTACAAAGCAGTTCTTATGAGATGTTTAAAAAAATATTAACTATACAGTGTTGATCAAAAACGTGTTGTAGAGAACGGTCCCATGCAAGAAAAGGGATAAACTGTAAGGCAAGACCCCCTAATCCTTTCTTTCTGTAAACTAGTTATTTTAATTTAAATAACTCCTGTTCAAATACAGATATCTTTGGAATGACATTTTGAAGAGTTTTTTGTGAAAGAGAGTGGAATTGTAAAGTCACATTATGAATCTATTTTATTTGTGTATTTCTCAATGTTCTCTTTGAATCACAGAAGGAAGGTCTTTGTTGTTGGTTTTGAGAGCGCAGTATTCTACACCTTGCATTTAAGATATTCTTGAAGAAAAGAGTAATTTTCTTTTAGTGTTAATTGTTCTTGATGAATAAATAATTTGACTGTAAGTACATTCTGAGATGAAGTCTGGCTTCAATTCTGATCCCTGGGAAGACAAAGCATAGCTGGAAACCTGAATGCCTTGTCTTGAAAACTGCAAAGGCAGCGTGTAGAGATTCTATACTAATTAGGTTTATTCTTCTGTAACAAGCACTAGGTTTCATTTCTGCAGTAGGTATTTTGGATTAACTTTTAAAGTCAAGTGCATGTTTCTAAAATCAAGGTGAAAAATCTTAAATTTCATTTAAGTTTTTTTTTTAAGCATTAAGTGTTTTATAAACTAGGAATTAATAAATAGCATCAGGGTGTTGACAACTGTATGAAAATAAGACTTTAGGGAATGGTTTTGCAGTCTTGTTTTCTAGGATTCGTTCGGTGCTATGTAGTTGCTTTTTGTTACAGGTGGGAGCTCTTGGCCTCCAAGAATAATAAAATACCTGAGGTTTACATAGTGCTCTTAATTTTATAACCAAACCAACTAGCAGCACGTTGGCTAACTTCTTTTGAAAGATAGCATGGCAAAAGCTTTAACTAGAAGCTTCTGGATTCCAGACTCATTTTCCTGCTTGGGAAATTAATTTTTTTTCACTGCCTTCTGCCATAGGAGGGCAATTTCTGTTTTAACCTGCATGTTGTCAGTTTCACCCCTGGACTGCATAGGGCAGCTGCAGTTCTCTGGGGGCCTCTCTGCTCTGCTCCAAAACAATGCCTTGGGTTATTCTATTGTTTTATGCCACTGTTACTCATCAAGTCTGCAAGCCTATCCCCTTCTCCAGGACGCTTTGGTTTTTTGAGAGCAGTAATAACAGGATGCTGAGAGAAGGAGCTCCAAGGAGACCTCAGTGGCCCTAATTTAAATTTCCTCCTTCCATACAAATTTTTCATGGATGGCTGTGAAAGCTCTCAAACAGGTTTAGCTGTTCAAAATCTCGAAAGCACTGGACTTCAAGTTAACTTTCAGGGCCACAAGTTTAGCAATATTAGTTCATGCCTGTTGAGACCAAGTTTAAATGGATACTGACTACATTAAAAATTCTTGAGATGCAAGGAAAAAAGTTATGCTTTTTAATTCTAGTGGGTTCTGAGTGGCATCATAGCTTGTAGCAATAAAAAAATTCCCAACATCTATAGAGCCTCAGAGGACAAAATATCATAGGATACCATCCCAGGATGATGAGCACCTTAATTGGAAAAGTTCAGTACCACGTGCCTGTATTGAATCAGGAGACCAGGTTAAAAAAACAGACTTTTGAATGCTGCTACTGCAGAATAAGGAAATCTGTATCCTTTTCCCTACGGAGTCGCATACAGGTTAAGCATGTAGTGCTAGCTGGTTTACATAAAGCTAGCTACTGCTGCATATCATCTAACTTGTCCTCCAAAATATAATTTATGAAAACATTGCCTACCTGTTGTTTCTTCTGAGGTTATAGACAGGAATCTTTACCACTTGAAACCCAGCACTGAAAAGAGATAATGCCTCCTCCCTTTTTTTTTTATTTACATAATAAATGTGTTGAACATTATAAGATGAAGAGCTTTTAATTTTATGAAATTTGGTTGGCTGTCAAAGAGACATTATAACAAGTGGTTTCCAGCCAAATTGCATTAGCTGAGGAGTGATGGATCTCTTGCCAGCACTAAAGAGGCACTCTTCACATTGGATGTCTGCACGCTCCTCGTGGGCAGACTGCAGTAATCTTTCCAAACATAGACATTAGAAATTCCATAGCAGAAATGGAAATTTTCATATTAACTGTGTCACTACTTCCAGTGGCTGGTATTTTAACAAATAGAGGAATAGAGCTGATGAAGCTGGGTGACATTGTTCTTGCTCTAATGCTTTGCTTTTGTGACTGCCTTATTCTGTTGGAACCTTTTTCCTGGGCACTCTTTTTTTTTTAATTAACAGAGGGAAGAAAAGAAAATGTGGGTAGTGCATAACATGTCTATATCACTCTGGGACATCTCATACCTCTTCACATATTTCACTATATTGTCATCCACTTTAGTGATGAATGCAACATTAAAATGTAATCAAATAGTTATTTTTGTGTACGTATAAAAGGTAGAAAAATATCTGATCCCATTGTAGGCAGCTTTCAGAGAAAGTGAGTCTTGGAGACTTTATTAGGACCATGCGTAAAAAAAAAAAAAAAAAAAAAAAAGATGGTTTAAGCGCTGGGAGCATTGAGACTAAGATAAGTATCTGTAACATTTCTTTCAGGAGTTTTACCCTAACAATTCCTAGGGATAGCATCCCAGGTATTCTAGAGTAGCTGCTAACTATATCATCTGGATTCTATTGAATATTATAGGAAAAAGTTTAATGTTTTGATGTATAAAAACATTTAGGAGGCTAGCTACATGAAAATGTAAATTCAAAGCAACTGAATCTTGTAGTTTAGCGGGATTAATTATGGTTGTTTTAAACTTGAAGAAAAATAATTGTTTAATACAGCATTGAATAATTGAATAATACAGCATACAGTTAGGGAGCAATGCCTTGTTGCATATTAACTGTTAGTTTTATAAATACAACCATCTGCATTAAAATAGTTATTCTTACTTGTTTCTGGGATAATATTGCGTATCACATAAGTTTAAAAAATAAGCATGATTATTCTAGTGTCAAGGGCAGAGGCAGAAAGAACAATTTTATCCATTTGCAAAGGATGACATTTACGAGTTTTTATGTAATTTAAAAATACACATGCGTTTTTTTTTTAATCCATAGATAAGCCCAAGTTGGATTGAAATGTTTTAACATGCTGAAAAGAAAGGCTTCTTTTGCAGCTGTTGTTAACAACAAGAGAGAGATAATACTCATTTCTGTTTGTATCTTGAGCATTTAGTGAGGAAGTTCTGAAAATTATTTTTGTGAACGCAAATAAAATACAAAATGACTAAATGATTTTGAGAGCTCTATGGCAATGATGCAATCCAAGAGAAAAATAGAACTGAGAACTCTCAGTGTAATCATCATAGGTGCAGAACAGACAGTCTGTTAGATGCTCTCTCTGTAATGAAAAGCCAAATAAAAATGGTAAAATAATACTACTAATAATCCTGGGGTTGGAAACTGAGGTTAAAGTTGCCCATTATGGAGCCAGAGATTGTCTGGACATAAAATGTATTTGTTGTTCTGGTGAACTTTTTTGTAGTTAATGGTATTAAAAATAGATCTAATTTATATTGTTCTCTGTAGATCTGTGCAATATTGCAATAAAGGGGGATTGTTTGATTTTACAGTAGTACCTGATGTCTGAACCTAACTGGGAAAGGGGCTAGGAGGTACTGGAGGCACTGTGAGAAATTCAGTAATGCATTCATAGTTCTGAATCCAGCATTTACAATATTACAATTGTAAATGGCGTAATAAATGTTAATTTCACAATGCTTCAATATCCTGAATTATATATTTAATTCAGTGAAATTAATATAAAGTTTAATTAGCTTATGTGCAAAATTGCCTTTCTTCCAGAGTATGTGGGAGTATACCTACTGTGTGTGTACGTAAGTACATACTCGCTGAAGTAAAAACACTGTTTGCTCATTGTATCATAATGCCCATCTCCAACCAAAATTAGTTCATTTATAATTGAAGACTTGCATATTGTGAAGTTAAGGCTGCCACCACACAAAATTTCCAGGGCAGGAACCAGAGAATATGTAGCAATCATAATTGTACTGTGTCCAACGTGCTAGGTTTTGGTATTGGTAATCAATTACTCTTGACAATCAGAAGATCCTTATAAAATGATGAGTATCTTGTTAGTGCTTCTGTAGGCAACAGAAGCAACTATATTAGAGTGAGATGTAGCAAAAGACTGACAGCAAAAAAAGCTATATTGGCATTCTCTTTAAAGGTTTTGATTGGCTTTAAATACTGTTGTGGCCAGCTGTTATATTTGAAAATGTAATATGCTAAGCCTATGATTCAGTTTTCCTTAAATCAGTGTGGCTTGTATGTAACTATATTATTGGCTGATGAGAGTGCGCAAATCCTTTTATACAGCCCTACTCCGTGGCTTGCTAATGATAACCTAGCTGAGAAGTGATGCTGTAATGTGATTAATGTAATTGAAAAGCATATATGGAAAAAGAAAATGTTCATTCTTCCAGGTAGAAAGAATATTAATTGAATAGGTAAGGAAGCCTGCAGAGGAAGAGAAAACCAGGGTGGATTGCCAGCAGGTTTCTGAGAAAGATTGTGTAGCTCTGTAATTAGGGGAAATCATTGTTATTTTGTTAATGCCTGAAGGAACTAACTGCTCTGTCTGTTTGGATGCACAAAAACCTGGTCATCTGAGTGTCCACTCTATCTCTACATGGAAATTCTAGTATCTGATACTTTCAGGTGTTGTTAGCATTTAAGAAACATACAAATTAGATGGTTGAACTAAACCAGAAAAGTAAAATTCATTTTCACAGCTGTCTTTGCTAGAATCCTTCCAGTGAGCTGACTGGTCTAAATTCCCGGGGTCTTTTTTTTTTAATGGAAGAGCAGACTGACTTGTACTGTCAATGTGGAAGAATTGCATGCTAAGAAATACGCCCTTGTCTTCCTCCTCTTTTTCCCCTCGATTCCTGTAGTTGACATTGGATGCTGAGATTTCGGTCTGTGGATTTACCTTGGGACTGAATTTCTGATGGCCCAGAAAAATTCTCTGCTGTCCCTACAGCCTAACCTCCCACAGATGCCCATAGGACTGGTTTATCCTGTCCTCTTGGAGAATGCATACAAGCCCTTATTTAACGGTACATAAGTAGTTCCCTCTGGACCTTGCAGTCTTTTAGAGTACGCTCACATCTGCACCATGTGCTGTTGTTGCTTTTTTTCCTAAGCAGAAGCTTGTTCTATGTTTTTCTGCTCTGCTTGGAGCAGCAACAAGAGATTTATAACAAAATGGTTTCATCATCATGATTTTTTTTCCCAGCATTATCTGGCATTTATTTGAACTTAATTGATCTGTTTTGTATCCCAATGCAGAATGGGTGCAGCAGACAATATTTACAAAGGCCGAAGTACCTTTATGGAAGAACTGACAGATACTGCGGAGATAATAAGAAAAGCAACTTCAAGATCACTAGTAATTCTGGATGAATTGGGAAGAGGAACTAGCACACATGATGGAATCGCTATTGCTTATGCTACACTTGAACATTTTATTAGAGATGTAAGTGTTCGATCTGACACATGCTTGTGAATACTTTTTCAGCCTGGACTATGTTGGGCTGACTTTGACATGATGTGTGTTTCCCTTGTGGAAATGTGGCATGTTTAAACTTCAAGCAAAAGGGTATGGATAAAGGATACCAGTGCTATGCTGCTGTGTTTTACAAAAAAATAAAGCCAAACCTCTTATATGTCTCTTTCATTGTTGTAGGTGGAGTCACTGACACTGTTTGTCACTCACTATCCCTCAGTTTGTGAACTAGAGAAAGTGTATCCAGAAAAAGTTGGTAATTACCACATGGCTTTCTTGGTGAATGAGGAGGAAAGTGCTGAACAAAAAGGTACAGTATAAATCTCTCTGAGATTCTGGCACTGTAGGTATAGGCAGAAATTGTAAAATTGACCCTGACCATTCTGTGATTGTTACGGTAATTTAGACCTCAACAGGAAAGTGATACATCCAAACTGACTAGAATATCAGCCTATACACACATTTTGGGGGGCTTGAAAATTGAACAACCATTTCTCTTTGACAGTTAATATAAGGATGACTGAGCTAGGCCAGATAAAAGAACCACCCAGCCTGGTACCCAGCTTCTCACACTAGCTGAATACAAAGGATTAGGGAGGAGGGATTAGGGATCAAACATATGGCAACTCCTTCTCTAAAAGATCTCACCATCTGCAAACATTTGCTATTTAGGGGACTTCAAGAGCTAGATGTATTTTCTGGTTTTTAGTAACTTCAATAGATTTCTTTTCAACAAGGTTGTCTAGCTTCCTTATGTATCCATGTGTACTTTTAGCGTCTTTATCCTACTGTGTCAAGCAGCTCCAAAATATAACACTGCATTGTGTGAAGAACCACCTTCTCTTGTTTGTTTTGGAACTCTTTTGAAACAACATGTAGCTTCGCTTGATGGTCCCAGCTCTTGAATTAGAAGAGGCAGTGGAATAATCTCTGTTCATCCTCTCTATGCCATGCCTAATTTTGTAGATTGCTTATCATAATCCCTTTCAGTTCTGTCCTTACCAGGCAGAAGAGTTACAGCATTTCTTCTTGTCACTGTTGCTCTGAATTAGTATTTTCAGTAAAGTTTGTCAGCTTACTGCTTAGCCCTTTTTCTTGTTTGATACCAAGTATGTTTAGCAGCTCTGTCTAACTGCTGTGACGATCACCCTTTACGGTGAGAACTGACTGTTACTGTTTGTTTCCTATCTTTTAAGCAATTATTTACAAATGCAAAGGCCTTCCTTTTAGTTTATGTCTGCTTAATTTTCAGAAGAGCATTTGATACAGGACTCTGGTCAAAAGCCTTTTGAAAATCCACATAGAGTTTATCCACTGAATCTCTCTTATTCACATGGCTTCCAAACTTACAACAGATTTGTGAAGTAGGAATTATCTCCATACAAACTACTTTGAATTTTTTTCTTTATGTATCAGGTTTAATCAGGTGCTTGACAATTCTGCTGTTATTCTGGTTTTCCTACTTTGCCTAGTAATAGCCTGTTTCCTAAGTCATTCCTAGAATTTTTTTAAGAATTGATGTAGTATTTGCCATTAATCTTCTCCTTATTCATTCTTAATTTTGTATTATCTGCTTACGTTGGAAACTAATTGGGACAGGGCACTTTAGTCTTTGCCACCAAATAATGTGTCTATATATATAATCTGTCACTTCTAAAATGATTTTTGGAGAGTTAGTTTAAAAATTTAGGGTTTGGCTGGAGGAAGACTTCAGCTTTTGTGTTCTGTTTAATATCAGAAGCAGGGATCCCTGAAATACGTGTTAACTTTGATCACAAGTAGTTCAAAATAATGTTTAGGTGAGTGCTACCTAGCCACGCTGATATTCCCAGTTAAGAGTATCACTCTCCTGAGCATCAGCATGTCCTTTTCTCACAGAGTTCATTAATTGAACTGTTGATCTCTGATACTGTCAGACAACTGAGATGTTATCAATATTCAATACTTACTATTCCTTAACTATTATGTCCACGAAACCTTATACTTTGTTTCACTGTTCTGCTTCAGCATTTCTACTTTCAATGTTAGTTGACCTGAACCTTCAGGCCATACATAGTCTTCACTGTTTTGCTAGAGAAAGCACATTAGGTGTAGTACCACAGCCTCCGAGCCACAACACATCTGTTTCTTACTCTGCCTGTATCTTTAGCGCCTCTTGTCTTAACATTTTAATTGTTTTATTTAAGGTGAATTTAATGGCATGTTTTTTTCCAGTCTTTGGCTTGAATCACTTAGATCCATTCAGCTTGAGTCATCAGCATTTATGGAAATCTCCATTGTTTCCAAAAACCTCCGTGTTTAAGACAGAAGAATGAATGGCCGTGAATGACACCATACTTTTTCTGCTCTTTAGACAAGGCTTGGATTTTGCAGAGATGCAACAAGGATGTCTAAAGAGGAATGGGAAGGAGTCATCAGATTTATAATGATAGCTGTTATGTTTCCATCTTTTGTCATGGAATAGAAAGAATCCCTAGCAGAAGATCCACCATCCTCACCTTTGTTTTTTTCCTAAGCCTTTTCTATGGCTCCTAGCCTCCTGGTAGGCAGCAAACTTTTGTTGTGCTGTGGTTACGAACTTCTTGACTGCAGGATTACTGACACTTCCGTTACTCTGTCATTGCTTACCAGATGTGAGTTGGAATATCGCAGTTACAGCATAACTAATCAATTTGATGTACAAAGATTCTAAGTTTTACACACACATGCAAACAAGTCTGTTTAATAACACACCAGGTGAAAGAATATTAAAGAGTTTTTTCAGTCTCACAGTGGGTAGGTAAAATGTGTGGTCTTAAGGAAATGTTTTTCTTTCATATTTCTTCAATGGAATAAATAATACAGAAAGCATGAATGATAATGAGACCACAGTCTTTGCCATTTCAGTCTTTGGTCTACTACATTTTATTAACATAATAGAAGTAGTTTTGATTTTTGGTTTTCATTTTTTTAGGGTCTGAAGATCAAGAGAATCCTGAATTTATCACTTTTCTTTATCAAATAACTAAAGGAGTCTCTGCAAGGAGTTATGGGCTAAATGTTGCCAAACTGGCAGATATTCCTGAAGAAGTCTTAAAGAAGGCAGCTCACAAATCAAAGGAGTTGGAGACAATAGTGAATATGAAAAGGTCAGAAAAATAGTGATTTTTTTTTTTTTCCCCTAATGAAACTTTAGCTATGAATTGAAGAGCATTTCACACAATGTGCAATAAAAACCATAGTAAGAGCTACTTCAAACATCCTCCTACCCTTCAGGGAAGAGACAGTGAAACAAAACTTAGAAAAAAAAATTTAGGAAATTGTGCTATCCATTTCAATCAAAGCTTTAGATTTTATAGTTAGCAATTAACCTTTGACATAATAGCTACCCTCTGAAACAAGGTTGGAAAAAACTAAATGCACGTTGAGCTAATGTTAGGAATATATTTTTTTTATTTTCTTATGGCAAATACTAGCAAATTTATTCTTTCATGTACGTATTTTCACTGTTTTCAGGAAAAAGAATTTGAAAGATAAGAATCCTCTAATACCTACTTCTGTTCTCACCAGTGATAGTGAAAATATTAATAGATCTAATTTAGAAAGTATGTTATTCAGTTGGGAACTTGAAATTGTATTTGCATAGTATAGCATAGAAGGGAATGCAGATATTCTTCTGGTTTAACTTAAAAATAAATATTTTAATGTATTTTGATTGCCCCCCAAACACAAAAAATTTTACTGAAAGTCTGGGGGTTTTAATATTTTTCTGATAACCAGTTTTCGTTTGGGGGCATATATACCTTATACATCAGACTAGTTATGAAAATTCCCATGTGTATCAAATAGCACCATCTTTATAAAACCTGTAACATTATGTACACAGTTTAGATAGAAATATGTGCTGGTATTCATATTCATTCTACTGAATTTTTTGTTGTTCTTATTTTCAGTGGCAGTCCTATCAGCAAAATTCAAATAGCCCTTTAGGAATATCATAAATCAAGATCTTTGTTGCCTAGTGGCCATAACTAATTCTGACAGAATAATTTCATATGAGAAAATTTTAAGTACTAATTATTTGTAGGTGCAAGCAGTTCTTTGGAAACTTAACAGTGGTTAGCACTTAATGCCAGTTTTTATCCTCTTTTAAGAAAGCAAAAGAGAAACATTCTATTGATGATACATGACACTTTATGGGAAAAATAATGTGGTAGCTTATGTTGATTGGAAATAGTAGTCCATAACTGACAAAGGTAGACTAGCAAATTACTAGCAATGTCTTAACTCCGTTGTTACAGAATATGTATTTTTCTAAAATCAAGAAAAAATTGTTGGTCTGAAAGGTGACAGCATGAGCTGGAAGGCCAGTTACCGTGTAATAAAATTAAGATGTGAAATAATGTAGTATGTCCCTTTGGTTTGTTTTCCTTTGTTGTATGAAAGTCATGCTAGCATATTCCTCGGACAGGGCACAAATAAAGTTCTAGAATGTCTCTATTGCCAAAAAGGGAGTTAATTGCATACAAAACCAACGAGCAGTAAAAATAGTATGTGATGATCTTGTTAGAAGACTGATTTGCAGTGCTCATAGAGGAGCAGAGTGAGGGCTGACTGGGCAATTTTAATTATGGGGCTTAATTGTGTCCCATTTATTGGCTTTTGAATATGTAAGCTACCATCTGTGTTTTAGCTTTCGGTATGTAATTTTCTTGTATTCTTAACTGAAAAAGAACAAATACTTAATCTAAAGCTGTGATGAGTCCTTTATCCTGACTTATCACTGAGGCTGGAAGCCCCAGAATGGCACACTTCATGCAGACTGCTGCCACCTGAGCTACACTAGCACACGTACCTGGGAGGAATGGGCTGGAGCAGGCTCCCCAAGCCCATCTCCTGCAGGCTGCTGCTGGAGGGGATGCTCCCTGACCTTTCCTCCGTGGTGACAGGGCTGGTTTTTGCATGACCACGAAACAGGCCAGGTCAGGAGTCTGATCCAGCTGAAAAGTCATTCTTTCTCCAGTTGATACCACGCATGTTCAATTTCCTGATGTTACATGTGAACAGGCGTTACTATGTGAAGAAAGAAAGGGTGGGAGTGAGAAGAGGAGGCCCTTGATTCTGGCAGCAGTTGGTAGAGTAAAGGTGTCCTTGAGGCTGCAGCCCTGCCTGCCAGACCAGGCTACCCCATCAGAAGTGTCACACTTCTGCCTCCCCCTTTCGTAAGAGGCAGTGGTATGTAGGGGGTTGGGGACAAGGGACATCCATCACACAGCCTCTGCTGTTCCTCAGGTTTGACCTGTACTAGGTTGTTCCATCATTGTAAGCCTGTTACATGCACTTTGGAGGGACCTTCGTGCGCCTGTTAAACCTGGAACTCAAGTCAGTGAAAAATAAAAAAAATATGAAATGTGTCTGATGATTTCACAGTGCGTAAATTACTGTATTACATAATTCTTAATTTCTCCAGTTCTCCTATGTAGGTCATTATAGAAATACTTTCTTTTATATATTCCGGTTTCTTTTCACTTATTGCCATGATGTGATCTAAATGTCAAAGTATTCTTCTATACCTTCTCCCCAAAAAACACATTAACAATTTTAAAAATGTATATGGTATATCTGTGGTAGGAAATAAAAGATTATCGTCATCTTGGGAATCAAAATCAGACCTATTCATAGCAGTATACTTGTGCTGTCACAATACCCACAGGCCAGCTGCCTTGTCTTATTTTTTTTAAATCACTTTCATATTATTTAAGAAAATCCACTGGGTAATTCCATCCAGTCTTGACATCTTTGTCGTCAGGAATGTGTGTTAACCCATTTTAAATGTCTTGTTGTTATTTGTCACAGCTCTTATGAGTCCTCCTTAAATCTAAAAATATTAAAAAGAAAATAGGAAGGATGTGTGTACTCATTTATTTTGAAAATGCATTATCTCTTTACGATTCTGTCAGTGCAAATTTGTATGAACTGACTGCTGAAAATTAAAACAGTGCAAACCACAGTACTGTTTATTTCCTTTAACGCTTTACTTTTGCTCAGTGTTTTATTTCATCTTGTCAATGCTTCTGGTACTGTAAGTTAGTTATAAAATTAAACTGTTGACTGTCCTAGAGCTGAAATACATATATTAGAAAACGTTAACTGATTGTTTAAAAATCATGTAAACATTTTGGCCTATGCAAACAGCTATTTCTGACTATTTATAAAATTTTGCAGATGACTGTAGGGCTTTTAAGGTTTGGTGAGCTTAATTTAAAAATGTGTCTGCATTTTGATTGATTTTTAATTTTTTCCCCCCCTTTCCAGAAAAAAGCTGAAGTCCTTTGCTGAAGTATGGAAGATAAATGATTCTCAGGAACTACAAAAATGGAAAAGTATGTGTGAACCTGAAGATGAAACAAAAACCAGTTTTTAATCCTCAAATCATGCTTAAAGATGGAAAGTATTGCAGATGCAAAATATAGGTCTGGAGACTAATAGACTATATCAGGGTGTAGTCTTAGGTGCATTAAGTGGAATTTTCTGCCTTTTGAGAGATAGAGACACTGCATTGTGATATGATACCCCATATCCACTTCCTGATTGTGTGTCAGTTTCTCACTCTGCATTCCTTCCCTGGAGTGGTTTCCATCCTTTACATAATTGCAAAAAGTCTACTGCTGTTGGATTTACTTTATAATATGTTTTGAAAACATGAAAAATTATGTTGGTAAATTATTAGGTAAATCTTTTATAAATAAAATAATGTCTTTTAACTTTATTGCACCTCAATTTCTAAAGAAATATTCTGCTGTGTTGGGAAAATATAACTGAGTCTTGACTATGCTGGAGACCTTTTTTGTTCTAGTATTAATGTGTTTAAAATTCACTGGGCTTGTAGAGCACCCCCTAATTTTTTTGTGCACAATGAATGTAAGCACGTGTGTGTTATGTGGCTGGATAGGGGAGTTTTGTTTCTACTGATGAGATCAGTGATGGTGCAACTAGTGGGTTTTGGAGCAGCAACACAAAACATGCATTGGCTGTGTTTTGATTTCCCTCTTCTTTATTCTCATGGATGCCTCCTTCTTTTTCAGCTTCAGCTTTTCTCCTGATTTTGGCGCTCTCTTGCACGGTCTGAATATATACTTACTCTAAATAATGTTGGAGTGTCGTAAGATGAGGTGAAGGAGGCAATTCAAACTATGCAACTGGCACCCCCAGTGCTCTGTCAAATGCAGAACCACAACTGGGAAAAACAGAAATGTTTTTAAATTTTATTTGTAGTTATCAAGTCCAAATTTCAAATGTGAATGTGATATCCAAATTGGTTATCCTTTATAAACATAACCAGGTGAAATACCTTTGGATAAAAATGCACAGTGATGTTTGCATACTTAAAACCTTGGCAAATAGTTTGTTATATTTAAAAATATATTTTATTAGATGGCAAGAAGTGAAATAAAATATCATCTTGATTTTGTTATAAGGAAAACAATAAAATAAGGTTTTGTTATCTTTGAGACAGCTGAACCTTTCTAATTTTTTCAGTAAACAAAGGATTTTTTTTTTGCCAAATAATGCATGTCAGATGAATATGAAATAATGTTATTGCAGGCGATTGAATTAGCCTTTCCAATATAAAGAACTTTGTGCAGAAAAGGGTGTAATTTTTTTGGCTGCTAACCTTCACCAAAGACTTTTTTCCAGGTTCTTCAGATGACAAAGCATTATTTGAACAAATAGTTTGTCTGCTGCTTAAGTAGCAGCGATCAATATGAACATCTTCCAGAGTGTGCAGTATATTTATCTAAACTGGAAGAGCTGAACAAGAAAACTAGTCTTTCAAGGTGTGGTTACACGTGTGTGTTTATCTATGCCACACATTGTGAAGCACAGTGAATGTTAATTCTCCATTGTTAATGCACATAGATGCAGTGCATTGGATCTAAGGACCTCTGACCATAGACTTCAAAGAGAATAAATGAGCCAATACTAAATTCCCCTATGTGATAAATGTGCTTTTAGTGAGACTATCTTTGCCCTCAAGGGAGCATTGAGACTATGCTCTGACAGGGAAAAAACACCTGGATGCAGTTTGAAAAAAAATAATGAAGAAATACAATTAAGAATGGGGAAATGGACACAGTATTACTGGCCTGCTCATACTATCAAATGCAAGGCAATTATGGCAGGCGTTTCTCTTAACGTCTGTGATCATGTTGGAAATAACTTTTGATTTTAGCCCTGCTCAGTTCAACAGCAGAGGTTATCTTTCTATCCTGATAAGGTTTCTTCTAGATATGCAAGCTAATTATTAAAGCTTCTGTTATATTCACTGCTGATTATTATAATTCCTAGCAGATGTGCAAAAAGTTAAGACCATTTGAGAATGTGCTGTAAGGAGATGCATAGTGTTGTGTGATGTGTTTACTGCTGGTTTTAGCATACCTTTGTAAGGAACCAGATAGTACAGTGAAGATTTATCTAGACCTTGTTCTGCTGACGTGGAGCAGCCACGCTCGTTAGCAGAGTGAGCACTATGTGAGGGTGATCGCTCTGGGATGTGACAAGTTCAGAGCTCACTTGGGTACGTTTGCAGAGCACGAGATTAGGCATAGTCTAGACAGGCAACCAGACAGACATTCCTTGGCCTTTGGTAGCATAGAGTGCAAGAGGGATATAAAGAAACTAAGACTTGCTGGAAAACATTAATTTTGTAGAAGTTGGTGTGGGTTTTTTGGTTTTTTTTTTTCATTTCTTTTGCTGTGGTCAGTTGGGACTTCTGTGTCTGTCATAGCAGGAGTCCTTCTAAGAGACGAAGAAGACGCACTCATGTTTTCCTTTTTTTTTTTTTCTTTTTTTTTCTTCCTTCTTTTATTTTAAATTCCAGCACACTAAGTTTCATCTTAAAGACAATTTGAAGTACAGTTTTAGTAGCAGTGTGTTCTTAGAGATGTTGCCCTATTTTTAAACCAGAATAATAAAATTTTGTCTGTGTGCTGAGTCAGCACATCAGCATACTGATGGCTGTTAAGATTAAAGAAGTGTGACCCATACTTAGATGGTCCTTGGTTATAGTGCGAATTCACACTAGTCTTGTCTGCTTTCAGTAAAGGACTGTCTAAATATTAATATTTTTGGAAATCTGCATAGAGTATTGGCTCCTACTGCCTGTGCCAGCATGTTATTGACATCGTTAAAATTTAATATTGATGTGAAAAATACAGCCTCCTGCTATACGTACAGGTGCAGTCTTCCTGAAAGACTTTTGCACTTTATGGCTCTTACCAGTTTTTTTTTTTAAAGTTGGTATTTATCGCTTCCTTAGGCTTCTTCATTGTTCTCTCTTCCCTGCTCTTAACATAAAAATTTTAATGCCTTTGTGCATCTTGTCTTGAATGTATTGCCTTTAGAAATCACAGTGCCACAGGTTAGCAACAAAAACTGGTAGACCATTTTGATGGAAAAGAAGGAGAAGAGGGTTGGATACACTGTCACTGCCTTTTTGTATTTGGTTATATAAGAATGTTATTATAGAATACGCAAAGTAAAATACATTACCAGTAGCAATTACCTTTCTTACTGGCATACAACGTCTTTCACTGAAGTAATTCTCAAGAGGATTTTTCTTTGTATTGCACAGTTTTCTAGAAGTATTTATAGAAATGACATGAATTTACCTACCCCATAAGTTTATAATGCGTATAAATGAATTTAAAGATCACTGAAATGTCAGCTGAGTCAGGTATTGCAATAAGTCTGTTCACTGCAATGAAAGTAACATTTATTTATTGAAATCTATTGGAAAGTAAATCATCCAAATATTTCTACTATATGTAAAATTTAGTGAGAATTCAATTACTTTAACTTCTCAGTAGTTCTGATATATATGCGTGTTTCATAGGGAAATAAAGGTTGGGTAGATTGCATTTCACTGAGAGAAGTAAGACCCTGTTCCAGAATCTGGATCACACTTCAGAATGGTTATTGGAGGGCTTCCTCCCCCAGTCTCACCTCAGGTGGCCATTGCAATCGCCTCCAAAATCCTGGCACCAGTGTCACTAGTCTTGGACAGCAATCTGAAAAGTAAGTGTAAGCTGCCTGCCTCTTTTCCCTCTTTCAGAATTTAGAGCATATGAATGCAGTGGATGGTTCTCGTCACCTTTTAATTGTTCCTAAACACAAAGGCCATAACAAGCTGAAATTTACCATCTCAGTGTAATTTTCCTGTCTGTTTTTAATGCTTTCCTCCATCTCCCTGCAAAATCTCTGGCAATCAAATCCAGATCAAACGTTTGTTAAATCTGAATTCAGTTCTGGGGGACAAATGCACAGTCTAGTGACCGAAATCAGGAATTTTAAAAAAGCGTACAGCCAGAGCCCAAGAAGGGGTTTACAGCTGAACAAGGATGAATTCAGGATTGAAAGTCCAGTTGGTAAGTAAACATGGGATTCACTTCTGACACCACTTAGGTCTTTCATCTGCGTCAGTCCAGTGCTGTACAGAGCCACAGAATGGTTAGAATTGAAAGAGACCTTAAAGATCATCTCCTTCCAACCCCCCTGCCATGGGCAGGGACACCTCCCACCAGCCCAGGTTGCTCCAAGCCCCATCCAGCCTGGCCTTGAACACCTCCAGGGACGGGGCGTCCACAACTGCTCTGTGACCTGTGCCAGTGTCTCACCACCCTCACAGTAAAGAATTTCTTTCTAATATCTTAATCTAAACATACCCACTTTCAGTTTAAAACTGTTACCCCTCATCCTATCACTACATGCCCTTGTAAAAAGTCCCTCTCCAGCCATCTTTTGGTTGCCCTTCAGATACTGGAAGGCCACAATAAGATCTCCCCAGAGCCTTCTCTTCTCCAGGCTGAACAGCCCCAACTCTCTCAGCCTCTCCTCACAGCAGAGGTGCTCCAGCCCTCAGATCATCCTCGTGGCCCTCCTCTGGACTCACTCCAACATGTCCATGTCCTCCTTATGTTGGGGGCTCCAGAGCTGGACGCAGTACTCCAGGTGGGGTCTCAGCAGAGCAGAGTAGAGGGGCAGAATCACCTCCCTCGACCTGCTGGCCACACTTCTTTGGGTGCAGCCCAGGATGTGGTTGGCTTTCTGGGCTGTGCTGTTTTGTTTTGTAGCTCTCTATAGGGGAAGCCATGGATTTGCCTAGGTTGGTAGAGTCCTGTACCAAAAATACTCCTGCCAAAATTATAGAACTCAGCTTACTTTAAAAAGGCTACATTTGTCATTGTGCATGGCTAAGCACATTTGGTGTGGAAATCCTCCCCTTGCTTGAAATGGTAGATCAGTTCCTCCTTCCTCAGATGCACAAGCTCAATGACTTCCTTAATTACATTATAGACTTTTCTCCTTGCCTAGCCATAGTGACAAGTAGAAAGCAAAGGGTGCTTTTGTAATTTCTTAAGAATCTTAAAAAAATAATCTCTGAAACAGTCATCTTGTTTTGTATGATGTGAGTCCTTGTAGGCTACACTATTAACTGTGAAATGGTGTACTTGTCTGAGACTAAACTGGTTTAAATCGTAAGCGAGCTGTAGAGAAAAGCAGCACAGTACCTAATACAGTTTAGGGGAAATGTAAGGGTGAACAAGATAAAGCCAGGTATAGAAATCTACGAATAATTAGCTGTTCTAAGAATTGTGGCATTAGGAAACAGGATTATTTCCTCCTAGGTGGTATGAGGATTTGTTAAAGAGTGAGCAGGCACTAGGTTGATTGATACCTTGGCTACAGCCTTGCTAGCCAGCAGGTATAGCATGTAAGGTTAAGAGAGTTTCCCTGAGGCTAAATTCTGCAGGGAGCCCTTACACTGTCGCCCTGGATGTTCAGCACTCAGTCTACGTACAGTATCTTTCCTTCAGAGGTGTGACCAAGAGCATCTTGCCCAAAATAGTCATAGGGAGATGGAGGTGGTGCCTGGTCATGGGGTTCGTGTTGTGGCGACCACAGCATGCGGAGGATGAACTAAGTCTAAGGCAGGAAGCAGTGCTGCTTTTTTTCAACAGTAGCCTTTCGTCAGGTGGTACTTACTAGCCAGCACGTGAGTCCAGTTTGTCACCACACTCACTGTGCTGTGAGTGCGGGCGGGGAGGTGATTTTGATGGCCCCTCTCCACTTTGTGGGTCACATGCACGACTGGTGTTTTCATCACTCAGGAGGAAGAAAGCATTCTTGCCCCGTCTTCAGCCCCACACAGCGTCAGCGGAGAACAAAGTTTAGCTCTGAAATACAGAAGTTAGCCTGTCTTTTAAATACATAAATATAAAATAATTTTCACTGAGGCATAGCTTTCAGATGTTTATGTTCTTTAAAATTTGCAAGGAATCTGTAATAACACTTTGACTGCCCTCCAAATGTTTACTTCTAAGTATAATACCTGAAAAAATACTTTCAATATAAGGTGATTTTTATTTAAAATACTGGTAGCTGCACCTAGTAATAACAATGAAAAATACTTATGATTTCCATGGATTTTTAACCTTTTTTTTTTTTTTTTTTTTTTTTTTTTTTTTAAAGCAGTTAGTTCTTATGACTTCACAGTATACTATAAGAAAAAGGGGAATTCCTGGAAAAGAAGGGATCAGAGAACACAATACACAACTCACTTTAAACACACAATCTGCAATAAGGAAGTAGAAATCAATGTTGCCTTTTACTTATAATAATCCAAATATCTAGAGTGACTTAACGCTCGGAGTGTCCTGAATAGTGGGAAAATTACTAGGTATAATTATCTCACTCTTATGTAACACAAAATAAAAGTTTCAGTCAAGTACTGTGCTTTTCCTTCAGCCTACATACTGAAATATTTCTCTTAGCATATTCCTCTCTGCATAAAGCATTAGAAATTGACTATCATCTTAGAGCATTTCAGAATATCTCATGTATTTTATGAGCACATATTTATAGTTCTTGTTCAGAAGAGGGGGGGAAAAAAAATCACAGCGCCATGATGCTAATCACTAGAGGCAAGCATCACTGCACTTATCATGCAGGACCTCCTTTTGCTGGAAGGTTTGTCAGGGTGGTGGACTGGCGGTTGCCTTTACATGGCTGCAGAGGACCGTCTCCCTCAACCTGCCCCCAGGGCCTTGGTCCTCTGGCTGGACCACATCGCTCACAGGAGGAGAGGGAGAGCCGGGGGGGGGGATCGCTGTCCCTCCCCGGACATGGACATCGGCAGGGTGAGCCTGCGGGATGCAGCGGGGCAGAGGGACCGGGCTTGCACCCTCGGAGCGCTGGGTTGTTTAGTCAGCTGAGATTCCCACTGCCGGGGAGGAAGGGAGAGGGGAAAGGTCTGTTCTCTGGTTAGACCGAGTTGATCCACCACAGGGGACAAAACCGCAGATGGGATACGCAAGGCAAATATTTGTTTTGCAACGAGAAGGCTGAAGATTGTTCCTTAGATCTCTACTTGAATGTGCTAACTTAGGCAGCTTGTCAGCCCTCCTGTGTGCCTGAAACATCTCGTTCATAGTCACTGGAAAAACAACTGCTTCAGTGAGAACAATCAAAGAGGGGAAGGGGGGCATACTTAGGGAGAAGGTCTCGAAACAGCATCTTTGCCTTGGTTCAAGTCAGCCTGCCTAAAAAGCGCATCACCAGGGAATGACAAGACTTGAGATTTGGAAATTTTTCAAAACGCATCTCAAACTGAGTAAGTTTTAATAATGCTAAGCACACAACACCAAGGTACACGGAGCTGGCTTTCCTGTGCAGCCCAAGACTGTCATGTTGCAAGCAGCATGCTGTCCAGTGAGACCACCCTCTTCCCAGCTGGCTGGTATCTGTGGTGTTTACATTCTCCTTGCTTATGTTTTATGCACACTTCAAGTTCATCTCGCTTCATTGTGGCTCACTGTGAATGCATTTCTGTATAAAGTGAAATACTGTGCTCTATTTGCAGTACTTTACTTAAGCAAGGGCTGTATTAATGCCATAAGTAGTTATATTAAATGACCTGATCTTCTATGCAAGTTTTTTATTCTTAATAGCTTCCACATAGGAAAAGAAAACTTTGCTAATCCTTTAATTAAATTTGCAAACTAAAGCTGTGTAAGCCTTTCACACTTATTTTTTTTTGAGAAGCAATTAAGTCTTAAAAGTAAGCTCAAGCCTGTGGCCAATGATATCTGACATTGTTACATCCGATGAGCCAGCAGGCTGAGAAGCTGTACCTTTCCTTCCCGCTCTGTCCCCAGCAGCAGGAAAAAAATCGCCCCCTGTTTCCCATGTGATGTGTAGCGTGGAGACAGCATGTGTGCAGCTGTGTGCGTGGCACTCAGATGTTATCCGTTCCCACAGAGTTTCACACAGGAGTGTCTTAATTCCCCTGTGGATCTCTTCAAGGCACCTTTGCATCATAACATCCTCTCTACCATCGCTGCCTGATTTCCTCAGGACATACCTTTACTCCCCTTTATAACAGTTCTAACAGGCTTTGTAGTCTCTTCCTCACATCCACCACTTGCTTCTCAGCAGGTATGCGCTGTAGGGGGCCTACAGGAGAGCTGGGGAAGGACTTTTTACAAGGGCATGGAGTGATGGGATGAGGGGGAATGGCTTTATACTGGAAGAGTGTGGGTTTAGATTAAACATTAGGAAGAAGTTTTTCACTGTGAGGGTGGTGAGGCACTGGCACAGGTTGCCCAGAGAGGTTGTTGAGGCCCCATCCCTGGAGGTGTTCAAGGCCAGGCTGGACGTCGCCTTGGGCAACCTGGTCTAGTGGGAGGTGTCCCTGCCCATGGTAGGGGGGTTGGAACTCGATGATCTTCAAGGTCCTTTCCAACATAAACTATTCTATGATTCATTCTATGATACAATCATCTCGTCTATCATTGCCTGTAATTTTGCCTCCTCCTGATAAGGGTGGAGGGTGTTCAACAAAAAAATTAGAAACGCCCTTAATCCTAAATTTAAACTTTCCTCTATGCACCTTGCAACTAGTTCATTCTCCCTCCAGTAACCAACTGCAGGCCTTTCAGTGGAGGCTACAACAGTGCTCTGGATTTTGTGTTCCCAACACTTTAATGTAAAAATGTTTCAATACTTCCCTTCGTTGTGCGGTTCTTTAGGCCCGCGTGTTCTGCAGTCTCTTTCTTCTCTCCCCCAGTTTCTGTAAAGACCTGTCCACATGCCTCATAATCAGATGCAGGACTGATGAGACCAGTCACACGGTAAACAAGCTGTTCAGCTGCAAGGATCTTTTCCCTGCAGATCAGAAAATGCCGGACCAGGCGTGTGTTTCCCTTTCACCAGGGTGAGTGAGTTTACTGCTATCTGCAGTTTCTTAGCAGATCCTCAATTCTAAAAGTTTAATCTTCAGGGCACCTTAAAAAGTATCCCAGGGACTTTAGCGAGACTCGATTTAGATTCTAGGTTAGAAATTGCTTTGTTTTTCCCCTGTGCTTCACAAAAACTCAGCTAGCATTGTCTGTATAGCTTTGGTTTTAACTCACACATTTAATCATTTCTTCCTTCTGCATTTTTGAAATGTAGGTGAGAGAAAGAGAGGCATTTTGACTCTTCTTCCACCTTTATACAGTAATCCTTTAATACTTTGCTTATCACCATGGTATTGGAATGAAGGATTATCTGAAATTATATTTTCAAGTTTCGACCTCGCTTGATTTCTCAGTTTTAGATCCGCTAAGTTTTGAGCAAAGTTGATAGCAAGTGTCCCAGTGCTGTACATCGGTTTCCCTCAACTTGCTTCACAGATCTCTGTCATCACTACTAAGCATTTAAAAATTTTCCCTTTCGTTTCCTGTCCCATTATCTTTTTGCATCGCAGATGGCTGCCTTTTCAAGCACTTGCTGAAAGCAGATTTTTTGTTTTTAATTGTTATTGTGTTTAAAACCTGACCAGCTTCCTGTAACAGACCTCACAGCGAAGCTGTCTATTAACATGCAAACATCGTTTCCCACTGTTACAGAGGGAATCTGCTAGACAACGGGAAGCACAGTGTTGCAGTGAAAAAGGAGCAAAGAAACTCTGAAGTTGACTGAGCACACCAATATTGTGCATTATCGGACAGGGAACACCGGTCCTACAGAGCTTTCTGATTAGCAGTGTGCAGGTGGGCGCTTCACTAAGCTTGGACATGCCATGGTCTTGGAGGAGAAGAGAAGGTGGCTGTGGTAGCGATGTGTAATGCAAATTTGCGAGTTTGCTAAAACCCCATCTTTCCCATAGGAGATTTACACTGGCTTTATGTGTAATTCATTCCTTGTAGGAGATAACGTTTTCCCCAGTTAAGAGCACACATCCTGATAAAAGATTTAGGCATTGTATTTGGACTGGGTTTGCAACTGAGGAAATGATTGCTTATTAAAGGACCCAAGGCGATATAACCTTTTCTTTGCTGGCAACGTGAGGCAGGAGTGTCAGGGAAAGGAGACGGATTATGTGCAAGAACAAATACCAGTCCCGCACCAGTGCCAAAGTGGTCTTGTCACAGGTTATGAGCCAAACAGTGTATGCGCTGGTGAGTGCTGTCACTAGAGGTTTACAGGCTATTGCAAAGAAAGTTATTGACATACCTAAGCTGCATGGAAAAGGACACTTTTTGTTGCCTGACTCCATTCTTCTTTTAGAAACTGAGGGCTATACATTTTGCACATGCCTTTTGACTGTCCCAAGACAAGTACTATAACTGACTTTGACTTCGGTGCATGTTACACCTATGAAGAAACTGATATTTATGTAAGAGTTCATACTGCTTTGGAGTTTACAGTTTTGTGACTGGAAGTGATTCTTCTGAAATAAATGGGATTATATATGAACTGAGGATAGAATTGCCTTTAAGGAAGATACAATGTTTTCAACAAGTGCCACCAGAACCCTGAAAACACAGTATTTGTGTTGCATCTCTGCCTTGCAGATGAGGCTGGGCAGTGTCAGCGCAGGTCAATGTTCTGATGTTCATTCACGCATCGTAGATAAGCTACTGTAAGTTATGGCCTCTGCGGTGGTCTCCCACCACTACAGAAGTATGTGTGAGCCTACTTTTACTGTGGATGTACTATGGACAAGACATGGATACAATCATAGTATCTCTCATGTCTACCTTACAGCTTCCCCTTTCAAGCCTTGAGTATTTTTTAAACTTACTGGCCAGTTTCAATCCATATCTCAAAGATGTGCCCCTCAGCAGTGCACAAGCAAGCTTGGTAGCTGGGCAGAGAAGACACAAATGAGTCCAAAAGACCTGCTGAGGTCTTTTGACCTGGCAGGCATTGAGCCCTTCTCCTCTTGCGAGGCTGCAGTCAGTGATCCCACCCGCACGTGCAGGAGTTGCTCTTGTGCAGCCAGGCTATTTGTGCATGCAGATGCCTCCACTAGGCAAGAGGGAGACGGCTCTGTGGGCAGGGTATTTTGGAACAGGGTCAGGAGACTGGTGGAAGGAAGGCTCTGCTCTTTCCATTATTGATTGGATAATGTCAGAAATCTTTCCCTAATGCATAACTATGTTGTCAGATAACAAAAGTTTGTATAAGCCAATTCAGTGTATTTTTCATATATACACATACATGTATATATTCTGAAAGTCATGTTCTCACCTCTTAGAAGCACTTATTTTGAAAATATGTTGGTCTAATTAAATTTATATTCTTTCTATATGCAACCATTTAAAAATTACCATTGGATTTCCTAACACTGCAAATACTGTAGCATGTGTGAGTCGAGTCCAATTTTTTTTTAAATGACAAATGACATGCCACAGTATTGGCAGACGTAAACGCCATGAGTCAGCTACCTGAACACAGACAATTAAGGCTATTTGAAATGCTCTGGGATAACTGAGACATCCTCATGGGGCTGGAAGGTGTGACAAAGCATACAGGGAGGACCCAAGATCCTCTGGTATGGGTCTTGCATTTCAGAGAAGTTGGCAATGCTATGGTTGTGCATGTTTGGGCAAGTCAAGCCCAAAGAGACAGCAGCAAAATGATAATTTGCCTAAGCACTTCCCCGGCTGTGTTTGCAGCTTGTTTCATTAGGAGCTCATCACTTCGCGTAGGCACCTTGCTGCAGTGTTGATGTGCCAAGTCTCCTTTTATTCATCTTTGGCCATCTACCTCTAACCCACAGATGACTGCGCCAGAATATTGGTACGTTGGATCACAACCATTCACAGGCAAAGTACCACTCACAAAAAGTTTTAAGATGAACTTCCAATACCTTCACTACTATGGTTCACTTGTGTTTCAAAAAAGTAGACACTTGTGTGAAAAAGCGTTGAACTAGATTATACGGCACTGATGGATTTATTTATGCAGTAAAATTCATACTCAGTCCCCAAGACCTGCAAGTTTTGTTTCAGTGTTGTGACATGTCACAGCAGCCAGAGGCAGCAAGGGTTTAGTCATCTGTGCTTCTCAAGTCCATTCCAGGAAGAGCACAAGGCTGAAGAGTCCTTTTACTCTCAAGAGACCTCCATGTGTGCAAGCTTTCTATTGCAGTAGCTTTGTCCCTGCCTCTCTCAGGTGATAAGTAGCTTCAGTGTATGGCACATCGACGTATAACATTTTTGAGCACTGCTGCTGTGTTTAAGCTGTGTCATGGACAACATCCACTCCTTGGCTTTAGAGACCCAAGATCCCTACTGCTTCTTGAACGCAACCAACAGTAATTCCCGCTGAGAGACGGCTTGTCTATTTTGATTGTTACCAAGGTTGATTTGTTGGGTTTTTTTTAATCACCTCCCATTCACCAGGAATTCATATTGCACTATAAACAAAATGTAGCTCAAGGATTTATTTTTTTTTTAATTCTGAATGGTAAGCCGTCTGTTGCTATGTACAAAATGAAAGCTTTTAAGAGGACACTTTATTATGACCTTCACAGAAAACACAAAACTAATGTATCTAACTCAGCTGAGGATTGTTTATGTGCTGCAGCAGTTAACTGTTTGCAGAAGCCTTCACCTCACGCATAAATAGTAGGTAACAGTCTGTCAGTCATCTACTTTAAGAGTAGATATTGTTTGGATAGCATTGGCAGCAAGTTCATATTTGTGCAAACTTGTCAGGGTAAATCTCTCCTAGGTGCACAGAATGAGTATTTTAAACATTCATGTAAGCAACAGCATTATCAACTGTTTAGAGCCCAGAACTGGAGTTTTCCATCAGAAATCTATATTGTCTTCCCAGGATTGCTCTTCACTGCTCGTTCATCTTGGCTTCATCTCCTCCTTCTACAGAAAGGGAGACAGTGCAAGTCTAATTCAGGGTGGCAATGCAACAAATGTTTAGTATATGCTTCCTTGTGACATGACTTGAGAAGTGGAAAGAAGCAGCTTCTAACGACAATAGCGTGGATGGATAGAGATTAATCAGATAATTTTTTTCAACTGAGAGCTAGCTTACATAGAAACATGCTATACCGAAGAATGCTTTGCATTTTTATCTCTTGTCTAATTTTTCCACATCTCTTCTCATGTACTGAATGATAAAAAAAAATGGACAAGATTCCCATGCCAAAGCCTGGGTTTAGGCCAAAGAGGCCCTCTTTGCATGAAGGCCAGGATGTGGGAGGAGAAAGTGTCCAAACATGCTCCTTTGGTGTCTGCTCTTTCCTGCATATAAGTTATCTTCTCCAGTGTAATATTTTTCCAGCAAGTGCAACAGCACTGTGTTTGCCCAGTCTAACAGTCAAGAGGACCAACAGTCTTCTACAAAACATTGTTCTTGTCTAAAACGAGTTGCAGGTTGGGAGCAAGATATGTGGCATGTTAGAAGAAACTTCAGGTCATATTGCCTGCCTTTGAGTTCTGTCTCTTTTTGAACTTATGAATACTGAGGACTATAAAAGAGTGGGGCACTTAGGGGGGTGTGTGTGGATAGCCGCAACTGGCACAGGCAAGTCCTAAACTCTTCCTTCAGGCTGGTTCTGCCAATGGGTCAGGATTCTCCCCATGGTGCAGAGCTTTTGACTAGAGTCGATATTATGCAGCAAGTAATCTTTGTGCCAGTAGAAATGCATGAACATAGAGAAAGGAATGCAGGAAGAAATCCTGGACTGCATGAGACTTGAAACCAATTGCCCTTTTGTAACACAGTCATGGGCTTGGTTTGGTCCCACTGAGAAGGAGAGGTGGGACTGGTTGATCTTACTAGTCCTGCTGAAGCATCTTTGCTGGTATCATCTGGTATGTTGCCCACCTGAGCACAGCTTGTTTCCTTTCCTGCTAAGACATGTTCTAGCTTGTTTACTTGCAATGAAAGTTGAGGTGTTACCATCATTCATATCCAAGAGCTCCTAAGTGGCATAGTGGGTGCTTTAGTCCTGTCACATCTGGAGAGCTGGTGCGTAAGAAGCACCCAAGGCAAAGTCCTGGTTGCTCTGGGAGGTGGATCAGGGCAGCCCCGTATCATGCAGTGATGGGGAAACAAGGAATTTGGAGTACTCCTTAAAGGGTCCTGCAGACATCCACATTTGCTGTACAGCAGCTCTGTACTGCTGGAGAGAAGTTAATGTTAAACTCATTATCTCATGGCTTTACATGAGGAAAAAAGTCCTGTTGTTTACAGATAAGGATACTTGATGAGGTTTCTAATTTGCATAATTAGAGGTGTGGTCTGTTTTGTTTTTAGTAAATTTGAGAGCCTTGCTCTTATTTATGCTGTTACATGTATGAATGAAAGAAAGCCTGTCTCTGCTCTCGCGCCTTAAAAAAAAGACATCATTTTTGCATCTTGGGAACGAAGTCACTTCTCTGGATTTGTGAAGTGGTCAGGACATAAAGCAGAAGCTTTTCAAGGCAATAGTTGATAATAACACCTCACTTCTCCGCACCCCTCAATCATGAATTGTGGTAAGTGCCACGTAAATCAGGAAATAGACAGCTGCTATCACGGGGAGGAAATAACTGCAGGCTGAGCCAGCCTAAGCCCGCCGTGAAAAACACCGTCTGTAAACAAGCTGTTTCAGGCAGTCCTATGTGACAAAACTTCCAAGGAAAGAAAACGGCATTCATGAGAGGACAATCAGCTTTCTTTAGGGCTCAGGACAACCGCTAAGGAATACGATGGGAGGGATTTGTCTGGGATGAGCTAGGTAGAACAGTCTGCTTCCCAGAACTAACGCTAAACCATGTTATCAAAGCAGTACTTGAAAAGGAAACTTGTAATGTTCCTTTTCGTTGTGGCCCTGTCTCCTCTCGTCATGCATTTAGAGGAGCAGGTGTTGTCTTTGCTGATACGTTCAGGAGGTTTGGCTTTCTTGTGCACTGCTATCTGCTTCAAGGCTTGTACTGCTTATATTGTGCTTACCAACGCCAGCTGCAGACCAGCAATCACCCATACGTGCCGAGGCTTGGACAAAAGACAAAGGTAAAACCAGTCACTGGAAACTAAACAATACGGGCTGACGCCAGCTGCATCTTCCCAATGAGTATGAGAAGCACCAGGAGTTATTAGCGGTCCTAGGAGGTTCCCTGTTGCTGGGTGCTTTTTACGTGTGAGTGGATGCTTTTGTAGAAGAGAGAGAAATTGATTCAAGGTAGTGTTCTGGATTGTGGTACTTAAAAACGCACGCTGCTTTTTCTGCAGAACTGCAATTGTGATTCAAAAATTCAGATAAAATCAGTAACAAGGGAGACATACAGTGACTAAATAAGGGGCAGACTGGAAAGTCAAAAGTAGAGGAAAAGTAGGTGAGATTAAGTTTAGTTTAAATAGCCCACAGCACTCATGAAGGAAAATTTCTGTAGCAACTGGAAGACAAAAATAAACATTCACAATACAGTGTAAGCTCTGCTGCAGGCATATATGCTGACATTTTTTGTTTTTTCACTTTTCTGGATTTTTCCTTCTGCACAGCTTTAGTTCTCAGATTGTCAGACACCAAAACCACATTCCCCCAATTAACAAATCAGTTTGTTTAACTTTCTCAGAAGATCTACAGATGGATTATTTCAACAAAAGACACAATAAAGAGATTAATTATAAAGGTCACAAATGAAAAAAATTACTGTTTCTCCTGGTTTCAGAGTAGAATCTTACCACCTCCGTTTGCAAAGTCTAAGCAGGGCACGTCAAAATTTCTTGATATTAGTGAAGCATGAGAAGGGTATTTTCACAGTGAATTAAAGGATATTAACTTTTTTTTTTCCCCCAGCATGTGGAAGCCACAGCATCTTATAACTTAGCTAAAGTTGTTAAGAACTGAAATCAACCAATGCAATACCATCTCAAGGGTTTCAAGATGAGTTTTTAATGCATTCTGTAAATAGAATCATGTTGATTTCTTTCAGAAACAATGAAAAAAACCATCTACTCTTGCTAATAAAACCACAGCATATCTCGCTACAGTTATGGGATGTAAATTAAATTTATTTTTCACAAAATAAATTATATTATGTCAAGTTGCTAGAGTGAACAATAGTTATTGTCGGGAAACAGGTTCAGATAAGTTGTACAAACAACACTTCCTCCCTTAGATTTTCCCAAATCGAAACTGCAGATTGTGGCCTAGGGACAAAGTGTACCCTGAGCTCTGGAAGCAATGGGAGATTCAGTTCTGGCTGGTTTCCTTGGGGTCTCAAAGGGTGTGAAACTGCCCTCAGCAGACCAAGCCCACAAATGTTCCCTGCGTGCTTTTGTCCTGAGCCAGTCCTGCAGGAAATCAGTCATTGTTGTTAGTGATGCTACCAGCGGAACTTTGCTGTTCTTCAGGCAAGGTGTCTGCACAGAAGCAGTTATAGCATGGGTTACACGAAATCATCTCATCTCCACTGTCTCGTAGCTGCAGAGCTCCTAAGAGGGGGACTATACCCACCAAAGCTCTGATAGAGCACCTTTTACACTCACTTCAACAGCATGAAGGACTTGGGGTCTTTTTTTGTGTGTCCTCAGCAGAGAAACAGCAATGGAAATAGTGTCAGCTGCTTGATGCAAATCATCTTCTGATCAGGCTGTTTTGACTAAGAGCATAAAGCATAAACCAGCAACGCTGTGCTCTCCAGCTGCATTGCCTTCTGGTTCCCTGTGGGCAGGGACCCTCTGGCTGACAGTAACTCTAGACTCTGCAAACGGCTTCTCAGCATTTACTGCTATTAAAACAAATAATTAGCACTACTGTGCTACTGAACAAATCTTTTCTTTTTTCATGAATAAAGCATACCAGTAATTAGATTTTCCTTTCTCCCCATACGGCTAAGCCAGTACAGCAAGAGTAAAAGAAAGCAAAGAGTTTTGCACAGACTGGATGAAACACAATGTCTAATGCACATCCGATACGCAAGTGTCAGATGGTCGGCTGCAGGGACATCACTGTAGAAAAGGTCCACCTGCAAGGGACTGTTTAGTTTTCTAGATCAGTTATTCAAAATCTGCTGGTGTGTTCAGGGAATTTCCCACAGGGAATGAGGAAGAGAAGCTGTCGAAGTGCGTGGCTGCTTCTGCCGGTCCCCTCTTGCCATCAGGTTTCCAGGTGACATGAATGTCCAGAGTGTCTCGGCATTGCTGCTGGGGCACAAGGAGGAGAAAGACACCATTACCCAGGTTCCTTGTGTTGGTTATTGGGGGTTATTTCACCCTCCTTTGTGTGTCCATCTCCCACCTACTGCCAGAAACACGTTGGAGAAAATATGGCACAAGCCATCCTGCCATCGTCCTCCAGTTCTCCAGATACCCGAGGTCCCTTTCCTTATTCCTTTTCTCTTCTTAGGCAGGTAACTAGCTGAACAAAAATTAATAAGTGGAATGTTTTCTTCTGCAGATGTTTACTGAAGCCTCTGCAGAACTCTATGTAGCGTGCGTTGGTCGTTACCCATTGCCCTGTAGTTCCAGGAAGGCATTTTAATCAGTTAATAAATAAATATAGTTCCTTAAGTAATAGTTATTATCTAAAACACCTATGCACAGATTATTCTTGCTGTTCAAAGTCACCTTCAAAGTTATTGGCAAAAGAGGGTCATATATAAACAGTCTCTCACTCCAGCTGTAATTTGAATGTTCCATGCTCTCAGGCTGACATGAGAAATAAGCCCTAAAATGATTGTTATAGAAACTTATGCCAACTTTCTTCTGGAAAAGAGTTATTATTAAGTCTAAGATATGTCTTCTGAGCTGAAGTTGCTGAGGTTTCTGAACAAAAGCTTACATTTGAAGATTAAGGCGGTGCAGCTAATCATGTTTAAACACCATTAAGACAAGAAGGAAGAGAGACAATAAGGTCAGCTCAGGAACTGCAGGAGAAGTCACTCAGTCCTGTACAAGCTCTGCAGCCGGAGAGTCCTCAAACCAGGCCATCAAGTCTTCCAATGTTTTTAAAATTTAAATTTGGCAGTGAGGCTTTGTTGGTAATCTATGCAGAAAAGGGTTTCATTTCATTAAAGCAATTGTGTCCCCTCCAGAAACCTACTACTCCCGTTTTAGAAAAGGTGCGGTTTCACGGTTGGCTTAAAATGCTCTAAGACACATTGCTTCTGATGGAAGGTGGTGTCATCCTCCCACCCCAAGTCCTGGTCTACCTCATTTTTGTGTCAGCACCAGCAACTGAGTGACTGCAAGGCAAGAACTACGAATAGTTTTATTGCTTGCTTAATTTTCAGGCAGATGAGCAAACTGGACCAATTGACCATACAACCATGGGAGACTGCTATTGCCTAAATAAAGCAATTAGTAAAAATGTGTAGCTGGGGTAGGAGAAAGGAAATGGGCTAAAATGAGGGTAAACCTACTCTTGTAAAAAAAAAAAAAAAAGCAGTATTATATCAAGTTATGCTGAATGAAATATTGCATCTTAGAATCATAGAATCACAGAATGGTTTAGGTTGGAAGGGACCTTGAAGATCATGTTGTTTCCCTGTCCCATGGGCAGGGACACCTCCCACTAGACCAGGTTGCCCAAGGCCACGTCCAGCCTGGCCTTGAACACCTCCAGGGATGGGGCATCCACAACTTCTCTGGGCAACTTGTGCCAGTGCCTCACCACCCTCAGGGTGAAAATTTTTTTCCTAGTATCTTATTCTAAATCTGCCCTCTTCCAGTTTAAAGCCATTCCCCCACATCCTATCACTACAAAGTGATCTTAAGTGATCTGCAAATGCAGGTGGCCTCAAGCTTCAGCTCCACAAGCACAGTTTGCCAGAAAAAAATCTGTGCTGTGAAGAAAACTGGTCCATGTGAATTGCATGTCCCCAAAACTGAACAGTTTGGAAGTTGATTTTTTTTTTTTTTTTATTCCAACGTTGCAGCAACAGTTTATCCTATAATCTGGTTTAGGTGGCAGTTTGCAGAAAAAAGATCCAGAACTAGTCATCAGTCATAAACTGAATATGAGTCAACAGTACCATGCTGTTGTGAAAAAGGCAGACGTTAGATGAAGCTCTGTAAGCAGGAGTGTATCCTGCAAGACAGGTGACGTCACCCTCCTGCTCTCCTCAGAGCCGGCGAGGACTCGCAGTGAACGCCTTGTCCAGCTGTGGGCACCGTATTGAGAGAGACATGGACCTCCCGGAGTGAGACCTGGAAAGGGATGTGGTGATGATGAGTTACCTGGAAACAGGGTCAAGGGAAGGCTGCGCAGTGGTTTAACCTGGAGAACGGAAGACGTGGCGATGCTCTTCTGAAAGGTAAAAGGCAGCTGCAAACAAGGACCAGCCTGTTCTCCATGTCCCATAAGGGTATGGAGGGACAGAGGCTTAACAGTCCAGGAAGGAAGATTCAGTTTATGCATTAAGGGAAAGGTCCTAAAGGTAAGGTTAGCTGATCACTTGAATAGACAGTGTGGAGCATCTGGGGAAAAAAATCGTCTTGGACCTCTGAAGCTGGGGAGATAATCATCAGTCAGGGACAATGCTGGCTGTGCTGAGTCTGCCTGGGGAAGGGAGGGGATTAGCTTTTTAAGTCCTTCCAAGCTCTGTGAGTTAGAGGTATCCTACTTAGTGTGTACATGTGGGTTTTTATACACACATGAATGAATAATATATTCCTACGTCATGTACTACTATCTCTGTGTTTTCGCAATTATTGTAACAGCCCTATGAGCTCAGTAGTCAGGGAAGACTGGCTTCCTGCAAAAGCCTTTCTCAAAGGCTAGACAATACAGGTGATTTTCTTTTTGTTGTGACAATAGGAAAAAACTCTTGGAACTGCTTAAAGACAAAAAGATCAGAGGGTGTTCATGCTTGTAGGACATGAATTTGATGGTGTTTATCTTTTCTGTCTCTTACAACATTACCTAAATGATAAAACTGTCTTCTGAACTAACAGTTACCTGGGTCTTTTCAGCACAAGCTTCACCCTTCTTCAGGAATTAGAAGCAGACAGGTTGTGGGGACAGCCATATGCTCTATTTTTGCTAATGAATTTTATGCTTTTTTGAAAGATACCAGAGAGGAGGACAAAGAGGACCGAAAACAAAATGCTTTAAGTCAGGACTAGCAGTTAGTCACAGGCAGCATCACATCATTAATATGCACTCAGCTTGAGAGTGCTACAGCAATAACAACTCCACATCAAAGGGGCTCAGCAAACACAGCTCAGAACAGACACAGCATCAGCCAGCGATTTTTGTAAGGTCGGTGAATAGGTCTGTTTGGGGCTGCTCATACAGAGTATTTATGGCCAAGCAGCATAAGCCATGGCAGGGTTAGGCATGCACAAACTTGTGCAAGCTTGTAACATGCAGAACCAAAGGAGATGCTGCTGAAGATGCTGTTTTTGTTAAGGAGAGGTGGCAGAGGTGCCACTTGCAGTGAGTGCCTTTGCCAGCTGGGTTACCTCCTCAGATACGGATGATGAAACAGCACTGCCTTCCACCCCAAGGATGACTGCAGCCTGGCTTTTCTATGCAACCCCATGCGTGGGTTTGCATGGGCTGTATCACAAAGTGGATTTTGTTTTCCAGGCCCTTTGAGTCTTTATGGTCTCCTTTTTTTAGGCACTCAAGATAGAGGAAAATAAGTTATCAAGTTTGTACACATGTTTTGTGGATGCGTGCCTAGGTGCTGCTATATACCGATTGATTGATTCATTTGAGGGAAGTGGGAAGCAGTTGTAACTCTTCTTTCCACATGTGACATGCTTTCCTGCATTATGACACTACATATCCAAGGGCTTCATTTTTTTTAAAATTCGTTTTCATTTTGAGTATATGATTGTCTTTACCGCAAACTGTGTTTAGCCAAAACTTTCAAGATAATTGATTATAATGAAAAACGTGTTTGGGGAATAAACTCTTGTTTCTAATGCAAATAGATTCATATTTCTGCTCAGTTTTTCTGGGTAGATGAGCACTGCAGGAAATCTGTACATAGCTGTATTCTTGTTTGATTAATTAAGAACATTAACTTAGAAAAGGGTGTTTTAGTGGCAGCAGAATAAATGGGCACTTTGAGACTTTATTACCTTTCCTGAGTATTATCTTTATGAAGTGTTTTGCTGTATCTGGAAAGAAAATAGCAGGAGAGAACGACAGCAGTGAATATTACTAAGAAATCCGAATGAAACCAGCATGCTGCTACTTCCTAATTTTGTTTTGTTCTTGCCTACCAAACTGCTTAACCTAACTTCTTTTCTTGTCTGTTCCTCAGTTATGCTAATACTTCTAATTTTAACAGCTATTCTGATGCATATATGTTAATAGACTTACATAATTTACACAGTACATCCCAGTAAAGCTGACAATGTACAGCTCACAGCTCAATTCAAGCTAGAGCAGTAATTCAAGAAAGCACAGCATAATAATGGTGCAAAGAGAAATAAGATCAGAACAATACTTTTTTATATAAATTATATACATTTCATCTATACTTCATATCCATTTTTATGTAATAACTCAATTTTAGTCATATCTGATGGCTCTAATTTTAGGCAATTAATATCTTTTAACTGTTATGGAAGAAGGGAATTTTGATGAAAAAAAAGAGTGGTATAGAAAAATAAAATCACCGTCTTCTATATAACTATCTGGATATATATGTGACATATCCAAATGTGAGTCAATCATTTATCACACTTATAAAGTATTTTTGCAGCTGTAGATGAACGGTCAATAGCAACATGATAAAATTAGTCCAACTGTGATGGTTGCCTAAAGCTCCTGCAAGCATGTAGGTAGGATTAATCATGTAGGATTCATTTCATTCCTACCTACAGAGTACAGCAGGAAAATGCTTAGCACATTTTGCTTTTAAAAATGCTATCTTCTCGTCGTTTAAGTACTGTCACTAGTACCATAGATGGGCTGGAATAGGGGCAATGAGATGCTAAATGCACCAGCCTAAGCCTGTTTGCACTTGCAGGATTCCCCAGGGGGGACTTTCTGCTTTTTTTTTTTTTTTTTTAGCTTTGCACCAGAGGAAGATGGCTGTAAATGGGAGGGAATGTGACTCAACAGATGTGTGGGGCATGCTGGCCTCCTCCATGTTATTTCGCTTCCCCCTTCCCATAGCTCTATGTGTTACCAAACTTTTTAAGACCAGAGAGGCTGCATTCACTCATTTACATTGTCTGCTGACCAGACAGGAAATAACAATTCAGAGATAAGTGAGCAATCATTCACTCTAGTGGAAATTTTACAACTTGGAGGAGGATTTGTCCTAATTACTGTGTTTTACTAAACGAGAACCAGTGACCTGAGGGCATGAAGCTCTGTATCCCCTTACTAACTCCACAAGCCATTCAGTTACCTCACTTAGAGCATTTGAAAAGCTTTTCTGAAAAAAAGATTGGAAAACTTTCAGTTCGTGGCTACCGGAGGGACTGTGAGGAATAGCTTGAAGTTATTCTCCCCTCCTGCGCAGACCCCAAACTCCTGGTGGGAGCTGGATGCCTTCTTTTGATGCTACCTGAGAAATATGTAAGAAAATACTTATCAAAACAATTTAAATTCATCCTGTGTCTGCCAAGAAAGTGTCCTGTAGTCTAGACCTCTCATTTTCCTTTCTTTCGATTACACTGCTTGTCAACTTGCATTATGGATGAGTAACACAGAAACATAAAGACATACCCTCCGGAAGGAAAAAAAATATCAGTGTTATAGGATGAAGAAGCTTAATCATACATAGTAATTACATTACTAAGTGGTAACAACTATAGTGTCCTAGAATGCTCCTTGAATCGAATGATAGTGACATTTAACAGAGAAATACATACATGAACATGTATTAAAGATAATTACGATCCATATTAAGAAAATGTATATAATACACATATATATATTTAACATGGCCTTATGGTGCAATGGCAGCACATTTGATCATGAAGGTTGTGTGTTCAAGTCACACTGGGATCGGGGGGGGCCACCCTCAGGCTTCTCTCACTTTTATACTGCCTGCAACTCTGGGCCCCCAAGATAAAAAGGACATGGACCTGTTGGAGCATGTCCAGAGGAGGTCATGAAGATGATCCGAGGGCTGGAGCCCCTCTGCTGTGAGGAGAGGCTGAGAGAGTTGAGGCTGTTCAGCCTGGAGAAGAGAAGGCTCCGGGGAGACCTTACAGCAGCCTTCCAGTATCTGAAGGGTGCCCACAAGAAAACTGGAGAGGAACTTTTTACAAGGGCATGTAGTGATAGGACGAGGGGTAATGGCTTCAAACTGGAAGAGGGTTTAGATTAGATACTAGCAAGAAGTTTTTCACTCTGAGGGTGGTGAGGCACTGGAACAGGTTTCCCAGAGAAGCTGTGGCTGCCCCATCCGTGGGGGTGTTCAAGGCCAGGCTGGATGGGGCTTTGAGCAACGTGGTCTAGTTTGAAGTGTTGGGGGGGTTGGAACTAGATGATCTTTCAGGTCCCTTCCAGCCTAAACCATTCTATGATTCTATGGTTCTGTACTAGAAAGCTTTCTGTCAAAAATCTCAGAACCCGTTTCTTTGGGATACAAGTTAAAACTTTCTCAGAAATCAGAACTCTGTAGGTGCTGCGGAGAAGTACACGGGATGTATTTTCCTTCCACAGCCTGGCAGAACGGGACAACCTGCCATCTGAAGCTCTTCCAGTGATTTCTCACTGACATACCTCAAAGTGCTTTACAAATAAGTTCATGTATTTATTCCCACTGGATTCAAACTAAGGCACATGGGAATACTATAACATCTCTAAGGCCAGTGACTTTCATCTCAGAGGAGAAGCAAGGTGTCTTGAGTTCTTCATGCTGGAACTGGTAGTGATTTTTCTAAAGGTGTGGTTCATTAAAAAAGCTGTTCAACTAGCAGTAAACATTTTGAGCAAAGGATAGTATTTGACCTCAGACTTTCTGGAAGAATTCTGAAATATGGAAGACCCTTTGACTTTTGCAAAACCAACCCAAAAATACCTGAATTTTCCAGGCTGTTAGAATGGCTGAACAGTACGATTTACCTAATCCATTTCTTCCCCAGAGTTTTGGAGAATAATCTTCTCGGAGATTTCTGCACTGAGCACAACTCATGATGGACACATTTTTTTAAAATCTTAAAACTGGGAAAATTGTTCTCACCCAGTCTTGCACTGTAGGTTTCATATCCTTACTTTAGCTATACTGCAGGCTCATGTACCTATAGGATGTGTTAATTACAGATCTTTGTTGCTCTTCCTGAAGAAAACTCTAAGGCATTCTCTAATAAGCCTTTACTAATGTCTGACAAAACTATTACACTATAGCTATATCTGTTCTATATATCCACACACATGTCGGAAATTTAAAATTAATTCCCCAAAGCTATTATATACCACAGCAAAACCCAGAAATAGTATAAATCAACACAAGAAGTATTTTCATGTTGCCTCTTTCTTTGGTAAGAAAAATGCCACTCAAACAAGAAATAATCTTACTCAAAATTCCCCGATATGATAAATCTATCTTTATTATTGATAAAATAGGACATCAAATCAGAATAAATATACTTTTCAGCTCCCCTCGCTACCACAAGCATTAACAAAAAGGTTGTGTTAAAGCAATACAAGTGACCCAAGAAGACAAACAAACATAACAACAACAGTAACACAAATGGGTGAATACAAATTTTATTTTTTTAAATAGGTTTTTTTTTTCCGCTTACTTTCTTATTATACCTTCAAGAGGAACCTACTCATGAACTAAGTCATGACTTATTTCTGCATTAAAAAGGACCTAGTGGATTTTTATATGGATTCAGGCCTTTATTCACTTTAGCATGTAGCAGTAGTAGCTTTGTGACAAGTATAATAAATGTTATTTTTTTATTCTGTTAAAAAATATATACATTGATATAAAGTACAATTAATATACTCCTATGCCAGAAAGCTTTCTACTATAAAAGTTGAAGTTACAATTTTTTTGTATCATGTTGAATATAATTGTAGCTGGATATTGTTTTGATTTTTTGAATTTTCATTATGTTTCTCTGAGCTATTTTTTGTCCTTTGTTCTTTTCCTTTCTTTTTCTTTCCTTTTTTTTTTTTTTTTTTTTTTTTTCCAGAAAAGTATACTGCATAGCTCCCACACAGCTACAAAGGTTATCAGCTGAGAATCTGACCAACATAAATCTGGACCAGGAGGAATGTGCATTAGCAACAGCAGGTCAGAAATTACAGATACCTGCTATCCACTTTCCACCTGAGCAGGAATCCCCAAACCAAACAGTGACTAATGTTAAGCTTAATTTCTTTACTCTTGTTAAGCAAGACCGTGTTTTGGTATCTTTTTGCTTGCATGTGGGGGGTGATAACATCGTCTCAGATCACTGTTGTCAGGGCGGCTCTGCCTACAGCCTTTTAAGATTTTTTTTCTGCTGCTACACACATTTTCTCCAGGCATTTGTACAGTCCCAGCTGCATCTGAATGGATTCATTAAAATGGTTTTCAATATATTGCATCTGTATCAAATATAAATGCAATGTTCTCATAAAAAGGCATTGTCTCAGAAATTTCACATGATCTAGAGATGATGTGGTACCCTGCAATGTTTGATTTCTATTAAGAGAACAGTGGATTCCATTTCCCATAAAACTGATTTTTATGGTATATGGGTCTGCCTACCTACAAAGTAAGGTGCTGTACTTCTGAAAGCTGCTCAGCTGCATAATACATTAAATGTCTCTTTCAAGGTGACTATGGGGAATGTTACTTCTAGTTTATCAAACCTGTTTCTATTGAATTATGCACCCTTGTGGCAGATTATTTGCAGGCTTTATGCCAGATGGATAGAATTCTCTGTATCAGAATCGAGCCTTGTAAACATCACAAATTCTTCCCAGGGTTACTTACTTATTCCAGATGGCACCCGCTGCGCTCTCTGTATCTTTCTTCCAATCTGTGGGGCTTACTTTTTTCCCAAGAAAAGAGAATGCTTTAATATTTTACACATTTTTCCTATTTTTATGCCAATATATGAGAGTATCTTGACAGAATAAGCAAAAAGTGATTTACATTTATACTCAGTGCACACTGAATAAGATTTATACTCGGTTCACATTGAATAAGAAAAGAAGGAAATTTTATCCTACTATGTCTTTTTAATTCTAAAGTCATTTTCCTTGTTACCAAGGGCTTTCTGAAACTTAGTGTAATCACAGCCTAGTGTCTGGTGAACCCTTTCCTTGCAAGAGCTCAGTCATCAGGCTGTGTCTCTTGACTCACATTTGGAGAACATTATGAAATCTGTGTTATGACATGCCAATGTCTTTGGAACATTTAAAGTACTAATTTAAGCTATCTCCCAAGAATGTCGAGACAGTTTCATGCTTTGGCTATTTGTGAACTGTAGGACAATACTCTTCTTAAGGATACCACACTAATCACAGCGTCTGTGAAATTCTCATTACACAGCTCTCAGAATAGGGAAAAAGGGAGTAATCGCCACTGACTTTAAAAATCAGGGCTCAGCTCTGACAGTCATATTCCCACTAAGTGAGTATGTGCCTCAATATGAAAATTTTAGCCATGTGACAGAAGTCCAAAAGTATTATTTTCACTATGCTTTGCATCATAAATCATGAGCTCAGTTTATGCTTGTTGCATCTGTATTACATAAAGTACTTCTGGAACTTTTAATTAACTGAGTATGTCTGCATATTTTTAAACCTTTGGTCAACAAGCTGAATACTGGCTTTTCCCGTTTAATCCCAGTTAGCGAACCTTTGCTCTCCCCGGAGCAAAGGAACCAGCTGTAAACAGGCTTAAGGAGAAAAGCTGCCTGTCTTTTCTTCCCTGTGTGATTTTAGTGCTGATTTGGGCTACCGGCATCTCTGCTTGAGAAATGCTGCTTTCTTTTTCCTGTGTTACCCTTGATTTAATCCCTTCACTTCATGTGCTGTATTGAACTGACCCTACCCGACTCTCCTCTTCCACTTCCTACCAGCTGCCTCAATCCGCCCCACGTGTATTGGTCTCCTTTCTTCCTATTTCAGAGCCCCGCTCTTTCCCCTAGGATCTCTGCGGGTGATCTCCATCTCTTTACCAACCACCTGGTTTTCCAGCCTTACCCAGCAGCCACGACTCTCGTGCTCTGTCGCTCCCAACTTTGCCTTCTCAACGAGTCTCTCTCCATCACTGCCTCCCAGTAACTCCTTCCTCTTCTCCTCGCTGTTAGGATCCTCATGCCGTCTTCTCCAATCCCCCAGCCATTCTTAGCCCTCGCTTACTCACGCTGGCTTCCTCTGCTCTTTACCTACCATGTTCTCATTATCATCAGTCTGCCAACCAGGCTGAATTCTTCCACAACCCACTTGCTTTTGCCTCCTGCCTAAATAGTGATATTTCTTCAATTTAATTGAGTCCCTTGATTCCAGCTTTTCTCTCTTCTTTTTTTTTTTTCTTTCTGCTTTTGCAATTCTCCAGCCTGTGAGACAGCTTCTGCCATGCCTTTTTTTTTTTTTTTTTAATTATTTTATTTTTTCAATCGTCCTTTGTATTTTTCCATGCTGTCCCTGACCACAGGCAAGAACTCCCCAACAGCCTCTATAGACACACCAAACTGTTTCTTTCAAAAGTTCCTCTAAAACCTTCTTTTGGTATTCTTCTCCCAAAATCTCAGCAACAAACGCTAGTTGTGCACGGAGGATGCTGCCTATCGCAACAAGCAGTGCATTTACCAGTCCTTGTAGTTCTCCTTTAGACCGACTCTAGTGATCAGATCTTGTGCTTAGACTCAGTTGTTCCTGGCATGGATCCTTTTCTTGTGTTTGTGCAGCATTTAGCACAAAGAGGCTAAGGCATTAAACCACGATGATAATATCCTCACCTGCATAATAGGCAAATGATCTGCAATTATCTGCCTTCTGCTGAAATATCCTACTGAAAGAAGCAGTCCCTTTGTTACCCTTCAGTATGGCAGTAAAAATCCTTTCCTCAGAGCTTTCAAATCATGCGAATCAGTGTGTGTGGAGCTGCAAAGTAGCTAGACAGCAGTTGTGCGTGTTGCAACGAGATGTCTCTGCTACACACAGAACTTCCATGCTCTTTTTTCTTAAAATGAGCACAAACCCCCTTCCTTGGAAAAACGTGCAAGTGGCATCAGAGGCACTACTCACGCTTGGCGTAGATTTGCTGTGAAGTTATTCTTACTGCTGCTCTGTGGAAGACCTGGGAGGGACTGGGCTGGGATTCCTGAAGGAGGGAATCTCGTGAACACTCGTTCCACCATGTTTCTCACAGGACTGGGGGGTATGTGTGGTCATACCTCTTCCACAGAAAGACTGACCCCAAGATTTGCTTCCAGTTGCTAAAAAAATAAGGAACCACGAGGAACAAATTACCATGACCTGGTATACACGATGACTGAAAATTGGTTAGCCAAGACAATTCCCTCCGAAAATGTCTAGACAAAATAGGAAAAGTAAATCTTCTCAAGTGACATCAAAAGCTAGTTTAAGCAAGCACAAAATTGTTTGTAGTCATTTAAAAGGAGAACGAAAAAAAGCAAATGACATTTCCATACACATAAAAACATCCCATTATTTTCAAGCTATTCAGGACTAACTATACCAGTGATGTATAATATAATGTGCTTGAAAATCTTCCTGCTTTTTCAGATAACTAATATCTTGGCTGAATATTATAAATACTTTTCAAATAGCGAAATCATGCTTTGTGCCTTAACAGAAAATTATTATTTCAGCAAAATTGTGTAAGTAAAATTACAAAGGAGATATTCATTCAGTTCTACTTTTCAGACAACATATAAAAGGAGATATATAGGTATATTCTTAGTGAAATATAGTTTCTGCCCTGTCAGATATTGCAGCATCTGTTCAACCGCTTTACAGAATTGTTTTGTATTTGATACATTACCTTGACATGAAAAGGTAAATAATGATTTACTATCCTAATCTAGTGACAAATAAGCATTCCAAATGCATAACAACATACAGCAAATACATACAAACCCAGACCTAAAAATGATAGTATAACAACAATTTTCCATTGCTTTAATCAAATTTTATTACCGTTACATTAATAGTATTTTTTGCAAGGTGTTTTTCAGAATAGAGGCCTGAAGTTTACATACTTTCTGAAACAGATTTTCCTGTCACCTGTCACTCAGAAGAGTGACAACTCACTGACTTGCCCCTCAAGCGCTCATGGTCACTTTTGGGCACCAGAATCAGCAATTGCACTGTCATACGATGCTATGTATTTCACTATTTATGACAGTTTTGAACAACATGTAATGAGTTAGTTCCCAATGGAAATTTCAAGGTAAATGTAGGCTAAATGTGTTAAATTATCCCAGCTGATGTGACCACAACTTTCCATCATAGTTTTACAGAATGCTCCTCGGAGCTTATAATGACACAATACTTGGGAATGTGGTTTTATAAATGAACACTCTGGAATGAAAATACACAAAAAGCAAAGGTTAGTTAAGGAAGATATGAAATAAAGTAAAATAGTGTGGTTCTCTGTATGTTCTTTTCTTCAGAGTTCTATGGAATAAATTACATCAACAGATTCTTTCACATCTGCTTGCACATGTAACTCGATCATGTTCATATATATGATTTGGCCTAGAATTTCTTTTTCAAAATCCACAAACAACCCCTTCTTTACTCTTGGTAATGAAGAAATTTTTTTAAAAAAAATATTTACTTACATGTGTGTAGATAGTATATAGATACATAGATATGTAGTAGATATTTAAAGCAATAAAAACTAGGTTGGGCTTTTATAAGACTGATCAAGTAATAAAATATCATTCAGAGAGCTAAATCATACTTTGAACGACAAAGCACAGGAATTCATGACAAACTGTTGGTTACACAATCAGCATTCACTGTAGTGAATAGGAACATTAGATGCCTCGTAATTCCTATGGATTGCTGTGCAATGACATATTCAATGTTTTCAGCTTAGGAAAAATGCCTGCGTTTCTAGGAGAAAGTGATGTAGTAAAAGGAAACCCTCTCTTTCTTTATTTTGTAGTTAAAATTTAACTCCTGTCATTTATTTTTACTGTATGTCTGAGGTGTTGTGGTGGAATAGATGGCACGTAATCATTTCTGATTTATGCAAAAGCTTTATTAATGCACAAATTACATAAACTGGGGCAAAAACTTGCAACCTTATCTTGGCAAAGATGGGTTCTTACCCCATTTGGTCATGACATATCATGTGTTTGTTTTGCAAAGCACTAACTCTTCTCTTAGTGTCAAGTATCTGAAAACTCTTTTGAGTTGCTGTCTGCTTCTTTCCCTTAGTTTTACTGCCTTGCCATTAACTTACATCAAGAGGTATGGTATCCCATGAAATTTCACACACCCAAGTAATACTGACTTGGCTAGCACTAGCTGAGTGAAACTGAATTAAAGATGCATTGCAGAAGGCAAGTAAGAACCCAGTCATTGATATGCATGAATAAGAGTTACTTCGTACATGCAAATCATGCAGATGATCTTCAATCCCTGTCCAAAATCTGAACTTCCCTGGACATAATGTGTTAAGCTCAAATTGCATGATGTGAAGCCACAAGGGAAACTAGTCAGTTCCAGCAGGATTTGTGCATCTGTTTGTTCCTTCTAATACAAAGTTCTCTGTTCACAGAATGAGAGCCTTAAAACTCCACATGGGTCCGCAGTTCCTGTAAGTAACACTCAAAATCATAATCGCTGACAGAGATCACACAGGGAGTATTTTCTAACTCGTTCTGTGCATTATACTGCATACTGAGTACTGTAATTGTCACATTTTTGTTCAGACAGTCAGTAAAAGAATCAAATTTCTTTACTCATAAGACTCAGTAAAGAGAGAAAGCTACATATGCAAATTATGTTTTTAAATGAAAGAGTTTCAAATGCCTTTTCGTGAAAGAACCTTAAAAGAAAGTTTAATTTGGTAAACTAAAGGTGCAGGGTCCTCTAGTTGGTAGAATTTTCCATATTGCTTATATTTTATGTGAAACAATTCTCGATAGCAGCTCCTTTGCGAGGGCAAATTTTTTTTTTTTTTTTTTTTTTTTTTTTTTTAAATATAATTAATGTCTGCTCGTACCTCGCCCCGCTGTCCTGACTGCAGAAATGTAACCGTGCCTGCTGCCAGCCTGGCAAAACTCGGTGTAAAAATAAACCCGAGCAGCTCCTCTCCAAGCAGAGCGTGTACAGACTTGCTTTTCGGGAGGTGACGAGCCACCCTCTTCTCTCAGCTGTCCCCGCACTCATCCCGCGGGAGCCGGAGGCTGCGCTCGCCGCGATGCTGCCTGGTTGCAGCCACCGCAGATTTCAGCGGGTTGGGATCTATAAATTATCCCTGCGTGCCGCCAGCCAGCCCTGGCACACACGGCAAGGCTTTCTGCAGCCCTGGCCGGGTTG